>NC_069501.1:272722142-273047767 GCF_027579735.1 Bombina bombina
TTGTCTTGGTATAAAGCTCCATATCCAACAACCACTTGCAATGCTTCTCAACAAGAACCCATTTAGTGGAGGACAAGTGTGTGGATCAGACTGCTTTCCAAAGACCATCAACGATAGCGGTAGTAAGAATATAACAATTTTATTAAAAACAGTTAAAAAACAGTGATGCGTTTCTAGGTGTGTAACGCCATTTCCTCAGACTGTATACTAACAAACTACCGCTACCTATTTAAAAGGCCTACAGCCAATCACTAAAACCTTGTTTACAAATTCACGCCTCCTTATGTGACATCACACAGGTAAGAAGTGTTCAAAAATTTCAAAGAGGTAATCCTTCATTCTATTGAAAATATCATTAGTAAATAAAGGAGATAGACATAGGGACTCGTCTTGTAACAATGCTATATACAAAGAATCAATATTACTGTTGATATATTTCAATTACATTAACACTAATTAATTAACACTAAATGTATAATATCCAAAGTAGTATAGCAGCACCACCAATTTGGTATAAAAGGATTATTTTATTAAGCCAACATAAAACAGACAACGTTTCGGATTTTCATCCTTAATCATGTCTAATGTGCATACATTTAAAATTAACCTTAAATAGGCTGTAACCACGCCCCCACATACACCTCTACTTATCTTAACCCTTACCTATACAAAATTACATCTATATCCAAAGACAATGCTATCTAGTGGTCAAGGTATAAATTAGTTAAACACATAGTCAAAGTTAATATTTAGATCCAATTTTTTTGGGGAGACATTAATATATTGTAATCATCATATTTACATTCTATATCTAAATAGATTAATTATCCATTCACTATAAGCATACTCCCCAATCCATTTCCCTAGTCCATGTATCCAATATAACTCCCTATTAAGCAGAATTTTAGTTCTATTCCCCCCTCTTCTGGGCATTATTACATGTTCCAGTATCTGAAATCTTAACTGATTTATTTGATGTCCTGCCTTGATAAAATGATTGGACACAGGGGCCTCCAGATTACCTGTTCTGATATTGCTCTTATGCTGATGCATTCACGCAGCTTGCGGGTGGTCTCGCCCACATACCCCAGCCCACACGGGCACTTAATCAAATATACCTTGTAGTTTGTATTGCAGGTAAAATTATCTCTTAGTTTGTATTTTTTGCCTGTCCGAAGATGTGTACAAATGGGGCCTTTTATGATGCTGTTGCAATTTTGACATCCAAGACAGGGAAAACATCCAAAATTTTTATCACCAATGTATCTTTGGCTGTTCTTTTTTAACCAACATCTGCCCTCACTAATGTGTCTAAGATTTTTACCTCTTCTAAATGCAGTCATAGGGGGACTTATAAATTCTTTAACATCTGGGTTTGAAATCTGTAAAACATGCCAATGTTTTCGCAGAACTTTTTGTATCTGACTACTCCAGGAAGAATATTCATTAACGAAAATCATTCTAGGAGTATCTTTCATCCTCTGTTTATATTTAAGTAGGGTGGCCCGAGGGATTTTCAAAACATCTTCTATTCCCTGATCAATATCCTCCGCTGGATATCCCCTCTGTTTGAAGAGTGTACCCATTTCTACAAGCCTATCGTTGATCAAATTCTCATCAGAGACAATACGTCTCACACGCATGAGTTGGCTTCTGGGTAAACTCCTCACCAAAGCAGGAAGATGTGCACTTTCAAAGTGCAATACATTATTGCAATCCATTTGTTTCTTGTAAAGATCAATAGCTAATGTGCCATCTTTTTTGTACACTGACGCATCTAAGAAATCAATTCTCTCTTCACTCACATTTAGCTTGAACTTAATATGCTGTGTGGCACAATTTGGATCTCTAACAAAATGCTCCAGGGTCCCAATGTCGCCCAACCATATGTCAGAAATATAATCTATATAGCACCACCATGTGGCGCCATATAGATGAAACAACTGATGACTGTAAACAAAATATTCTTCAAATATATTCATAAAAATATTGGCATCGGTTGGAGCCACATCGGAACCCATAGCCGTGCCCTGTAATTGCAAATAGAAAGAATCCTGGAATAGAAAAAAATTGCATCTAAGAACAATACATAAGAGGTCCAAAATAAATGTTCTCTGTCTCTCACTTATATCAAGATCTTGAACTAAACACCTATTTACAGCACCCATACCTGCTTCAAGTGTAATCGAGGTGTATAAGCTTGTCAAGTCCAAGCTGAAAAGAATACCCTTGTTGTTGTCTAATATCACATTACGGACTTTATTTACAAAATCCCCAGTATCTATAATATCGGAAGTGGAGCAAACAAATGGCCTAAGTATTTTATCAACATATATGGATGCTTGAGAGAGTATAGAACCTACTCCCGCCACTATAGGGCGGCCAGGAGGCTTTTCCATGTTCTTATGGACTTTGGGGAGTGTATATAGGACAGGTATAGTGTCTTCTGTTTCTAAAATAAATTTGGCTGTCTTGCTATCTATTAATCCAATTGTTTGAGCTCCAACCACACATGTTTCCAGCTCCTTTTTTATTTTAAACATTGGATTAAATGTTAGCAATTGATATATGTTTTTATCAGCCAATTGTCCCACAATCTCTAGAATGTAATACTCCTTTTCCAAAATGACAAGGGCACCCCCCTTGTCAGTCTCCTTAAAAATAAGTTTACTATTTTCCTTAAGGCTCTTCAAATTACCCCTATCTACCTTATTGGAGTTATTCACTTTATGTACATGTTTGAAACAATTTTTTCAACCCTTTTACATAAATTATCAATATTGTGTTCCACTAGCAGGAAGATGTGCACTTTCAAAGTGCAATACATTATTGCAATCCATTTGTTTCTTGTAAAGATCAACAGCTAATGTACCATCTTTTTTGTACACTGACGTATCTAAGAAATCGATTCTCTCTTGACTCACATTTAGCTTGAACTTAATATGCTGTGTGGCACAATTTGGATCTCTAACAAAATGCTCCAGGGTCCCAATGTCACCCAACCATATGCCGGAAATATAATCTATATAGCACCACCATGTGGCGCCATATAGATGAAACAACTGATGACTGTAAACAAAATATTCTTCAAATGTATTCATAAAAATATTGGCATCGGTTGGAGCCACATTGGAACCCATAGCCGTGCCTTGTAATTGCAAATAGAAAGAATCCTGGAATAGAAAAAAATTGCATCTAAGAACAATACATAAGACGTCCAAAATAAATGTTCTCTGTCTCTCACTTATATCAAGATACTTGAACTAAACACCTATTGACAGCACCCATACCTGCTTTGTGTGTAATCGAGGTGTATAAGCTTGTCACGTCCAAGCTGAAAAGAATACCCTTGTTGTTGTCTAATGTCACATTCTGGACTTTATTTACAAAGTCCCCAGTATCTCTAATATAGGAAGTGGAGCAAACAAATGGCCTAAGTATTTTATCAACATATATGGATGCTTGAGAGAGTATAGAACCTACTCCCAAATAAAAAGAGAGAAGCGCTCAACCTGGAAACGAACAATAGCATAATAGCTTGTTCTATGGCTAGTTACCACCAAAGAAGCAGCCTCTTTTTGCTCAACATGTGCCTTTCACAGAGAAAAACTTTCCTGAAGCATATCAGTCTGATCCTGACTTCACAGTACAGTCCAACCCCCGATATACCAGGCAATTCTTTTCTGAACGAGAGAAACAGCAAAACCCCAGACGTACGTTTCGGCCTATTGTGGGCCTCGTCAGTGAGGTGCAGCCATATACCTCTAGGCACACTGAGCAACGGGTCCACGTCTGGATTCCCGCATCACACTTAGGGAGACTTCCCAAAATGTCATAATTTTCATAAATAAAAAGAGAGAAGCGCTCAACCTGGAAACGAACAATAGCATAATAGCTTGTACTATGGCTAGTTACCACCCAAGAAGCAGCCTCTTTTTGCTCAACATGTGCCTTTCACAGAGAAAAACTTTCCTGAAGCATATCAGTCTGATCCTGACTTCACAGTACAGTCCAGCCCCGAAATACCAGGCAATTCTTCTCTGAATGAGAGAAACAGCAAAACCCCAGACGTACGTTTCGGCCTATTGTGGGCCTCGTCAGTGAGGTGCAGCCATATCCCTCTAGGCACACTGAGCAATGGGTCCACGTCTGGATTCCCGCATCACACTTAGGGAGACTTCCCAAAATGTCATAATTTTCATAAATAAAAAGAGAGAAGCGCTCAACCTGGAAATGAACAATAGCATAATAGCTTGTTCTATGGCTAGTTACCACCCAAGAAGCAGCCTCTTTTTGCTCAACATGTGCCTTTCACAGAGAAAAACTTTCCTGAAGCATATCAGTCTGATCCTGACTTCACAGTACAGTACAGCCCCGAAATACCAGGCAATTCTTCTCTGAATGAGAGAAACAGCAAAACCCCAGACGTACATTTCAGCCTATTGTGGGCCTCGTCAGTGAGGTGCAGCCATATCCCTCTAGGCACACTGAGCAACGGGTCCACGTCTGGATTCCCGCATCACACTTAGGGAGACTTCCCAAAATGTCATAATTTTCATAAATAAAAAGAGAGAAGCGCTCAACCTGGAAAAGAACAATAGCATAATAGCTTGTTCTATGGCTAGTTACTACCCAAGAAGCAGCCTCTTTTTGCTCAACATGTGCCTTTCACAGAGAAAAACTTTCCTGAAGCATATCAGTCTGATCCTGACTTCACAGTACAGTCCAGCCCCGAAATACCAGGCAATTCTTCTCTGAACGAGAGAAACAGCAAAACCCCAGACGTACGTTTCGGCCTATTGTGGGCCTCGTCAGTGAGGTGCAGCCATATCCCTCTAGGCACACTGAGCAACGGGTCCACGTCTGGATTCCCGCATCACACTTAGGGAGACTTCCCAAAATGTCATATAGGGCGGCCAGAAGGCTTTTCCATGTCCTTATGGACTTTGGGGAGTGTATATAGGACAGGTATAGTGTCTTCTGTTTTTAAAATAAATTTCCAGATACTTTACAACAATATATAAATATATACTTTGCAACAATATATGGACTCGATCGATAAACAGGTCTTGGAATTGAGGAACGAAGTCCAAGAACGTAAAAAGAACAAGTGGAGCCGAGATGAGAATGATTACCTATCCAGAACTGTATACCGGCGATTAGATGATTGGACTGGAAGTGCACAGGGAACTACTTCCGGCACCAGACGCCCTGACATGCGGAACACCTACACTGGCTCATGGAGCCATACATCTGAATCAGGGTCGGGGGGGTGGTAGGAGACACAGGCAGAGGTGGACGGAACAGAAGTCGTCAGAGGGGCCAGAGGGGCAGAGGCCGCAGTACTTACCGGATAACAACCCGCTGCAAGTACAATCAGTAGTGCTTAATTTAAGTATTCATCCTCTAGCACCAGATGAGCAAAGAACTCTCTCTAAGGGACTCTCATTTTACCCTGTACAACAGAGACTTAAGACTTTTGAATTAAGGAGAGACTTACAGTGCTTCTATAGATCACTAAAATTAATTTTTTTTTTATGGGGTCAATACTGTAAATACTGATGTTGTTACCTATACTCCAAAGTCACATGATAGATTGAGGTTAAAAACACTGGGTTTGAATAATAAAATCAATTTCACGCCTCAACCCAGGTGAACCCAGGTGTCAGTACCTTTATCTAACTAGTGGAACACAATATTGATAATTTATGTAAAAGGCTTGAAAAAATTGTTTCAAACATGTACATAAAGTGAATAACTCCAATAAGGTAGATAGGGGTAATTTGAAGAGCCTTAAGGAAAATAGTAAACTTATTTTTAAGGAGACTGACAAGGGGGGTGCCCTTGTCATTTTGGAAAAGGAGTATTACATTCTAGAGATTGAGGGACAATTGGCTGCTAAAAACGTATATCAATTGCTAACATTTAATCCAATGTTTAAAATAAAAAAGGAGCTTGAAACATGTGTGGTTGGAGCTCAAAAAATTGGATTAATAGATAGCAATACAGCCAAATTTATTTTAGAAACAGAAGACACTATACCTGTCCTATATACACTCCCCAAAGTCAATAAGAACATGGAAAAGCCTTCTGGCCGCCCTATAGTGGAGGGAGTAGGTTCTAAACTCTCTCAAGCATCCATATATGTTGATAAAATACTTAGGCCATTTGTTTGCTCCACTTCCTATATTAGAGATACTGGGGACTTTGTAAATAAAGTCCATAATGTGATATTAGACAACAACAAGGGTATTCTTTTCAGCTTGGACTTGACAAGCTTATACACCTTGATTACACTTGAAGCAGGTATGGGTGCTGTCAATAGGTGTTTAGTTCAAGATCTTGATATAAGTGAGAGACAGAGAACATTTATTTTGGACCTCTTATGTATTGTTCTTAGATGCAATTCTTTTCTATTCCAGGATCATTTCTATTTGCAATTACATGGCACTGCTATGGGTTCCAATGTCGCTCCAACCTATGCCAATATTTTTATGAATACATTTGAAGAATATTTTGTTTACAGTCATCAGTTGTTTCATCTATATGGCGCCACATGGTGGTGCTATATAGATTATATTTTCGGCAAATGGTTGGGCGACATTGGGACCCTGGAGCGTTTTGTTAGAGATCTAAATTGTGCCACACAGCATATTAAGTTCAAGCTAAATGTGAGTGAAGAGAGAATTGATTTCTTAGATACGTCAGTGTACAAAAAAGATGGTGCATTAGCTGTTGATCTTTACAAGAAACAATTGGATTGCAATAATTTATTGCACTTTGAAAGTGCACATCCTCCTGCTCTTGTGAGGAGTTTACCCAGAAGCCAACTCATGCATGTGAGACGGATTGTCTCTGATGAGAATTTGATCAACGATAGGCTTGTAGAAATGGGTACACTCTTCAAATAGAGGGGATATCCAGTGGAGGATATTGATCAGGGAATAGAAGATTTTTTTAAAATCACTCAGGCCACCCTACTTAAAGATAAACAGAGGATGAAAGATACCCCTAGAATGATTTTGGTTAATGAATATTCCCCCTTGAGTAGTCAGATACAAAAAGTTCTGTGAAAACATTGGCATGTTTTACAGATTTCAAACCCAGATGTTAAAGAATTAATAAGTCCCCCTATGACTGCATTTAGAAGAGGTAAAAATCTTAAAGACACATTAGTGAGGGCAGATGTTGGTTCAAAAAAGGACAGCCAAAGATACATTGGTGATAAAAATTAGGGATGTTTTCCCTGTCTTGGATGTCAAAATTGCAACAGCATCATAAAAGGCCCCATTTGCACACATCCTTGGACAGGCAAAAAATACAAACTAAGAGATAATTTTAACTGCAATACAAACTACACAGTTTATTTGATTAAGTGCCCATGTGGGCTGGGGTATGTGGGCGAGATCACCCGCAAGGTGTGTGAACGCATCAATCAGCTTAAGAGCAATATCAGAACAGGTCATCTGAAGGCCCCTGTGTCCAATCAAGGCAGGACATCAAATAAATCAGTTAAGATTTCAGATACTGGAACATGTAAGAATGCCCAGAAGAGGGGGCAATAGAACTAAAATTCTGCTTAATAGGGAGTTATATTGGATACATGAACTAGGGACTATGATCCTAAATGGGATGAATAGGGAAATGGATTGGGGAGTATGCTTATAATGAATGGATAATTAATCTATTTAGATATAGAATGTGAATATGATGAATACAATATATTAATGTTTCCCCAAAAAAATTGGATCTAAATATTAACTTTGACTATGTTCATTTTTTCACAAACCTTTTCACAAAAACTTTAGGTTTCTCACTGAAATTATTTACAAACAACTTGTGCAATTATGGCACAATGGTTGTAAATGCTTCTCTGGGATCCCCTTTGTTCAGAAATAGCAGACATTTATGGCTGTGGCAATACGTTTTGGTAATTAGAAGGCGGCTAAATGCTGCTGTGCACCACACTTGTATTAGGCCCAGCAGTAAAGGGGTTAAATAGGGAGCTTGTAGGGTTATTTTTTGCTTTAGGGTAGTGTAGTAGACAACCCAAAGTATTGATCTAAGCCCATTTTGATATATTTCATGCCACTATTTCACTGCCAAATTCGATCAAATAAAAAAAATCGTTCACTTTTTCACTAACTTTGGGTTTCTCACTGAAATTATTTACAAACAGCTTGTGCAATTATGGCACAAATGGTTGTAATTGTTTCTCTGGGATCCCCTTTGTTCAGAAATAGCAGACATATATGGCTTTGGCATTACTTGTTGGATATTAGAAGGCCGCTAAATGCCGCTGTGCACCACTCTTGTATTATGCCCAGCAGTGACAGGGTTAATTAGGTAGCTTGTAGGGAGCTTCAAGGGTTAATTTTAGCTTTAGTGTAGAGATCAGCCTCCCACCTGACACATCCCACCCCCTGATCCCTCCCAAACATCTCTCCCCCACCCCACAATTGTCCCTGCTATCTTAAGTACTGGCAGAAAATCTGCCAATACTAAAATAAAAGGCTTTTTTTTTTTTTTTTTTAAATAAAATAATATATAAATATATATAAATATATATATATATATATATATATATATATATATATCTGTTCAGCTGTGATGGACACCCCCTTAGCCCCCAACCTCCCTGATCCCCCCCAAACAGCTTTCTATCCCTCCCCCCACTACCTATTTGCTGCCATCTTGGGTACTGTCAGCTATCTGCCAGTACCCAGATTGCCTCCCAAAAAAAAGTTTTTTTAATTTTTTTTTTATACAATTTACATTTTTCTGTAGTGTAGCTGCCCCCTCTCAATACACCCCTCCCTCTCCCCCTCCCAGATCCTTTGATCCTTATTTTTCCCCCTCCCTCCATCTCCCTCCTTCCCATTCAATTACATTGGTGGCCTCCCTGCAGCTGCTCCCACCCACCAACGATCGGCACCATCGCTACTGGTGCAGAGAGGGCCACAGAGTTGCTCTCACTGCATCGGTCTTGGAAAAAAGGTATTGCAGTGATGCCTCAATATTGAGGCATCACGGCAATACCTTGAAATCCTCTGGAAGCGATCAGGATCGCTTCCAGACGCTTTAAACCCCTAACAATGTACAGGGTACGTCGCTGGTCTTTATAGACCAGTTTGTGTGTGATGTACCCTGTACGACGTGTGTCGTTAAGGGGTTAAAAGAACGTTTTGTTTAAAAGGGTTATCCAAATAGACTGGTTGAAAATAGCTATATAAAAGTAAGGTCTGATGAGAGGAATTTAAAATCAGTACCAATCAAACCAAAGGGAAAAAAAAGTGATTGTAATGTAATGTTTATCACACAGTACAATGGTCATCATAGGGAAATTAAAAGGGCAATAAGTAAATATTGGGAGATCCTAAAGAAGGATCCTGTTTTGAATGATGTTATAGGTGAACAACCTAGAGTTGTATTTAAAAGAGCACCTACACTTAAAAATGATTTAGCCCCAAGTAAGGTAGTGAAACATGCCATCAAACCCTATGATAAGATGTTAAGATCAGAAAAATCAAAAGGTATAGAAGGTAGGAAAAAGAGGTCTTTTAGATGTGGTGTAAAGAATTGTAAAATGTGTAAATATATCACACATGGCAAAACTACATTTAAATCAAATACATCCAAATGTTCATATCTGATAATGAGTCACTTATGTGCCTCCACTTATGTTATTTATTTATTAACCTGCAAATGTGGGGCAAACTATGTAGGTCATACCACGAGACGTCTGAGTCATAGGTGGTCAGAACACTATAAAAATATTAAAAATAAGTTCCAATACCATAGTGTCTCTAGACATTGTCACATCAAATATGGGGGGGATCTTAATAGTGTTTGTATTACCCCCATAGAAATGGTTCCAAAATCCCATAGATATAATAGATTTATAAGGAAACCTTTTGGATTTATAAATTGAATACTCTACATCCACAGGGGTTAAATTTAAATATAGATCTAGCCGCTTTTTGAACAAGGATTTAAATAGTCACTTATAATATATTTTGTATTTCACAATTTACTAATTTTTTAATTATTAAATTCACCAACACATCAAGTACAATAAAATGTACTTGTAGATTATTATATTAACTAACATTCACAGCATCCCTCAGAACTAAATTGAGAGAGGGAATGGCGATGAACACTTTAGTTTATATTATTAACACTAATGTGCAATTGGATATAGTCCATATGCACGTAGTTAGAAAGATTTAGGTGTCCTTTACTCGTATATTTAGTATATTTATGGTATTTATGTTTTGAATTGGCACGTTAATTAATGATAACACTTGTCAGATTTAGGAAGATCTATGTAGTAGATTAAGGTCTAGATTTGGCATTTTAGACACATCTATTATTATTTTTTATATTATTGTAATGTCTTTGTTCAAAAAGCTACTCAAAAAGCTACTCATTTAATATAATAGTCCTGATGTAGACTGCTCATAAGAATACTATAATATCATGTATGTTGGGTCCGTTGTATTTCTCGTATGAGATTGAGTGTATATACTTATCTAAGTGAAGGTCCAAATATTTAGTTAATCTTTAATGTACAAACATTCTATGGTAAATTTGAGGGATTTTATTTGAAGGAGTTAATAAATGTGTTTTTTGAACATATGTGGTTCCGCCAATTTGATTATATATTACACATTTAGTGTTACGTCAATGTAATTGAAATATATCAACAGTAATATTGATACTTTGTATATATAGCATTGTTACAAGACAAGTCCCTATGTGTATCTCCTTTATTTACTAATAATATTTATTTAATATAATATTTACTAATAATATTTTCAATAGAATGAAGGATTACCTCTTTGGAAATTTTTGCATGCTTCTTACCTGTGTGATGTCACATAAGGAGGCGTGAATTTGTTAATGAGGTTTTAGTGTTTGGCTGTAGGCCTTTTAAATAGGTAGTGGTAATTTGTTAGTATACAATCTGAGGAAATGGGTTTGCACGCCGAGAAATGCGTCACTGTTTTTTTTTTTAACTGTTTTTAATAAAATTATTATATTCTTACTACCGCTATCGTTGATGGTCTTTGGAAAGCAGTCTGATCCATACACTTGTCCTCTTCCCAATAGGTTTTTGCTGACAAGCATTGCAAGCGGTTGTTGGATACGGAGCTTTATACCAAGACAAGGAGGAAACTGAACCAACTCCCTTCACCTTCTAGAGATACCGGGGGAGACACAGAGTGTATATATAATACATGTACTACTGATTGCATCTTACCTGGTGATACTGCACTTAGAGCCTCTGTATTTCTTCTTTTCTTCAGGAAACCATCTGATTCAGACGAGTCTTTCCAGAGAGCCACAGGGTCTTCTTATTTGAGCACAAAGAGACTCTATATTTCTTCCTTTCTTCAGGAAACCATCTGATAAAGTGAACTCGGTAAAGAATACACAAACATTTTATTTTTAAGATAGAATGTTAATTTTGCCAAAAAATAATAATCAGAGATTGGTTGAAGGAGTATACTTAACTGATTTCACTTACCTAGACAAGAATGCATGGTGCTGTGTTATTGTATCACAGTCATACGTTGAAGAGTCACTCTGTTTACGGGGAAAAAATTGTCTTGGTTCTCCATTGTCCAAGACTCCTGAGATATCAATGTTACTTTTACTAAGGCGTTTGGTACCTCGAAGGCCAGTGCTTTCATCAGACAGAATAGGGCTATCCTAGTATTTAAGTAAAATGAATCAGATATTAGATAGCATATGAAATACATATATATTTGAATATACTGTTAGGTAAAAATGTATAACCCTCTGAATTCAATTCGCTAAGGATGGAGAGGAAGGAAATTGAGACAACCTCAAATATTTTTTTTAAAAAACTATATTTTTTTAAAGGTAAATAATATGTAGTCCAAAACAGGATTTAACATTATGATGACCAAAGTAATACAATATTATATTACATCCCATTCCATACACAGAAATATTCTCAGTATATTTGTTTAGTTCAAAATTTCACACATGCTCTATATGAGAACAATATAAATATAATACCCATACCTTACATATTTTATTTTTTTATGAACTGATATTATAATGAAACCTCTGAATAATGTTTTTCTTCCTGTTAGTGTGATATATTGTATTATGACAACATAAACATAAGTAAACACACTTATTATAGAGGTTCAAATTTTTATCCTCGGCACACCAAACTATCTCAGTCTCAATCAACTAATAATGTGAAGAATCTCAAAAATAAAATATGCTTTGTATTTTCACCAGTTGTTTCTATTTCTGATAAACTTATGGTCTTTATAAAAGAAACCTTCGAGAGTTCGGAATGCCTCTAGGAAGTGACACATTAAATTCAGTGGACACAAGCCGCTAGGGGATTATTTGCCCAGAAAGTTAACTGGGCTTAACTAATTCTATTGATACATTATGAATAAAAGTGATGTAATAGTTAATAATAATAATGGTAAAAATAGTAAAAAATAGAGGGGGTGGAGGGTTATGTAAAATAAATTCAATGTAGACAAGACTCTATCTTTTCTTTTTTGACATTAAATGAACTTATAAATAGACATATGTATTACAAAAGAAGGACATGTATAGCACAAAACAATGAATTATGCAGGTGATAAACAACTAGGTTGAAAGTATACTAGCGTAAGAATTACAGAAATCACTCACAAACCTTAAGATATTGTTTAACCCAGTACCTTTACAATCATAAAAGAGAATGGTTTCAAGGTGCTAATGGATGGTAGTTATGACTGACGTATTGAGTCCTGGTGTTGTTTTAAGTAGTCCTGTGTTTGTTAAGGCCAATTAACAGTTCTAAAGCTTTAACAGGAGTGCATCTAGCTTATAAATTACTCTTATAAGCATATTTATATCAGAGAGATCTAAGCAGATCAGTGAAAGGTTAATGGGTGGGAGTTACCAGTGATCTCAGGAAGGCTCATAACAGTCCCTATTTATTATGAAAGGCGGACCGTGTTAAACATTAGAAGACCCATAAGATACCGAACAGCAAGGCACCATTAGTAATAAGATAGTGAATTCTTAGACCACTGTAATGTGACAAGTTAAACACCTCTGAATAAACACATGTAAGGTAAATCAAATATTATAAATGAGAATAACTGTAACTGAATCAGACACTATGTCAGATAATTCAAGTGTATTATCAGATTGAGGAGTGAATGTTATAGACCCTTGCATTGATTGAAATGTGTACACTTTAAGAAATGGTGTGTGGGATAAGTGTTAAAGCTGAGCCAGCTCAGGACCCTATATAGCATGATTCACTGATTCTTCATATGTGTCCAAGTATCATTTCTCCTTGGTAAGGGAATTAGTAACCCTAAAAGCATATTAGAGATCTGTCTTATGTGTTATTGTGCAGAGAACAATAGTTATCCCTGTCCATACTGCCCCGGCTGCAGACAGTTGGACAGACACTCCATATGTTGTATATATTTAGAGAGACACCAGGTAGGTGAGTGGAGTAGTCTCATGAGGAAAGAACCTACAATACCCTACCAGGATATATATATAATGGCTGAAGAGGGTAATAAATACACAAAATTATAAAGCTATCTTGGACATAAGTGACATCTGAAAATAGTAATTTACAAATGGAGGCTAACCACTGTGTCCCATATATATAAGTAAAGAAATACAGAGTTTATACAATAATTATTAGGGGCAGAGCAGTGAGTTATAATAGGTAAAGCAGATTACTTGACAAAAAGAAAAGGAGAAAAAAAATGGCCAATATCAACCAGCGTATCTATGGTAACTAAAGATCAGCAAGGACTCTGATATCTCAAAAGACAAAGTAAGAACTAAATGTAAATATATAACATTGCAATCGTCAATTGCTAAGAGTCTTCATGTATGTCAGATACACAATAGCGTATAAGTCTTCCAAACAGTGTCTGGGCTCCTAAATAGAAAGGTTACTGTCCTAGCCTACTCCAGATTTCAGGGCATGTGTGTAGTATGGGCCGTGTGCAATTTTACAGCACCAGAGGAGATCTATCAATAGGTAAATGGGGACCCACAATGTTAGAAAACTGGCTACTACCTTCACTATGAAGGCATGGTTGTTTGTCATTAGCTCCAATAAAGATTCAATTACAGTGCCTTAGAGTCCATCTCCTGGATCTCAGATGATTTCTTTACCAATATACTCAGGTGTTTTGCAATGGCAATAAGCTGAGTCTCTGTGTGGAACGCAGCGGATGTTAATTAGCACACGTAGGTTAGGTCTATTCTCCTTCCGAATCGGTGTCAAAAGCTCAGATACGTCCTGCCTTTTAGATATCTCTGGACCCGCAGCAGTCAATGAAGTGGTAGATGGAGCTGTGTCCCCCTGTTGCAGGTCTTCTACTGGAATCTTTAAGGTAGGTATACAACCTCGTGTAGATGATATGTCAGAGGAGTGCTGTTTGTTATCTGAAAACGCTGGAGAGGATATAACTGAAATCTCATGTCTGAGATCTTGAAAGTGGGGTGTGGGTAAAAGTTGGATCTTGCCGGATCCATTCCTAATTTAGACAAATACACACAAATTTAATTGTTTTCCATACAAACACATCCAGACACTTTTGGATCTAACAACATTTTACTGCAAAACATTTGGGTCCTTTCAGAACCAGCACTTTTTTACAGAAAAAAAGCCGGCTCCTCCTGGATCCATGCCTAATTTAGACAAATACACACAATTTTAAGTGTTTTCCACACAAACACATCCAGACACTTCTGTATCCAACAACATTTTACAGCAAAACATTTGGGTCTTACAGAACCAGCACTTTTTACAGAAAAACAGCCGGATCCTGCCGGATCCATGCCTAATTTAGACAAATACACACACATTTAAGTGTTTTCCACACAAACACATCCAGACACTTCTGTATCCAACAACATTTTACTGCAAAACATTTGGGTCCTTTCAGAACCAGCACTTTTTACAGAAAAACAGCTGGATCCTGCCGAATCCATGCCTAATTTAGACAAATACACACAAATTTAAGTGTTTTCCACACAAACATATCCAGACACTTCTGTATCCAACAACATTTTACTGCAAAACAATTGGGTCCTTTCAGAACCAGCACTTTTTTTTTACAGAAAAACAGCCGGATCATGCCGGATCCATGCCTAATTTAGACAAATACACACAAATTTAAGTGTTTTCCACACAAACACATCCAGACACTTCTGTATCCAACAACATTTTACTGCAAAACATTTGGGTCCTTTCAGAACCAGCACTCTTTTGCAGAAAAACAGCCGGATCCTGCCAGATTCATGCCTAATTTAGACAAATACACACAAATTTAAGTGTTTTCCACACAAACACATCCAGACACTTCTGGATCCAACAACATTTTACTGCAAAACATGTGGGTCCTTTCAGAACCAGCACTTTTTTACAGAAAAACAGCCGGATCCTACCGGATCCATGCCTAATTTAGACAAATATACACAAATTTAATTGTTTTCCACACAAACACATCCAGACACTTCTGTATCCAACAACATTTTACTGCAAAACATTTGGGTCCGTTCAGAACCAGCACTTTTTTACAGTAAAACAGCCGGATCCATGCCTAAATAGGTACACACAAATTTAATTGTTTTCCACACAAACACATCCAGACACTTCTGGATCCATAAATATTTTACACAAAAACGTTTGGGTCCTTTCAGAACCAACACTTCTTTTCAGAAAAACAGACAGCTCCTGCTGGATCCATGCCTAATTTAGACAGATATACACAAATGTAATTGTTTTCCACACAAACATATCCAGACACTTCTGTATCCTTCAATATTTTACATTAAAACATCTTTGTCCTTTTAGAACCAACACTTTTTTCTGCTTCAAAACAGCCGGATTCTGCCAGATTCATGTCTAATTTAGACAGATATCCTCAAATTTAAATATTTTCTATATAAACACTTCCAGACACTTCTGGATCCAATAATATTTTGCACAAAAACATCTGCATCCTTTCAGAACCAACACTTTTTTACAGAAAAAAACACTGTATCCTGCCGGATCCATGCACTTCTGGATCCAACAACATTTTACTGCAAAACATTTGGGTCCTTTAAGAACCAGCACTTTTTTACAGAATAACAGCCGGATCCTGCTGGATCCATGCCTAATTTAGCAGGTATACACAAATGTAAGTGTTTTCCACACAAATACATCCAGAAGCTTGTGGATCAAGCAATATTTTACAAACAAACATCTGGTCCTTTTAAGAACCAACACTTTTTTACACAAAAACAGCCAGATCCTGCCGGATCCATGTCTAATTTAGACAGATTTACACAAATGTAAGTGTTTTCCACACAAATACCTCCAGATACTTCTGATCCATCACTATTTTACACAAAACCATCTGGGTCCTTTCAGAACAAACATTTTTTTTACACAAAAATAAAAAAATAATCTGATCCTACCATATCCATGTCTTATTTAGCCAGATACAAAATTAAAAAAAAAGAATAGCAGCACTCCAAAAATGATAATTACTAGTCCTTTATTGTAGCCAAAAGCACAAGTGAAGCAGCAACGTTTTGGACTACATGTCCTTCATCATGCATGATGAAGGACATGTAGTCCGAAACGTTGCTGCTTCACTTGTGCTTTTGGCTACAATAAAGGACTAGTAATTATCATTTTTGGAGTGCTGCTATTCTTTTTTTTTAATTTTGAATATGGATACAGGGTTGTGTAGTGCCCTGTTATAGATTGCACCTAATATCTATACAGTGTTTGCTGGACTTTTTCATTATTTTATTTAGCCAGATATACACAAATTACATTTTTGTCCACACAAACACATCCATCTAGGTCCTTTCAGAACCAACAGTTTTTTACAGAAAAACAGCAAAACTGTTGGTTCTAAAAGGACAGAAATGTTTTTGAGTAAAATGTTGTTGGATACAGAAGTGTCTGAATGTGTTTGTGTGGAAAACACTTAAATTTGTGTATATTTCTCTAAATAAGGCATGGATCTGGCTGTTTTTCTGGGAAAAAGCGTTGGTTATGAAAGGACCCAAATGTTTTTGAGTAAAATGTTGTTGGGTCCAGAAGTGTCTGGATGTGTTTGCATGGAAAACACTTAAATTTGTGTGTATCTGTCAAAATTAGGCACTGACAGCTTTATTAGTATACAATAATTTCCTGATCTCAATATTATTATAGACTGATATAAATTCTTTAACTATGGATTAATACATCCTAGGTTTTAAGATTTAATCGCGTATAATACCACTTAAATACTTATATCCATTACGGTTGAATACATAACCAGACAACTACCCTGTGTTTATGTTTGTATGTGGACATATATATATATATTTTTTAATTTCCTAATAAAGGTTATATTTTAACCATTTTCTAGATACCTCTACCCTATGGTTCTTCCTGCCCAATTCTAATTTCAAGCCACCCACTTTTAGGAAATTGAGTGCTATACAGGTGTACAATTCATCAATCCTTGGATTGATATCTTTCCTCTATCAGACATTAAATTTGTGTGTATCTGTCGAAATTAGGCATGGATCCGGCAGGATCCGGCTGTTTTTCTGTAAAAAAGTGCTGGTTCTGAAAGGACCTAAATGTTTTTAAGTAAAATGTTGTTGGATCCAGAAGTGTCTGGATGTGTTTGTATGGAAAACACTTAAGTTTGTGTGTATTTGTCTAAATTAGGCATGGATCCGGCAGGAACTGGCTGTTTTTCTGTAAAAAAAAGTGCTGGTTCTGAATGGACCCAAATGTTTTTGAGTAAAATATTGTTGCATACAGAAGTGTCTGGATATCTTTGTGTGGAAAACAATTACATTTGTGTGTATTTGTCTAAATCAGGCATGGATCCGGCAGGATCCGGCTGTTTTTCTGAAAAAAAAGTGATGGTTCTGAAAGGACCCAAATATTTTTGAGTAAAATGTTGTTGGATACAGAAGTGTCTGGATGTGTTTGTATGGAAAACACTTCAATTTGTGTGTATTTGTCTAAATTAGGCATGGATCCGTTAGGATCCGGCAAGATCCGGCTTTTACCCACACCCTTGAAAGTGCACCTCCATGTTTGTTAGTATGTCTGCTAGTGCATTTCTGACCACCTCCAACATAGCCTTGGGGGAGACTTGTCTGAGTTTGATGCTGAGGAACAGGAGCTGGTTATAGTGGTAGAGGGGATCTGCAGCCCTGATCTCTCGGTCAATAGAGTATGGAAGTACTTGTTTGCGCCCTTTTAAGGTGTAGCTGTATGGGGCTCTTGTATTCGGCTCAAGGGAGGAAACACATGGCGCCTATTTGCACTGCTTAAATAATCATTTTGTACTTGTTTATGAAGTACTCCAGCGTATTGTTCCGCCTCAGTAAGGGAGAGTAGTAGGATGGTGAGAGCAGGTCAATTCTTCCCAAGATCAGGGCCGCATCATGAAGGGTGTTGCATTGGAGCCCCCCGCTTAACACAATTGTTCAAATTTGGTATCCCTGAGACCACAAGCCTATATTAAACCTATAAATGTCTGATAATTTTTCACAATTTATAACCTGCTATAAAATAATAAAAAAAATGAAACTAGGCAATTTCTTTTGTAATTTTTCATTTTATAATCAGCTACCATAGATAAGTACACTCTTGGTCCATGTCAGGCATAGATGAAATGTGTAAGCAAATGAGCTTTCCATACAGGTCTGCTAAGTCAAAGCTCAAGAACTATGCATGAGTCGCATCTAATAGAATATGAGAATTGTACATAAAAAAAAAAGAACAGCCATATTTAATGTTAAGCCAGATAAATCTAAATATTATATTTATTTAATAAGCCAATTTACTTACATTCGCTACATTTGCAGTAATCTAAATGACTTTACAGTGCTTTTGGCTATCAGTCACATTTATTCTTCTATTAAAAAATTACAAGCTTTTAGCATATTTTTTCCTGTTTTCAAGTTTGATGATGTGGAGGAAAGTATGAAAGTTTTTACTAAAAACTTTATTTTGCTGAGAAATTAGTTTAGTTCTAGAATATTTTTTTTTTCTAGAGTACAATTTAAACTCACACATTAAATATTAAAATAAAAATATATTACTGATATCACAGGCCATAGGTGACAGAAATGGTATCATGACTGACATTTACAGCCTTGGCAAGTAAATGTCTTTCCCTGGGTCTAAATGACTGATTACACAGAATTTACCGGTTAAAATAATCCTATTTTGCTCAAATATATTTCAAAGCCATCATTGACAAGTACAACATGAAGGTCAAGCTGTCTTGACACCTTTGAAATGTTGAGTTAGAAAGTGCAGCCTTAATATTGATGTTCCATAATGGATTTTGTGTTTATATTGTGCCCTTATCTTCTTAAAGGCAGGTTAGTTTCCTAAAGTATTGTCTACAAGGCTGCATTGCCTAGTTCTACTACAATGATTCATATATGTTATCCACCTGTAACACTGAACAGACCCAATTTTATATATGTAATATAACCAGTATGTATATACTGGTAAACACATAAGCAAAGATCAGTTTTTGAAGGTTATAGAAGAAGTTAAAGGGACAGTCTACCATAGAATTGTTATTGTTTTAAAAGATAGATAATCCCTTTATTACCCATTCCCCAGTTTTGCATAACCAACACAGTTATATTAATATACTTTTTACCTCTGTAATTACTTTGTATCTAGGAACCTTCTTCCAGCCCCCTGATCACATGACTGTGACTGTTTATTATCTATTGTTTTAAATTTAGCATTGTTTTGTGCATAAGCCCCTGTGCCTGAACACAGTGTTATCTATATGGCCCATGTGTACTTTCTGTCTCTTTGTGTTGAAAAGAGATTTAAAAAGCATGTGATAAGAAGCAGCCCTCAAAGGCTTAGCACTTAGCATTTGAGCCTACCTAGGTTTAGTTTAAACTAAGAATACCAAGAGAAAAAAGCAAATTTGATGATAAAAGTAAATTGGAAAGTTGATTAAAATTGAAAGTCCTATCTGAATAATGAAAGTTTAATTTATACTAGACTGTCCCTTTAAACAAAAAAAAAGCATGCTTAGGAAGTTAGGAAAGGCCAATGAGTAACTGTGAAACAAACACATACAGAAGATACTAAGGACCTACACAGCCACTTTAAGGCTACATGTCAAAAACAATTTGTTCTCACTAGACACAGAGAACACATTTCACCTGAAACATTGGGGAAACAATTTCTAGTAAATCATCTGAATCACAACAAAAGAACACTAGACGTGCGATCAAGAATGAGTAGATAAGCCTGAAGAAACAGCGACATGTGTCTGAGAAACACGTTGCTTGTATCATTGTGTTAACAGATATTTATTGAAACAACCTGCTAATTACTGCTAGACTGTTGCTAATGGTGTGAAGATTAACCATGGTTGGTAGGACTGCATGAGCGGCGATCATGAGAGGCACCAGCCAGAAAAGTAGCAGTTATGCCAGAGGTCCAGTGGAGCTAGGTGTCTGAGAAAACCTAGTCTGCATTTTTAGCACTTGGAGGTTCTCTAGGTTAGTGAGGTTTTATTCTTCTATATTTCTAAACACTTTACTTGTTCTGAGGATATGATACTATTTGTTGCCCTCAAGATTATAGTTTCTTTCAGAACAAGTAGACCTACTAACATTGTCACTGTTTGTCACATAAGAGTAGTTGACTTGTGTTGTAATCAGATGAGAACTATACTACAATATTGCAGTCAATCTTCAGCCAACAGAGTCTTGCCAATAAAACATATCAAATCTGTCAAGGTAAACGGCATCATAATTTATATAATGTACATGAAAGAGCAACATTTACATGTCATGGTTTTTTGCCTTAAAAAGTAAAAGCTATTTAAATTGAAGTTGAAACCAATACTAAAGTTTAGGTTTTTTACTTCCTACTAATCTTTACTGGTTGAGAAGGATAAATGCCATTACTAGTGGCAAGACCACAAAACTGGTTATAATATTGTAATGTAATAAGATATTAAACTGGTTAAATATAAAGGACAGAGGATCATCAAAAATTGTAGGAAACAATGTATCATTTTTAAAATACAAAGAAACTAATATTCATATATAGTGATGTCGCGAACATAAAAATTTGGGTTCGCGAACGCGAACTTCCGCAAAAGTTCGCAAACGGGCAAACCGGCCAAACCGCCATAGACTTCAATAGGCAGGCGAATTTTAAAACCCACAGGCACTCTTTCTGGCCACAATAGTGATGGAAAGTTGTTTCAAGGGGACTAACACCTGGACTGTGGCGTGCCAGAGGGGGATCCATGGCAAAACTCCCATGGAAAATTACATAGTTGATGCAGAGTCTGGTTTTAATCCATAAAGGGCATAAATCACCTAACATTATAAAATATGAGGAAAAAATGAAAAAAAAAAAACACACTATTTCTAACTTTGACCCCCAAAATCTGTTACACATCTACAACCACCAAAAAACACCCATGCTAAATAGTTTCTACATTTTGTCCTGAGTTTAGAAATACCCAATGTTTACATGTTATTTGCTTTTTTGCAAGTTATAGGGAAATAAATACAAGAAGCACTTTGCTATTTCAAAACCACTTTTTTTTCAAAATGAGCGCTAGTTAAATTGGAACCCTGATATCTGTCAGGAATACCTGAATATCCCTTGAGATGTATATATATATATTTTTTTAGAAGACATCCCAAAGTATTGATCTAGGCCACCATTTCACCGCCAAATTCGATCAAATAAAAAAAAATTGTTCACTTTTTCACAAACTTTAGGCTTCTCACAGAAATTATTTACAAACAACTTATGCAATTATGGCATAAATGGTTGTAAATGCTCCTCTGGGATCCCCTTTGTTCAGAAATAGCAGACATATGGCTTTGGCATTGCTTTTTGGTAATTATAAGGCTGCTAAATGCCACTGCGCACCACACGTGTTTTATGTCCAGCAGTGAAGGGGTTAATTAGGGAGCATGTAGGGAGCTTGTAGAGTTAATTTTAGCTTAAGTGTAGTGTAGTAGACAACCCAAAGTATTGATCTAGGCCCATTTTGGTATATTTAATGCCACAATTTCACTGCCAAATGCGATCAAATAAAAAAAATTGTTCACTTTTTCACAAACTTTAGGTTTCTCACAGAAATTATTTACAAACAACTTATGCAATTATGGCATAAATAGTTGTAAATGCTTCTCTGGGATCCCCTTTGTTCAGAAATAGCAGACTTACATGGCTTTGGCGTTGCTTTTTGGTAATTAGAAGGCTGCTAAATGCCACTGCGCACCACACGTGTTTTATGCCCAGCAGTGAAGGGGTTAATTAGGTTGTTTGTAGGGAGCTTGCAGGGTTAATTTTAGCTTTAGTGTAGAGATCAGCCTCTCACCTGACACATCAGACCCCCTGATCCCTCCCAAACAGCTCCCTTCCCTCCCCCACCCCACAATTGTCCCTGCCATCTTAAGTACTGGCAGAAAGTCTGCCAGTACTAAAATAAAAGGTTTTTAATTTTTTTTAGCATATTTACATATGCTGTAGTGTAGCATTCCCGCTTAGCCCCCAACCTCCTTGATCCCCCCCAAAACAGCTCTCTAACCCTCCCCATCTGCCTTATTGGCGGCCATCTTGGGTACTGGCAGCTGTCTGCTATTATTTCACAGTCAAAAAAGTGTTTTGTTTTTTTTAAATGTACACTACTGTTACATCAGATATGAGTGGTGGCACTGGGCAAGTGGGCACAGTATACGCTGTGAGCCTGACACACACGCTGGCAGGCAGGCAACTGCAATTAGATTACACAGGGAAAAAAAAGCAGACTGATGTTCTAGCCCTAAAAAGGGCTTTTTGGGGTGCTGTCCTTACAACAGAGATCAGATGAGTCCTTCAGGACTGTAGTGGACACTGAATACACTAGCCTAGCTATCGATTTCCCTATTAAATCAGCAGCAGCTACACTGTCCCTCCTCTCACTAAGAATGCAGCTTCCGAATGAATCTAAAATGGATGCTGTCCAGGAGGTGGGAGGGTCTGGGAGGGAGGGTCTGCTGCTGATTGGCTGGAATGTGCCTGCTGACTGTGAGGTACAGGGTCAAAGTTTACTCAATGATGACGAATAGGGGACGGACCGAACATCGCATATGTTCGCCCGCCAAGGCGAACGCGAACATGCGGCGAACTATTCGCGACATCACTATTCATATATAATAATATGTTGGGGATTGAACAAAATGTGTGTGTATATATATATATATATATATATATATATATATATATATATATATATATTAATATTATTATTATTTTTTTTATGATTCAGATGGAGCATGGGATTTTAAGCTAATTTCCAATTTACTTCTATTATCTAATTTTTCTCTTGGTACCCTTTGTTGAAAAAGATACCTAGGTAGGCTCAGGAGCTGCTGATTGGTGGGTGCACATCATATATGCCTCATGTTATTGGCTCACCCAGTGCATTCAACAAGCTGCCAGTAGTGCATTGCTGCTTCTTCAACAAAGGATATCAAGAGGAAAAAGCTAATTACAAGTAAATTGGAAAGTTGTATGCTCTATCTGAATCATGAAAGAAAAAATTTGGGTTTCATGTCCCTTTAATATTTGTTAGAGTTTTATAATACCACAATTCAGTCTTATGGTTGGATGAGATTGCAGTGATTCAATTAAATACAGTGCTTTTTTTTTAATTTATTTTTTGTGTGTTATAGGAAAGTTGTGCTTGCTTTTTTTTAAATTTACTTTATTTTTGCATGCAGAAAGGACTGGCCAATTTTAGTCTCAGCAGTTTGAAAACTGTAATGATTATAATCAGGTAAGAAACATAACACTACTTTATACTAGTCAGGGGTTAAAAGTCAATAATACAGAAGTTTGCTAATCCACTCAATGTTTAAAATAGGAAAAAGTCAAATTTGAAACTTCAAGCCATGGTCACGAAATTTTTAAATTAAATAATGTACGAATTTGGTATTGGTAATTTAAAATGATAATGTATTTTTTACCTCTCTGTTAGACAGTTTACGAAACTGAACATAATATGTAGGTTTAGATACCTAGGGTGTGATCCGATATATGACGTAGTTTTCGGCACAAGTGAGGGAACCCGCACCGTCCGTAATTTCACCTCGCACATCGGGGTATTACATATACTGGGCCGTTAGATGCTGAACTGGCGTAAGTAGGACAAACTGGTGATCTTCCGAAAAGTGCGCAAATACACATATTACTCGTCGCAAGTGACTTACGCCTGTATTTTGTCCACGTAAAGTCTCAATAAAGAGTAGTTTTATGCAAATTAGGCTAACACTCGTAAAAATCCACCGCGACTCCATCTAAAAATGCGCCACGTAATTACGCTATTCAAAAGGAGGGGAGGAGGGAGAGGATAGGGAGGAACCCTCACGAGGGACATCGCAGGGAGCAAGCCAGGTGTCCACAGAGGATGAGAGGATGAGATGTCCAAACTTTCTCATTCGATGAAATGTTGCCCTAGTCCAGGCCATCATGGACAATCACAGTGCCCTCTTTGGCCAGGAGAAGGGCAAAGGCGTTGCCAAAAGGTGTAAAATGGCATGGTTGGTGGTAGAGGATGCCATCAACAGTGTGGCCCCGCAGAGGAGGACTGTTGAGGGCCTTAAAAAAAGGTTGAATGACTGTAAGAGGCGGTTGAAAGAAAAGATGGGGCAGGAAACCATGCACCAGAGGGGAACAGGTGGTGGTCCACCCCTGGACACAGAATACAACACCTGGCAGGAGATGATATGCATGTTCTTGAGTATCACAGCAGTCCGTGGACTTCCAGGGGCTCGTGACTCAGGGGCTGCAACCACAGAACATCATGCTGGTGAGTAACATCCCACACACCAGTATTATATGTATTTGAGATATAACATCCTTTAATGTCACACATTCATATACACCATGAGGAGCACGGTATTTGGCCTACTAACAAAAACATCTACAATTATATTTGACATTAATGCTACTTAACACAATGCAATTCATGAGGTGGAATAGTGCAATACTAACATGTCTCAGAGTAACACAAGCCACAAGCCCCATGTAGAGTTTTCAGTAAATGGACACTATAGCCATCACAATACTTTTAGCTCAAGAAAGTAGGTTCAGTGCCTCAGGCTAAAGTAAATAGTGTGACCATAGTGTCACTTAAAGAACACATTTTCTCCATCATTGACATGTACACATAACTATTGAATGAAACACATCCCTATATACTGCGCATATTAAAATCCCTCATATCACAAATCACAATGTGCACATGCATGTTATAGACTTTGACATGAGACTCAGTATAGGCCCTAGCATGTATCAATGTACATTGTATGCCCACATGGACATATATATGACTGTACTAATCCCTCTCATCATTTGACTCCTCCACAGAACCTCCTGTCACGAGGATGCAAACAGGCATGCCACCACCTCCACCACCACCACCAGTCACAGGCATGCAGCCACCACCACGAGTCTTCAGGCAACCATGTGAACATTATGCTCCCAGGCATGAGCAGGGTTGGATGGCTTCAGTTGAGGACCCGGAAGTGATGCCACCACCATTGACATATGACCCCTGGCAAGATTCCTGGACAGAGGAATCTTCTTTTTTTTGGATTTGAGGGGGAGCCAAAACAGCCACAAAGGGTCCATGTATTTACCCCCCCCCCCTCCCAACACAATCTCAGGGCAGTCATGGCTTTTACACACAGGCTATGTCACAAGAAGTGCCAACTGGACAGACTGAGTGGTCACACACTGGTCATCAGTGGGACTATCAATCCACCCTGAGAACTCCACCATCCTCTTCACTTGGAAGAGCACCACCATCCTCTTCACTTGGAAGAGCACCACCATCCTCTTCACTTGGAAGAGCTCCAACATCTGCAGAATAACATATAGCTGAAAGTACTCAAGCAGCAGCAGATGTAGCTGAACCTGCACCTCAAGCACCACCAGATGTAGCTGAACCTGCACCTCAAGCACCACCAGATTTAGCTGACCCTGCACCTCAAGCACCACCAGATGCAGCTGAACCTGCAGCTCAAGCACCTAGAAGCCCTGCTGCTTAAGAGCCTGTGGATGCATTGCATTCACCCCTGGGTGAGGAATACATTGCACTCCAGAGGAGGCTCATAACAAGCACAGAGAATATACAAAGAGGCCAAGAGAGGTTCTTCATTAGCCAACAGAGGAGACAACAACATAGCATAGAGCTACAGAGGGACATAGCAGCATCATTAAGTGCAAGTGTTCATAACCAATCACAGATAATGAGAATTCTGTCTGATATGCAGATGCAAATGGACAATAGATGGAGAGAACAAAATTAACTCTTGGGTGTGTTGGTTGAGCACTTTACACACCAGCAGGACACTGCCTCCAGCCTATCATCTGTGGCCAGCACACCAGCAGAAACAGAAGAATCTTCTCAAACCAGGAGAACAAGGAAATCCACTACAGCCACCTCAGCTCCCTCATACAAGAAGCCAAAAAAGAAATAAATATTCTTATAGTTCACCATAAATATTGTCCTCTGTTATTTACCAGATAATTGTCATCCACATCCATGTGAGGTGTGTTTTAGTACACTAATATTGTTAAAACATATAATAAGGCCTGTGTGGAAATGGCCCAAAAAATAATATTATCCTGTTTATGACATATTCTTGTACTATAACTCACATCAACAATAGTTGTTTCTGAAGGGTACATATAGTAATATTCACTTCTAAGATGTAAATCAATGTATCTCACATCCAATATAAATTGACCCATTGGTATATATAGTAATGATGTTACTGATAGGGTGACCATTATCAGGTGTTTTAAGTCTGCAGGTGAGAGGTTGTGGTGTCTGTGATTGGTTTGACACAATTGCAAAGAGGCAGCCTTCAAGAAGGTGTTAGAAATGATCATATGAGCCATCCTAGGTTTTGCTTTCAACTAAGACCAAGACAACAAAGCAAGTGTTCTAATTAAATCTGAAAGTAGTTTGAAATAACATGCCCTATTTAAAAGAAGAAGGTTTTCTTTAGACTTGACTGTCCCTTTATATATTTTGGCATCAGTGCCAAGCTGTGTTAGCATTAGAATAAATTACACTCCAGTGGGTTCTAAAGAAATGAAGGTAATCCAATTTAAAGTAAATAAGCAAGTATATGTCCACAATGTGATAAAGTACCTACAAGCTCAATCCATTTGATTATGTTGTGGCTTCAAACTATTTCAAATACACAAATAAACCATAAAAAAGCAATATCATAGAATACTCTCCCTTTAACCTTGAGATGCTGCTTAAATGTATGTGTTTGTTAAAGCTTCAAGGGATTTACGTTGCTTTTTAAGTCAGTGCAAGGGTTCCTGCGCCTGCAATTTGTGACGAGATGAGAATGGAGTAGATTTTCTGAAATCTGCACGCATAAGTCCTTACGCTGTATATTGGATACCAAATTGCGAGTAGTTCTATGTTAGTCTATGGGTAAAAAAAATACTGCTGAAGGGTGAAATATACGTGCGTAACTTGTATGATACGCCGTATATGTAATACCAAAATTGCGCAAAATCTGGCGTCGCCGGATTTTGCGAGCGACGCTGCATATCGGATCGGGCCCCTAGAGTATACTGTTGTAAAAAAATTCTATGGAAATTATATTAAATTATATTAAAAACATATCTGGCTTCCTGAATCAAAACTGGCAACCAGGTCACTGATACTGAAAGTGTTAATTATATTTTGGCAATAACACTTATAGCTATCCACAACAAAGCTTCTATCTAAATTAAATTTCAGTTCAATGTTTCATCTCATCTCTCTCACTATACTGTTATGGAAAGACTTTTGATCCAAGCCTACATATAATATCAATAATGCTTTTGGCATTATCTAATTTCATATGTCAATAATATAGATTCATTTTGTTTTGACGTCACTGCTTGACATTCTAAAAGAGAAATAACAGACTTACACAAAAAAAATCTTCCCAACAAAGTTAGAGGTCACAGACAGCATTTTGTAATTATTTACAAACCTTTACAGCAATATTTTTAGGTCAATGTTATAGAATAACAGTTTTTGTTCTCCATCTCTATATAAGTGGCCTCTTGATGCCAGTTATCTAGGACTGGAAGTCAATGCTATTTAAAATAACCACAGATGTTGTTACTTAGTGAAAACAATAATAGCATCAATAGTGACCTTAAAGGACCATTAAATTGCACAACCAAAAAATACATGATAAAAAAAGACAATGCAATAGCACTTTTCAAATAAGCAACAGATTTTTTTTCAAACACATTTCAAAATTTCATCCATAACCCCAGCCCCTGAATTATGTGACAGCTATCACCCAATCACAGACGCATACAAATGCATGCCCTGTGTGCTCTTGCACATTTTTAGTAGGAGCTGGTGCCTCAGAAAGTGTGTATGTAAAAAGATTGCATGATTTGATTATGAAAGTAAATTAGAAAGCTTTAAAAAATTACAAGTTCTTTCTGAATTATGTTCATTTATTCTTTAGTGTCTCTTTAAATTTATAAAATATTTGTTTGAAATCTTGTTGTAATTCACTTTGCATCCACAGCTCCAGGCCCGGGACAAAATGTCCTGACTTTCAGGAACTTCTTGAACTTCACCCAGTCCCATCCCTGACACACCCCAGCCATGGCTCTGCCCTGCCCATGACTGGTTATGACTCCACCCTCTGCAGCCCCGTCCACAAAATGACATTGGTCGCCTCCTATAAGTTGCCTACATGGTATCACTGTTTCAGCTGCATATGTTTATATGCTGCATATACCCTGTATACAAGTATTCAAACACCACTTCTGCTCAGGGAGTAGTCATTGGCTTATATGATGCTAACATAATACATGCCACAGTGCATACTCTCATCTAGCGTAATGAATGAATACAATTTAAATGTGCATGCAAATTCCTATATTTACTATTATGCCCCTTTAAGCATGTTCCTCTTCCTGATATAGGGCTAGCTTAAAAGGGGCATGCTATTTAGCACTCCCGTTCGAGCGCAAACTTCGCTAGAAGTAATATTTTTATGCGCGTGCGGGTTGGCACACATATTAAAAGTAAAAGTTTTACGCGTGAGTGAAACCTGACGCATGCTTACTTAAGGACATTGGCTATCGCGACTGCACTAACACATTAGGGTAGATTTATCAAGCAGTGGATGCCTCTTTCTACGCCCATCGTTTCAGGTCCGCCTGAATGGAAGTTAAGAAGCAGCGGTAGTAAGATCGGGATAATTGACACCCCCTGCTACCCTTTTATTGTTAGAACTGAATAAATAATTAAAATCTAATTTTAAAATAAATGCTACTAAATCTGAATTTATGAGTGTAACTTTGCCACAAACAGAAATCCATCAGATTGAAAGAGTATACATAAATACTCTTATCACAAGAATTCTATAAAATATCTAGAAGTTTGTATATTTATCATGACCCACAATTACTATTCTTGTTGAACTATACCACTGTACTGAATAACATAAAACAATTGGCAAAATAAGACATTATCATGGCTTGGCAGAAAAAAATGCCATCAAAATGTCCATTCTACCCAAAATTTTATATCTTTATCAAACAGTCCTGATACTGATACCTAAAATATTTCTCAATAAACTACAAGGCATTTTAAACACCTATATTTGGCAAAATAAGTGATCCAGGATAGCAAGAGCAACTACCTACAGACCAAAAGATAGGAGGTATTGGTCTGCCAAACTTAGGATATTACTGGTTGGCAGTGGCCTTAGTCTGTATCATGGATTGGTGCAAAAACATCACACACAAAGAATGGGTACAAATAGAACACATTCTGGCAAATATGGGACAACTTGGGGGTTGCTGATGGTTACCCCCTTCACAGAGAAAGCTGGGACCTCTAATAGTTACAATGACTATAGAGACCTATAGACTTTGGGATAAACTCCTACTAAAATCCCTGACTATATCGACAATAACTTCACCATTAACTCCTCAAAGGCATATTCTCAAAACCCACTACCTTGCAAAAGGTTATCCCATGCTACTTGGTATTACAGAAAATCAAACTTAAGACAAAAGTGAACTTTGAGAGTGTCTGTGGTGATATTTTCAATCACTAGTACAAATATTTACAGCTATCCCCCTTTATCACCACCCAAACCAACAACAAACATTTTTGTAGACCGCTCACATCTTTTGAATTTTTATGTAACACTAATTCTTATATTAAAGGCACACTCTCACTTGCTTATAAAACCCTCATAGCATATCACACTTGAACCCAACCATCATATACAATGAAATGGGAAGAGAAATTACATACTCAAAGCCTGAAAAAGATTGGTGTAAGATTTTTAAAAAATATAAGTAGAGCCTCCTCTTCAGTAAGTTGCATGGAGATGAATATGAAATTACTATGTAGGTTGTACATCACACCCTCCAGATTAGCAATAATATACTGAGGTACACCTACTGACTGTTGGAGAGATTGTAGTGGTATCGGTGGCTTCTTACATATATGGTGGTTTTGCCCTAAAATCACCCTATATTGGCAGGAGATAACAAAAGACATATAAAATGCATTAGGAACTAAGCTAAATGCAAACCCTGCTTTAATCCTTTTCAATACATTTCCATGCATTTGGTGTAAGATTAGATACCAAATGCTATTTATTTTAGTAAACATTTAATCCCCCAAAAAATGGAAAACATCAGATGCTCCTGCCTGATCAGAATGGAGTATTTGAGTCACATCTACGTTACTTTTAGAAAAATACCATTAGACAACTTTCTCTCCATGAACTTCCTCTGGGAATACTACTGTAAGGAGTCAAACACCAAGTTAAAATTGGCTCCAGAGCATCAAGGCACTACTGACGAACATATCTAGTGATCCAATGAAAAGGGGCATATGTTCTTAGCCACCAATCACAAGTTAGTACTTTCTGGTAGTACATTGCTGCTCCTGAATCCATATCCTTTAGTAATAGCAACCTGAAAGGTCTCTTAAAATTGCCTGTTCTGTCTGAACCATGAAAGTTTAACTTTGATGTTTATTTCCCTTTAAGTCTTTCAACATCATTTTTTTTTGTGGTGTTACAATTATTGTAATTGTTCTAAATAAAATTGCCTTTTAGAATTTCAGTACCTGTATACTGCTGCTACTTCCTCTGCGGCTGGTATTTTGGCTCTCTCCAGGTGTCTTGGCACTATAACACATGGCATCAAATCCCAGTATTCCTCCTACACAGTCTCCAATCATACAGACCTAGCAAAACATAAAAGTAAATAAATTAATCCTAATTCATTCAAATACCAAAAAAGAAACTATAAAACAGCAATAAAATATAAAGTTAACCTACAAATAAAATGAATACATGTTGTTCTGCATAGAATAATTTATAATTTATGGATGTCAAAAAGAAAAGGAAAATTGAGGTTCATATTGAGCTGAATTTAAAATAACAATATGTATCTTTCATGACCTGTGAAAACATTTTCAAAATTATGCGTACACTTAAATTCAACAATGGCTTTTTTTTATAATGGCTTTCATGGTTACTTGCCGTTATTCAATGGTTTATATAGAAAAAATGGTTGAACATCAGACTGACAGCTGGTTGTAAGCTCCGACAAAAACTAATGAGCATTATATCCTTGCTCCTTTAATCAGATGTTGAAACTGAAAAACTTTCCATCATGCATAAAAAGAACTAAGAATGTTTTTGAATTAGAAATTTGAGGCAAACATTGTTTAAACTGATAGTAAAGCTACCAAGGACTGTACTTTATTGTACACAACATATCTGTGACATAGAAGCTCACTGGCTGACAAGAAAAAGTCCTACAGCTCCACTGGTGGGCAGTGACATGCCCCACAAGCATAAAAATGATTTATCTTTTAGGATAGAAACATCTGGTAAAAAAGACCCCAAAACTTATACATGTTTTAAAATGAACTCTTAGAAGAAAAAAAGCTTTAAAGAGATATGAAACCAAAATTTTTCTTTCACGATTAAGACAGAGAACACAAATTTAAACTACTTTCCAATGTTGTTGTTTTTTAAAATTTGCTTCGTTCTCTTAGTATCTTTTTTTTTTTGAATTGTGGTGATTCCTGTCTGCCTCATCAGAGCAGACAGACAGGGTTATGGAGCAGTGGTCTTTAGACCGCTGCTCCATAACTTGTGTTTCTGGCGAGTCTGAAGACTCGCCAGAAACACGGGCCCTAAAGCTCCATTCGGAACTTGATAAATGGGCCTCTAAATCTCCATTTTCCCATAATGCAATTAAACAATATGAATGCCTTTTGTATATGGGCATAATGTTTTTTTTTTACACATTCTTCATGTTTTAAAGTATGTTAAAACATTAAATAAAATCATTTTCTAATTTGGTAAGATTTAATTTAACCCCGCTGCTACCAGGAATTTAAGAAAAAAGCTTGCCAAAAGTACTGGAGAATTTTTAGCATTTTTGCTATCACTTAATTTAAACAGAAGTAGAGCCTTTGTTTTTTTTATTTACCTATGAAAACTACATATATTTTTAAAATAGGCAACCCAAGGTAGGTATTGATCTAGGGCAATTTTGGTATATTTGATGCCAGTATTTGGCCGCCAAATAAGATCATATAAAAAATCATTACTTTTGTGTATCGTTTGGGTGTTTCTCTGAAAATTTTTACACACAACTACTGCAGTCATAAGACAGATGGTTGTAAAAGCTTCTCTGGGGGTCCCCTTTGTTCAGAAACAGCAGACATGTATGGCTTAGCCATTGGTTTTTGGCAATTAAAATGCCGCTAATTGCAGTTGCGCACCACTCTTCTGAAATTGCTGGCAGTGAAGGGGTTAATTAGTTACGCTTGTAAGATTAATATTGACTGTAGTGTAGGGATTACCCTTCTAAGTCTCTCCATGAATAATACCCGTTATCAGTGCCGCAAGTCGATTAAGTTCGAGGTTGTGCGCTATACAGGCACCCAATTATTAAGTGAAACCTCCCATCCCCTGATTCCCTACCTGATCCCTCACAAACAGCTATCTTTCTTTTAATTCCTCCCACTAGTCACAACCATCTTTGTTACTGGCAGATAGTCTGCCAGGATACAGTTTAGGTATTTTGTTAATTTATTTATTTTTAAATATTTTAAAATGTCTGTAGTGTAGGGATCCCTACTCACCCTCCCACTTCCATGATCCCCCCAAAACAGTTTTTTAACTCTCTTACTGCCCCTGCCATGTTTTTTACTGGCCACTACTCTGCCAGTAACAAATTATTCTTTTTTTTTTTTTTATATTTAAAGGGACATGATACCCAAATGTTGAAGCACTTGAAACTGATGCAGCATAGCTGTAAAAAGCTGGCTAGAAAATATCCCCTGAACATCTCTATATAAAAAAGAAAGGTATTTTACCTCAAATTTCACATTCACATCCCACTGTAAAGAGACTTTAAGCAACTGGTCAGGATGCTTCTCCCAGGACAAGCTCGGGAGTGTGCATCTGGCATGTGCAGGCACAGTCATGCTATTTTCCTATTCAGTTTAAGAAAGTTCTATGAAATCTCATGAGATTTCAGTGGAATCTCATGAGATCACAGCAAAGGCAAAGCATTACCTCAGCACTGCTGCTGATGATTGGCTATTGTATTTTGTTTAATTGTTTTTGTTGTTTTTTTTAACTTGCAGCTGGACAGCAGCTGTGTATAACTTTTTACACAGAACTTACTCTGCTAAGCTGAGAACATTTTTATGTAAAATATCTTCCTTTTTTACATAGAGATGCTAAGGTGATATTTTCATGTCAGCTTTTTACAGTTATGCTGCATCAGTTTCAAGTGATTTAGCATATGAGTATTATGTCCCTTTAACTTTTTATTCAAAATTAAGAGCTTTATCTTAAAAATTTTTGTTCATGCAAATATATTTTAGCATACTTAAACAGTGCAGTTTCACGTGCACAGCCTGCTTGTTAACATTTCCTGAAAGTGAATGCTGTTTTTCCATGTGTATATAATACAAACCTCTAATTGGTATAATGTTTCTTGCCCTAATCTCGTCTTTCAGGGCTCACTGCAGGCATGCCATGCTAGCGCTTATTAAAATGGCTCCAAGCCAGAGCCTACACACAGATTCGGATATTCTCCAACATAAATCACATTACTGTTATTAAACAAACAGATTATCGAGTGGGCGATTTGGGTGTTCTCTCTTGTAATTGCAGAGCTTTTTAGGGGATGCTACTTTTTCATATTAGTGATGCTAAAATTTGCCATACTTTTTCTCATTTAATCTTATTAAGCTCCACGTTTGCTTGTCAGATACACAGACTCAACATTATGAATAAAACCATTCTCCTCGTTCAATAAATTCCAAGGAAAACAGCTTCTGCAAGATTGTCATAAAGAGCAACATTTCTTCATAGCTAAGGCAATTACCTACAAGCCAAGGAGCACATCTTTCATTGTTGAACTTGTGGATTATTATAATTCACATAAAATTTCTAATCTCCAGGGGCAGAGTTCCATGGTCAAATTAAAATGTAATTCTTTCTGGTTTACATTATTCCTAAATTATCTGATATAAAAAAAGTATTTACTGTTTCTAGATGTAACTGGGTATTGATTTTTTCCAGAGCTTATATATATTTTTTAACTTAAAAGCTGGTTTTACAATTATGCTTAAAGATGATAGATTTCCCCCTATTGTAATATTGCATACATTAGAGCTCAGCTTTAAATGCAAACAAAGAGTCATACAAGGTTTGTATTATTCAATGAAAAAATAACTTTTTGCAAAACTGTCAGTGTGTAGCTGCAAAAATGAGATAACATGGGCTGTTATGGCTTACATGGATTTATCTTATATTACATTTTACTTGTAAACTGTATCTTTACTATTACAATAAAGAAAAGGCAAAAATAAAATAAAATAAAGTATCTTTGTTTAAGAGGTGATTGTGGTAATAGAAAGCTATAAGCTAGTTTTATGTGTAACATATTTACAAATGTACTTTATAGATACTTTATATTTAAACACTCAAAATATTATACTTTCCACAATGGCATTTGGCTAAATTACTATTATTATTGTCAAGTTTTTAATAATTAAAGCATTGTGTTTATTAACTATCAGCTAGATTACGAGTTTTGAGCGCTATAGAGAAATTAACGAACGCCAGAAAAGTTACGTTATTTAATTTCTTATAGCGCTGCTATTACAAGTTCTCAAACATACGCCTTTTGTGTGCAATATGGTTGCATTGAGCTCCATACCGCACACAATCAGAGCGCTGCTGAGATGTGCTTGTGCACGATTTCCCCATAGACATCAATGGGGAGAGCCAGGAAAAAAAAAAAACCCTAACACCTGTGATCGCGGAAACAAAAGTTCCCTAACGCAGCCCCATTGATGTCTATGGGGAAATTAAAACACTGTTTAAACCTAACACCCTAACATAAACCCTACGTCTAAACATCTGCTGCCTCTGACATCACTGACACCTGCCTACAGTTATTAACCCCTAATCTGCCGCTCCCGATATTGCTGCAACCTAAATAAAATTATTAACCCCTAATATGCCGCTTACAATATCACTGCCACTATACTACATTTATTAACCCCTAAACTGCCAACCCCCACATTGCAACAAGCTAAATTAAACTATATTAATCCCTAAACCTAACCCTAACGTAACCCTAACTCTAACACCCCCTAACTTTAACATAATACAAATATAGCTAAATTAAAGTTACACTTATTAACTAAATAAACCTATTAACCCCCCACATCGCAACATGCTAAATTAAACTATATTAACCCCTAAACCTAACCCTAACCCAACCCTAACTTAACCCTAACCCCCCCCTAACTTTAACATAATACAAATATAGCTAAGTTAAATTTACACTTATTAACTAAATAAACCTATTAACCCCTAAACCGCCAGCCCCCCAAATCGCAACAAACTAAATTAGACCATATTAACCCCTAATCCTAACCCTAAACCTAACCCCCCCTAACTTTAAAATAATTAAATTAGATCTAAGTTAAATTTACAAATCATTAACTAAATAATTCCCATTTAAAACTAAATACATACTTACCTGTAAAATAAAACTTAAGCTAGCTACAATATAATTAAAGGGACACTGACTGAACCCAAATTTTTTCTTTCATGATTCAGATAGAGCATGCAATTTTAAGCAACTTTCTAATTTACTTCTATTATCAATTTTTCTTCGTTCTCTTGCTATCTTTATTTGAAAAAGAAGGCATCTATGCTAAGGAGCCGGCAAATTGTTGGTTCAGAACCATGGATAACACTTGTTTATTGGTGCTGTCCAATCAGCAAGGACAACCCAGGTTGTTCACCAAAAATGGGCCGGCATCTAAACTTATATTCTTGCTTTTCAAATAAACATACCAAGAGAATGAAGAAAAATTGATAATAGGAGGAAATTAGAAAGTTGCTTAAAATTACATGCTCTATCTGAATCACAAAAGAAAAAAATTGGGTTCAGTGTCCCTTTAATAGTTATATTGCAGCTAGCATAGGTTTTATTTTTATTTCACAGGTAAGTTTGTATTTATTTTAACTAGGTCACTAGTTAGTAAATAATTAACTATTTACTAACTACCTAGTTAAAATAAATACAAACTTACCTGTGAAATAAAACCTAACCTGCCTTACTCTAAAACCTAACATTACCAAAAATAAAAAAACTACCATTACAGAAAAAAAAGATTAATCCTATTCTAATAACCTTAAAAAAAAAAAAAACCCCAAAATAAAAAAACCCTACTCTAGAATAAACTACCAAGGGCCTTTAAAAGGGCCTTTTGGGGGGCCTTAAAAGGGCCTTTTGTAGGGCATTGCCCTGAGATAACCAGCTCTTTTACTTTAAAAATAATACAAACACCCCTAACACTATACAAACCCCCAACCCCAAACTACCAAGGGCCCTTAAAAGGGCCTTTTGGGGGGCCCGTAAAAGGGCCTTTTGTAGGGTATTGCCCTGAGATAAACAGCTCTTTTACTTTAAAAAAAAACACCCCCTACTAATACTAATAGCCTTACTTACACCTTACACTAAAACCTAACATTACCAAAAATAAAAAAAACTACCATTACAGAAAAAAAAGATTAATCCTATTCTAATACCCTTAAAAAAAAAACACCCCAAAATAAGAGGCAGATATCATGATACAAGTAAATTGGAAAGTTGTTTAAAATTGCTTGGCTTATCTGAATCATAAACGTTTCATTTTAACTAGACTGTCCCTTTAAAGAAATGAGGATTTATGATCCCTGACATCAACAAGATAGCAAGATAAGGCTTGGCAATTACGTATTAACTGTAAGGGCACTAAGAGGCCTACTTATCAAGCCGTCAACTTACTTGCATTCACCGGCACCAATACGCTCGCTCGCGGCCGCAGACCTGAAAATGCTCTCCATATTTATATAAATAGTTGTCAAAAAGCCGCTCACCAAGTACGGGGCTATGAGCAGTGGACTGTTAACTAAACAGTCATCGATCTCGCTGCTATTCGGCTTTTTCCCAGCTTTATTTATATACTGTCACTAAACACCACCATTATACTAAAATATTTAACCCCTATCCCGCCACTCCCGGACCCCGCCGCAACTAAATAAAGTTATTAACCCCTATCCCGCCACTCCCGGACCCTGCCGCAAATAAATAAAGTTATTAACCCCTATCCCGCCACTCCCGGAGCCCACCGCAACTGTAATAAACTTATAAACCCCTATTCCGCCGCTCCCCGACACCGCTGCAACTAACTAAATGTATTAACCCCTATCCCTCCGCTCCTGGAGCCCACCGCAACTAAATAAATGTATTAACCCCTATCCTGCTGCTCCCTGACACCGCAGCTACTCTAATAAACTTATTAACCTCTATTCCGCCGCTCCCGAACCCCACCGCAACTAAATAAATGTATTAACCCCTATCCCGCTGCTTCCTGACACCGCTGCTACTCTAATAAACTTATTAACCCCTATTCCGCCGCTCCCGAACCCCACCACAACTAACTAAATGTATTAACCCCTAAATCGCCAGCCCCCCACATCGCCATAAACTAAATTAACCTATTAACCCCTAAACCTAACAACCCGCTAACTTTATATTAAATATTAACTCATCCCATCTTATAATAAATTAAAACTTACCTTAAGATTTAAATTAAACTATATTAAACTAATAATTAACCTACCCTAACTATTATACTAAAATGACATTAAACGATCCTCATCAAGAGGGGAACCAGAGTGTCTCTCCCCTCCTTTCCCGCTCCCTGCGCTAGAGCGGGTCATATCCCTCCTCCTTTTCCCGGCTGGGCCCAGTGGTGGCAATATCCATGGGAGAGGCACACCTGAACAACTGCTGAGGTCCGCTAAGCTTCATTGTTCTTAACCCTGCACTTTCTTTATTTCAAGACTCTTTAACTATTCACACTATGGCGGGTTAATTGGCTGGGTGCCCTCCCCCTGCCGGCGTGCTCTTACTGTGATCACTACCAAGGCACCTTCACTGCATCTTGCAGATTCGCTTGTGTGAACTGAGAAATTTAAGACCCTGCCTAAGGAGTCAGGATGTCGCAGCAAGCGAAGAAAAAGCAGAAATCAAGCCAATCCTCTAAGCACACGGTCAGAGATCATTTCCTACCTATCAGAGATAACCATTCTGGTTTTTCAGATGATGACAGATCGATCTCCCCGGCTCCATCTGAGGACAGACCAACTTCAAGATATTCCCCCCCGGCACGCTCACAAAGCGACACGCTCACAATAGACTCTATGAAACACCTGTTGGACAGGCAGAGTCAGTCTTTTGATAAGAGATTTGATAAATTGGAGAAATCCTTTGAAGATCTTAGAAAGGATATCAATGCTGTTAATGAACGCACAGACATCATTGAAAGAAAACAAGAAGACCTATTGGTAGACCACACCAACTGGGTAAGCTACACACAAAACCTGTCAGACCAGGTGTCCTCCTTGGAGGCAAAGCTTGCAGACCTCGAGGACCGCTCTCGGCGGAACAATGTGAGGATTAGAGGCATCCCTGAGTCCGTCGGCCCCCAGGATCTGGAAAAATATGCCCAGGCCTTGTTTCAGGTAGTGTTGGGGTCCCCAGGAGGAGAAGATGCTAGAATTGACCGCATCCATAGAACGGCTAGACCCAGAAACCTTCCAATGGACAAGCCACGAGACACGATAGCTCGATTACATTACTACACCTACAAAGAAAAGGTCTTGCGAGCATCAGTTAGACAGCCCCAACTTTCAGATCAATTTAAAGATGTCTCGCTCTATCCAGACCTCTCAGCGCATACACTCTAACAAAGAAGAGCCTTCCAGGAAACCACTAAAGTGTTAAGACTTCATCAGATCCGATACAGATGGGGGTTTCCCACGAGGTTAATAATTACCAAAGATGGTTCCCAGCACATTGCCCTCTCCCCTAGACAAGCTCAAGACCTACTGAGAGGTTGGAACCTGCCGGCTGGGGACGAAGTCCCTCCAAACAGACCTCTGCGCCCGGGTGCCCCGCTGAGGGCAGGAGCCCCAGATTGGGCACCTGAGTGATAAGACCTTGTTTCCTGATGTTCTTTTTGTGTCTGTTATGTCTCTGGACTACTACATGTGAGCCTTCAGGAGCCCACCTTTCGCTGAATTCCCCATCACCCGAAGGATGGTAACGTATGATGCAAGATACAGACTCCTGTTATATTATACTTTGTGGACTCAAGTTGAATTTTCACTTTATCCCCTGTTGTATGTTGATTATGCTCTTTCAATACTATGTTTTACCACCCTAATGTTGATTTCTCTGTTTAACATGGGCTGATCACTGTTTACCAATCTACTTGTACTCAGGAAAATGTAATCTAGCCAGAACCTAGCTTATGTAGTTGAACAGCCAAGAATCCACCACGCTCTCTATTTATTAACTCAACTATGGGGTTATTGCTAGTTAATAGAATGCTATGTTTTCCCACTGAAGCTACATGCGCTGAGTCCCAGTTTATTTTCTATTGTCTGTCAGTTATGCACCCTAATGTTGATTTTTCTGTTTAACATGGGCTGTTTGCTGTTTACCAACCTACTTGTACTCAGGAAACTTTAATCTAGTCAGAATCTAGCTTAAGTAGTTGAAATGTCAAGAATCTACCACATTCTCCACTTATTAACTCAACTATAATATAATTGCTAACTAATAGAATGCTATGTGGCCCTCCTGCAGGTTAAATTTTGTCATAGGTTCCACATGGTGGTTGTCAACAGACGGGATGCCCTGGAGTTGGGGACCTCCGGCCTCACTTGCTGTCTCATGAACCTTTTCTTGACCCATGGCTGCTCCGTCTCTTGGCACTCTACCATGGGGACCAGAGGCCATATTCTACGGGTGCTGAGACCCAATATAGCTATGCTAAAGTACTGGGATTTTCTATATGGATGTAATGTTGCATTTCCACACCTAATAAACCAACCCAGCCTGACCTTAGTTAGTATAGTTGGGAACCTCTGGGTCCCCCCCATTAATTACTTACTAGCTCTGCAGAAATGTTGTGCCTGGTAAATCAGTTACTATGTCTATGTTTTAATGTTTAATCACTGCCTTACGATCCACATGGTGGATGTCAACAGCCGGGGCATGCTGGAGCCGGGGGCCTTGCGGCCACTTCCGTCGCTCTGTCAGCCTTTTCCTGACCCATTGCCGTGCCGCCTTTTGACATCTGACCATGGCGTCAAAGGCCATATCTTAAACGGGCCGAACATATAGCTGGCCCTAAAATACTTAATACTGCTTGAAACTTTTAAGATGAAAAATCTGTTATTTAAGTTTTGTATCTCTTATTGATGCATGGTTAAAGCTGATCATAGTTCTCTATCTGTTTTGTTGCTCTTTTGTTTAAATTGCGCCGGCAATGGAGGGGGCCACTGCCTTGGACCCCCTCTGTAGCCTCCGCCCCCCCCCTACCCACCCACTTTCTGTGCAGCTAGGGGTAATTTGTTACCCTCTGCGCCAAATTTTTTTGGCAGAGTTACGTAGTCTCTGCTCAATCCGAGGAGCTAATCCAGTGTCTTATTTCCCCATTCCTCTCCCCCTTCCACCCCATTTTTTTTTTCTCTTCTTCTTCTTCTTCTCCCAGGGCCCCCCATATCTCTCCACCTCCCAATCCTTTTCCTTTACAGATATGAAAATAGGCACACTCAACGTAAGGGGTTTAAACTCCCCCACAAAACGGAGTCTCCTCCTCCGTTTCCTTTCGACCCATCAGCTAGGAGTGGCCTTCCTCCAAGAAACTCATTGGGTCGAGGCTAGAGCAGCGGCATTTAAGCCTAGGGACTACCCTGTCTGTATATCCTCAACGTTCCACAAAAAGGCAAGAGGTGTGTCAATATTAGTCAGTAGACATCTCTCCTACGACCCTGTCCACATTGATGTTGACCCAGTGGGGCGTTATGTTATTGTAGTTGCCCGCATTAATAACGTTCTCTGCACCCTGGTAGCTCTGTATTCACCGAATATTAACCAAACTAGTTTCCTTCGGAAACTTCTACACAGGGTTGACAGACTCAAGCAGGGCCATGTGTTTGTTGGGGGGGATTGCAACCTGGTCTGGGACCCATCCAGAGACAGAAAATCAAAAACCAAAAAGTCCCCCGCGTTAGGGGAGGAACATTATTCAAAACATTTTAGAAACCTAATTTCTCAATACACTCTGCAAGATGTCTGGAGGGCCCTACATCCTGATGACACAGACTACACTTTCTACTCGGCCTCTTCCCAGTCCTTCTCAAGATTAGATTACTTTTTCTGTTACCCCTGGACCTTGGGAGAGATCGCTGGAGCGTCCATTATGCCATGTGTCTGGTCAGACCATGATGCGGTGCTATTGGTGGTTGACTTTTCGCATTCGGGAAGCACTAGGTGCCCCTGGAGACTGCCGGAATATTTGCTCTCCGAAACCCAAATCCCTAAATGGGAGAAGGAAATAGAACATTTCCTGCTTATAAACGATGAAGAGGGCATTTCGCCTCTAACCCTATGGGCGTCTCTCAAAGCCTATTTGAGAGGCCTGTTCATCCAGCAGGCCGGTCAAGACAAAAGGTCCAGGGGAGCCTCGCTGGCCCAACTCTATAGCGACTATGCCAACCTAAGAGAACAGCTGAAAAAGGGTAGACCAAGTGCCCTAGTCTGTAGACTGCAGATAATTAAAAAACAAATAGCACAATTGGAACTACAAAAAGTCCAGCGAACCCTCTCGGTTCTTAAGCAGAAGTACTACCACAAAGGTGATAAGGCTGACAGATTGCTGGCACACAAGCTCAAACAGAGATCACTCCTACATAAAATACCATACATACGGAAGGGTGAGCATAGAGTTTACGCTCCGAATGACATAGGCGAGGCCTTTGCTCAATATTATAGCCAGCTCTATCAGATTTCAGATCAAGACCATTCTCATTACGCCCCTAAGGCGAAGATTACCGAATTCCTTGAGAATTCACAATTACCGCATGTTCCCGAAAAATACATTGATTCTTTATCCGCGACTATCACCGTAACAGAAGTTTGCTCTATCATCAAGGGCCTTAAACTCCATAAATCCCCAGGACCAGACGGGTACGGCGCCCTCTTTTTTAAGAGGTATCTAACCCTTCTTGCCCCTCTTTTGACTAGAGTTTTCAACACGGCTGTAAGCTCGGGAGGGTTCCCTTCGGAGTTTCTAGAAGCTTCTATCGTCACAATCCCCAAACCGGGAAAAGACATCACCCTCTGCGAAGGCTATCGGCCAATCTCCCTCATAAACGGAGACGTGAAAATATACGCCAAGATATTGGCGACAAGGCTCAACCGAGTCCTCCCTTGCCTGATCCACCCAGATCAGGTGGGTTTCACCCCTGGGCGCCAAGGTACAGACAACACCAGAAGACTACTAAATGTTTTCTCCGAAGCAGCATCACTTGAGATCCCATTGGTAACCCTATCTTTAGATGCCGAAAAGGCGTTTGATAGGGTCCGATGGGATTATATGACAGAGGTGCTCCGGGCTTTCCACTTCCCTGATCGATTTATCTCTGCAGTCCTGGCGCTCTACACAAACCCAACTGCGAGGGTACGGGGACTGGGTTTCGTCTCTAGACCATTCGATATCAAGAATGGCACTAGACAGGGTTGGCCCCTGTCGCCATTACTTTTCACCCTGGTTATCGAACCCTTAGCAAGCCGGCTCAGGGCCTCACCAACTATTCATAGCCTCGTACTCTATGACACCCCTCATTCATTGGCACTCTTCGCTGATGACCTCACGGTGTTCCTTCCGGAGCCGGAGGATTCCCTCCCGGAGTTGTTCAAGCTTATAGCGGATTTTTCAGCAGTGTCTTACTACAAACTGAACTACACCAAAACAGAGGCGTATGCTCTAGGGATGACAACTCACAGGTTGGAGCTCCTGAAAGAACAATACCCCTTTAAATGGTCCACGGATAGTTTGAGACACCTGGGAATAGAGTTATCCCACGATCCCCAAATCATTATAAAGAAAAACTATGAGCCCCTTTTACAGGAGTTCAGAAGGACCACAACAAACTGGAGTGGATTAGAGGTATCTTGGACGGGCCGCATTGTTGCCCTAAAGATGATGCTGCTCCCTAGGCTGTCATACTTTTTTCGCTGCTTACCGGTAGCAGTTCCTACCTATTTACTCAACCACTTTCAGTCCGTCTTTACCAGATTTATCAGGAGAGGCCATTCTCCCAGAATCTCCCTATCACAATTACAGAAACCGAAAGAATGCGGAGGACTCTCCGTACCAAATGTAACCCACTATTACAAGGGAGCCATGCTATCGCACATAGCAGCCTGGGGAATACGACCAAATACCTCACAGTGGTACCAAATTGAGCAGGCGTCATTACCTGCAGGGATTGAGCTGGCCGACCTGATTTGGATGCCTGACCACGCGGATATCCTCAAAAGTATCTATAGTTCCACCATAAAAACATGTTTGAAAAGCTGGAGAGAACTCCGCTCACACAAATCAATAGCACCTCACCCTTCGCCTATCCATGCCATGAAGGCTATACTGCAATGCCTCCCTGATTCAAGGCCTAGACGATGGGAGAACCTGGGAATCAAGCAGATCTCTGACCTCTATAGAGGAGAACGTCTCATGCTGCCACCAGCTGCTTTCCCAGTGGATGACTTCCCTAAAGACTTACAATTTGAATACTTGAGAGTGACCTCTTTACTACTCTCCTGGGGATTCCCCAAGACACGACTACGGACTCTCACACTTTGGGAGAGACGCTGGGCGGCGGGCAAATCTATCAAAGGGTCTCTATCCTTCCACTATAAGCTTCTCTTAGACTCTCCCCATTTTGTCAAACCGGGAGCCGTGAGGGACTGGGAGAGGGATCTGTGGGTGGTGCATCGAGATGTAGTTTGGCAACGAGCCCTCCGAGACGTAAAAATAGCAGTCCACTGTTCAAATCTATTTGAGTTGTATATAAAACTAGTCTTGCGTTGGCACTGGGTCCCGACTAGGTTGCATAGGGTATTTCCCCTTAGAAGCGCAGATTGTTGGAGGGGGTGCGGGCAGAGGGGTACCCATCTACATGTGTGGTGGGATTGCCCTAAGTTGAGTGCTTTCTGGAACTCTGTCGCGGATCTGCTCCGCCAGCTACAACTGTTACAACAGCTAACTGGAGATGTCGCACTCTTTCACCTGGGGCTTCACACACTCCAAAAACCCTCTAGAATCTTATGTATTATCATTTTGCTGGCAGCAAAACTAACCATAGCTAGACAATGGGCTAGGGACTCTCCTTTAACTCTAGCTCCAGTCCTCGAAATACTAGATTATCTACAAAGGATGGAGGAATACTCCCTGAGAGTGGAGGCGCGATCTGACTTCTACACCTCAGTTTGGTGCCCATGGGTCGAATATCAGATACCTAACCCGTGACCGAAAGGTAGTCATTTTAGACCCCCTAAACTTCAGTATCCACTCCTCACCCACGGCCCCCTTATCTGTTTACTTCCCCACTCCTCTCTATTCCTTCTCCCGCAATTATCCCTCCTCCTCTCATACATATAAACATGTGTATATATATATATATTTTTTTTTTATTTTTTTTTTTTATTTTTTTTTTCTTCTCTCCCCTATTTTTCTCTCTCTACCTTATGGGACAGTTTATGGTGAAGCTCCTCGGACCTTGCTACCAGTAACATTATTTTGTGTTCATACTACATACAAAATTACTCTTATCTCCCCCCTCCCTCATCACCCTGCAATTCCTGAACTCTGTGAATGATGTCTCACTGCCCACTGGGAGGCAAATACTTTGCTCCCCCGTGTTCGCTTGATGACTTTATTTACATACCCTGAAATTTATATTTGTTCTCATATATCCCCTTTGCTCTTCTCGACAATGACTGTTGAGTTGTTTGACTATTGAATTGCACATTACGCCTTATGACCTTATTATTCTCTCGGAGGTCTTGATCCCACAGTAGGATCTATCAGACATAGAGGTCAATGTGAATACTATAGGAATAAAATGAGGTGATTCAGACTGCTCACACATATCAGTCTGTTGTCTAAAGTACTCTGTGTATTCTCTCATTATAATGTAAACTCTGTTTGTACCTGTAAATGCACTACCTGTGATCTGATATGTATTGTTCTGTTACTGTTTACCACCTCAATAAAAACTAAATTTATAAAATGACATTAAACTATATTAAATTAATATTTAATCTACCCTAACTGTTATACGAAAAATTACATTCAACTATATTAAACTAATAATTAATCTACCCTGTTATACTAAAATTACATTAAACTACAAATTAAATTAACTATATTACATATTTAAACACCTATCCCTACTCAAATAATTTAAATCTACAATTAAAAATTACAAAGTTACAAAAAACTAACAACTAAGTTACCAAAAATATGAAACACTAAGTTATAAAAAAAATAAACACTGTTACACAAAATAAAAAATAAATTATCAAATATTTAAGCTAATTACACCTACTCTAAGAGCCCTATGAAAATATAAAAGCCCCCCCAAAATAAAAAAAAAAACCCTAGCCTACAATAAACTACCAATGGCCCTTAAAATAGCCTTTTGCAGGCATTGCCCCAAAGAAATCAGCTCTTTTACCTGTAAATAAAAAATACAAATACCCCCCCAACAGTAAAACCCACCACCCACACAACCAAACCCCCCAAATAAAACCTAATCTAAAAAACCTAAGCTCCCCATTGCCCTGAAAAGGGCATTTGTATGGGCATTGCCCTTAAAAGGGCGTTTAGCTCTTTTTCAAAAGCCCAAACCCTAATCTAAAATTAAAACCCACCCAATAAACCCTTAAAAAAGCCTAACACTAACCCCCAAAGATCCACTTACAGTTTCTGAAGAGCCGACATCCATCCTCAATGAAGTGGCAAAAGTCCTCATCGAAGCTGGCAGAAGTCTTCATCCAATCGGGCCGACGTCTTCATCCAACCGGACAGAAGTCTTCATCCAGACAGCATCTTCTATCTTCATCCAGACGGCATCTTCTATCTTCATCCATCCGGCGCAGAGCGGCTCTATCTTCAAGACATCCGGTGCGAAGCATCCTCTTCAAACAACTTCTTCTTCTGAATGAAGGTTCCTTTAAATGACATCATCCAAGATGGCGTCCCTTAGAATTCGATTGGCTGATAGAATTCTATAGCTATTCCAATCAGCCAATATAATGCGAGCTCAATCCTATTGACTGATTGCAACAGCCAATAGGATTTCTTCAACCTTAATTCCGATTGGCTGATAGAATTCTATCAGCCAATCGGAATATAAGGGACGCCATCTTGGATGACGTCATTTAAAGGAACCTTCATTTGGGAGAAGACGTCGTAAGAAGAGGATGCTCCACGTCGGATGTTTGGAAAATGGAGCCGGATGGATGAAGATAGAAGATGCTGTCTGTATGAAGACGTCGGCCTGCTTGGATGAAGACTTCTGCTAGCTTCGATGAGGACTTCTGCCGCTTCGTTGAGGATGGATGTCGGCTCTTCAGAAACTGTAAGTGGATCTACGGGGGTTAGTGTTAGGCTTTTTTAAGGGTTTATTGGGTGGGTTTTAATTTTAGATTAGTGTTTGGGCTTTTGAAAAAGAGCTAAATGCTCTTTAAAGGGCAATGCCCATACAAATGCCCATTTCAGGGCAATGGGGAGCTTAGGTTTTTTTATATTAGGTTTTTATTTGGGGGGTTTGGTTGTTTGGGTTTTACTGTTGGGGGGTATTTGTATTTTTTATTTACAGGTAAAAGAGCTGATTTCTTTGGGGGCAATGCCCCTCAAAAGGCCCTTTTAAGGGCCATTGGTAGTTTATTGTAGGCTAGGCTTTTGGGGGGCTTTTTTATTTTCCTAGGGCTCTTAGATTAGGTGTAATTAGTTTAAATATTTGATTATTTTTTATTTTGTGTAACTTAGTGTTTATTTTTTTTTGTAACTTATAGTGTTTGTTATTTTTGGTAACTTAGTTTTTTGTAACTTTGTAATTTTTAATTGTAGATTTAAATTATTTGAGTAGGGTTAGGTTTTTAACTATATAATATATTTAATTTAATTTGTAGTTTAATGTAATTTTAGTATAACAGGGTAGGTTAATTATTAGTTTAATATAGTTTAATGTAATTTTAGTATAATAGTTAGGGTAGATTAATTAATAGTTTCTTATAGTGTAATGTAATTTTAGTATAATAGTTAGGGTAGATTAATTATTAGTTTAAGATAGTTTAATTTAAATCTAAAGGTAAGTTTAAATTTATTATAAGATAGGGATGTTGTAATTTTAATGTAAAGTTAGCGGGTTGTTAGGTTTAGGGGTTAATAGGTTAATTTAGTTTATGGCGATGTGGGGGGCTGGCGGTTTAGGGGTTAATAGGTTTAGTAAGTGCTAGTGATGTGGGAGGCCAGGTGTTTAGGGGTTAATACATTTATTTAGTTGCGGTAGGCTCTGGGAGCGGCAGGATAGGGGTTAATAACATTATGTAGGTGGCGGCGGTGTCAGGGCGGTAGATTAGGGGTTAATAAGTATAATGTAGGTGGCGGCGGTGTAGGGGGCGGAAGATTAGGGGTGTTTAGACTAGGTTATGTTAGGGTGTTAGGTGTAAACATAACTTTTATTCTCCCATAGGAATCATGGGATATCGGGCAGCAGCGAACATAAGCTTTCGTTGCTTTTAGGACTCCCATTGATTCCTAAGGCATTCGCGGCCTCCAGGGCAGCAGATTGAAAAGCAGGTATGCTGGGCCGGAATAGTGGCGAGCGTGCCTGTTAGATATTTGTTAACTAGCAAATGTTTTCAGATAGTGCCGAATTTGCATTCGGAACATCTGTAATGACATAAGCATCGATCTGTGTCAGACTGAGACAGGCGGATCGTATGTTACGTCACAGATTTCAACTTTTGCTGGTCTGTAGGCTTTGATAAATAAGGGGAATCAGGCTCTCCACAATTATGCTGCGGAATTCCAGCGTATTTGCGGTTGATGGCTTGATAAATAGGCCTCTAAACCTCTTATTTGAATGATAGGACCTTTTCTTTCATATAAGGGGGTTTTATGATATATTTTAATGCTTAGATTTAAGAGTTGAAAAGAGCTTTTTCAATGTTGCAAAAACACTTAAAACAGGATGAATAATATGAGGAAGTTGCAATTGATAAGACAATCACCTAATAGTTGCCTAGATTAATTGAAAGAGGATTACCTCCTTTAAATAAGGAGTGCTTCATCACCTTATTATTTATCAATAATTGTAAATAAGGGATACATTTCAATTCCAAATTGGGTCTTATACCACTCTGTGGGCAAGATTACAAGTCGCGCGGGAAATCTGTTTTTCACAGTTGCAAAAACACTGCGCGCGTTAAGGCTTTTTCACATTTGGGGTTGCACAGGTATTACAAGTTGCAAAATAACATTTTTTGCACGCGTTAACCCACGTAATCCAAATAGACAAATCACGTGCATGTTCACGTATTCCCCCATAGAAGTTAATGAAGAAGACAAATAGAACAAGAAAAACCCCACTAAAACCCTAATCTGTTGTGCAAAGCCCATGATGTACTCTCCTCAAAATGTGTACATAAAAATATGAATATTTCATATTGCGAGAATGTTTTCATAACGGAATATGTTCTATTTATTTCTAAATAAATATTTCTCTATATATGTGATGATTTTTGGACTGATATATCTATTTATAGTGATATATATATATATATATATGTATATATATATATATATATATGAATATATATATACAGTATATGATTGTCTAGCTATCTTGAGATCTATATGCGATTATCTCTTTGAAAATTCCTCTGAGATATTGTTTAATGTGCATAAGATTGTAATATAAAATATTTTCATTATCTCCATAGTTAAACATATCTCTATACATATAATCCATGTTTCTCTATGTATGTGTATTTATGTCAGCGTAAAATCCCTGTGTCGGCTTTTTTTTTTTCTAACACCCAAGATCGTTTCTAATCCCAGCGTAATTCTGTAAAGATTTGCGCACTACAGATCTCACAGTTTTTTTCTCGCAAACTAAAAGTTGGCGAGATTTTCTCAAAGCACTCAAAAATACTTGCAACCCTGCATAATGTGATTTATATTGGCTGCAGGATTTACTTGTAAAATGCGCAGGGGGTTCACTGCTAACTTTGCTGCACAGAGCAAGCTCGATTAATTTCATTAGGAGACATCTCGCCCCACGCAGGAACTGACCCTTTTTTAGGATAATTCCACCAGGGTAGCCCCTACGATGGTCAGCGAGAAAAACCATGTCTGATCTGGTGAAGTTTAGATCATCAGGCACTAAGGGACCCACCCTCCATATTAGGATGTATAGAAGAGAAGAGACAAGCACAGACCATTGTAGCACTACATGACATAATGAGTTCTGCTGTTATGTACACTCGTCATTAGTAATGTCGCGAACATAAAAATTTGGGTTTGCGAACAGCGAACGCGAACTTCCAAAAAAGTTTGCAAACGGGTGAACCGGGCGAACCGCCATAGACTTCAATAGGCAGGCGAATTTTAAAACCCACAGGGACTCTTTATGGCCACAATAGTGATGGAAAAGTTGTTTCAAGGGGACTAACACCTGGACTGTGGCATGCTGGAGGGGGATCCATGGCAAAACTCCCATGGAAAATTACATAGTTGATGCAGAGTCTGGTTTTAATCCATAAAGGGCATACATCACCTAACATTCCTAAATTGTTTGGAATAACGTGCTTTAAAACATCAGGTATGATGATGTTGTATCGATCAGGTAGTGTAAGGGTTACGCCCGCTTCACAGTGCGCAGTGTAGGTGATATACCTGCCCTGACCATGCTTTGCAGACCAGGTATCAGTGGTCAGATGGACCCTTGCCCCAACACTGTGTGCCAGACATGCCATTATAGCAGACTTATATGGCTTTGGCGTTGCTTTTTGGTAATTAGAAGGCTGCTAAATGACACTGCGCACCACACGTGTTTTATGCCCAGCAGTCAAGGGGTTAATTAGGGAGCATGTAGGGAGCTTGTAGAGTTAATTTTAGCTTAAGTGTAGTGTAGTAGACAATCCAAAGTATTGATCTAGGCCCATTTTGGTATATTTAATGCCACCATTTCACCGCCAAATGCGATCAAATAAAAAAAAATTATTCACTTTTTCACAAACTTTAGGTTTCGCACAGAAATTATTACAAACAACTTATGCAATTATGGCATAAATGGTTGTAAATGCTTCTCTGGGATCCCCTTTGTTCAGAAATAGCAGACTTATATGGCTTAGGCATTGCTTTTTGGTAATTAGAAGGCTGCTAAATGCCACTGCGCACCACACGTGTTGTATGCCCAGCAGTGAAGGGGTTAATTAGGGAGCATGTAGGCAGCTTGTAGAGTTAATTTTAGCTTAAGTGTAGTGTAGTAGACAATCCAAAGTATTGATCTAGGCCCATTTTGGTATATTTAATGCCACCATTTCACCGCCAAATGCGATCAAATAAAAAAAATTATTCACTTTTTCACAAACTTTAGGTTTCGCACAGAAATTATTACAAACAACTTATGCAATTATGGCATAAATGGTTGTAAATGCTTCTCTGGGATCCCCTTTGTTCAGAAATAGCAGACTTATATGGCTTTGGCATTGCTTTTTGGTAATTAGAAGGCTGCTTGTAGAGTTAATTTTAGCTTAAGTGTAGTGTAGTAGACAACCCACAGTATTGATCTAGGCCCATTTTGATATATTTCATGCCACCATTTCACCGCCAAATGCGATCAAATTTTAAAAAAACAATTTTACGTTTCTCACTGAAATTATTTACAAACAGCTTGTGCAATTATGGCACAAATGGTTGTAAATGCTTCTCTGGGATCCCCTTTGTTCAGAAATAGCAGACATATATGACTTTGGCGTTGCTTTCTGGTAATTAGAAGGCCGCTAAATGCTGCTGCGCATCACACGTGTATTATGGCTAGCAGTGAAGGGGTTAACTAGGTAGTTTGTAGGGAGCTTGCAGGGTTAATTTAGCTTTAGTGTATAGATCAGCCTCCCACCTGACATATCAGACCCCCTGATCCCTCCCAAACAGCTCCCTTCCCTCCCCCACAATTGTCCCCGCCATTTTAAGTACTGGCAGAAAGTCTGCCAGTACTAAAATAAATGGGGGTTTTTTTTAGCATATTTACATATGCTGTGGTGTAGCATCCCCCCTTAGCCCCCAACCTCCCTGATCCCCCCCAAAACAGCTCTCTAACCCTCTCCATCTGCCTTATTGGCGGCCATCTTGGGTACTGGCAGCTGTCTGCTATTATTTCACAGTCAAAAAAGTGTTGTTTTTTTAAATGTACACTACTGTTACACCAGATATGAGTGGTATACGCTGTGAGCCTGACACACATGCTGGCAGGCAGGCAACTGCAATTAGATTACACAGGAAAAAAAAAAGCAGACTGATGTTCTAGCCCTAAAAATGGCTTTTTGGGTTGCTGTCCTTACAGCAGAGATCAGATGAGTCCTTCAGGACTGTAGTGGACACTGAATACACTAGCCTAGCTATCGATTTCCCTATTAAATCAGCAGCAGCTACACTGTCCCTCCTCTCACTAAGAATGCAGCTTCCGAATGAATCTAAAATGGATGCTGTCCAGGAGGTGGGAGGGTCTGGGAGGGAGGGTCTGCTGCTGATTGGCTGTAATGTGTCTTCTGACTGTGAGGTACAGGGTCAAAGTTTACTCAATGATGAAGAATAGGGGGCGGACCGAACATCGCATATGTTCGCCGTCCGTGGCAAACGCGAACATGCTATGTTCGCCGGGAACTATTCGCCGGCGAACTATTCGCAACATCACTACTTGTCATGCTTTGTATTTTAATTTACTTTAGATTTGGTAATTATTAAATTTAGTTATACTGTCTGGTGTGTTTTAATGCATTTAGATGGATACAGGTTTTAGGATTGTGATTTTTTACAAATTCTGATTGTAATTTAAACGTGTTGTATATTTAATGGATTATGATTTTACTTTGTATATTTTTGTGTTTCTTTTACAAACTGCATTGCCTATATTCTATGAGAAATTTGCCTAGCAATTTCAAATGACTGGCTGGATAGGTGTATTCATTGAGTTGGAAAATGTAAATTCCTTGGATTATAAAAACTCTTATTATATTCTATAAGAATATTACACCTGCTGATTTATCTTATCCACTGTATGCTGGTATTGCTCCCAACATTTGTTGCTAGGTATTAGGGATGCAGGTAGTTGTGAGGGTGCTGTCACTGTTTTGTGGGTGGGGACGTATCGCAAGGGGACAAGGTTACAGGTGGATTGTGGGTGTGTCTGGTAACTTGTGGGTGAATGTGGAGGTCTATGGGTGTGTAAAATGGAAATTCTGCAAATAGGGAAATATTGTTGTGTTAGAGGGACAGCGGGACATAGATCAGAAATAGGGACTGTCCCTCTCAAATAGGGAATCTCTGCTGGTGAAGCTTGCTCACAATTCCCAAAACACTTATTTAACTGACATTAAAATAAAGCATTCTAATCTAGAAGCAAATAAACTGTTGTGAGAACATTTCTACTTAAAGTGATGGTAAATTCTAGAGTTTATGAAACACTAGGATTTACCAGTGCTACAAATAAAGGGGACTTTCAATCATAAAGTATAAAAAACTTCATGCTGAAAATTCCTATATTTGCAGTGAGTTTATGCTAAGCTGAGTGCCTCCGGTAATAAGGTAATGCTTTCACCTATTAGCCAACAGCGTGCTATCCATCTGGTATAATACTGATTGGCCTGCACGGCTATTGGCTAAGAGGTGGAAACGTCATCTCATTGAAAAAAATTGCATTTTACCTTGGGTGGCCTTGCTAGGATTTACCATCACTTGTCACTTCTAATATGTAATTACTTGAAACTGAGAATTTATATTAGTGTCAGGTATTCCCCTGTATAACTCACTATTCCCTGTATTCTAGAGTGTTTTGTTACTTTCTATTAAGAGGCAGTTTACAGCAATCTGGGACTTTCAGTATAAAGCCCTTTCCTTAGAGAATTCTGTGATGTCTGCAGGTCTTTAAGGTGGCAGTAAACTTTCTTTACTGTGTGCCAAAATAAAAGTTAATCTTCTAAAAAGTCTATTGAGTACCCATTTTTTTAATTTAACCAATTCGCTATCATAAATTTCAAAGATAAATTTGCCTAAAGTAATGGAGATTTTTTGGCATTTTTTTTGTCACTCCTTTTATAGAAAAAAAGAGCCTTTGTTTGTATTTGTTTGTATTTACCTTTGAAAACTATATTTATTTATGTATTTATTTATTTGGGGGGACATAAAAAGAGCTTTCAGTGGATAACAGTTTCAACTACCTATTTACTCTCAGAATTAAGAAATTACCAAAAAAAAAAGGTAAAAAAAAAACATATATAAAAAGATTAGTATTCAAATTCTGCAAACACCTCTAGATTTATAACTGTAATTTTTTTTTGTCTGCCAGTACCCAGTTTAGTAAAAAAAGTGTTTGTTTTTTTAATTTACTTGCCCTTTTCTGTAGTGTAGCTTCCCCCCCCAGACCAATCCCCCACCCCTTCCAGATACCTTAGATTGTTTATTTATTTATTTAAATGTGTTTTTTTTTTCTTTTATTACCATTTATTTTTCTGCAGTGTAGCGGTTCCCTCCCGCCCCGTACACGCGCACGCCCGCCGCCACCCGTGCGCGCTCCTGTGCGCGCTCCCGCCTATCCCGCCCCCCTCCACTTCATCCGGCACACCGATGGCCGCCCACCCGCCTCCCAAGACTTGCTCCCACCCACCAACGATACCGGCCACCGATGTCCGGTGCAGAGAGGGCCACAGAGTGGCTCTCTCTGCATCGGATGGCCAAGGGGGGTTATTGCAGGATGCCTCGATATCGAGGCATCACTGCAATAACCGGAAAGCAGCTGGAAGCGAGTAGGATCGCTTCCAGCTGCTTTCCAGACCAAGGACGTACGCCACAGGTCCTCGGTCATTAACTGTATTTTTTTTGAGGACGTGTGGCGTACGTCCTTGGTCCTTAAGGTGTTAAAGGGCCATGATACCCAAATGTTGAAACACTTGAAAGTGATGCAGCATAGCTGTTAAAAGCTGACTAGAAAATATCACCTGAACATCTCTATGTAAAAAAGAAAGATATTTTACATCAAAATGTCCTAAGTATTTACATCCCGTTGCAAAGGACTTTAAGCAGCAAATCAGTATGTCTGTCCTGGGACAGGCAAGGGAGTGAGCCTCGTGCACACTCATGTTATTCCCTATTCAGTTTAAGGAAGTTTACCATGAAATCTCATGAGAGTTAAGTGAAATCTCATGAGATCACAGTTTAAGAGTTCATGACCTCAGCACTGTTGATGCTGATTGGCTGCTGTTCATTTATTTTTATTTATTTTTTTTTTTACCTGCAGCTGGACAGCGGCTCAATTATATCTTTTTACACAGAACTTACTCTAGTGAGCTGAGGAATTATGAGGTAAAATATCTTCCTTTTTTACCTAGAGATGCTCAGGTGATATCTTCTTGTCAGCTTTTTACAGTTATACTGCATCAGTTTCAAGTGATTTAGCATATGAGTATTATGTCCCTTTAATAATTCCATGAAGTGAACACAATGTTATCAACAGGGCACGCATGAAATAGCACAGTTTAACTTTGAAAAACTGACAAAATTCATTGAGATAAAACATAATTTATGTAAGAACTTACCTGATAAATTCATTTCTTTCATATTAGCAAGAGTCCATGAGCTAGTGACGTATGGGATATACATTCCTACCAGGAGGGGCAAAGTTTCCCCAACCTTAAAATGCCTATAAATACACCCCTCACCACACCCACAATTCAGTTTAACGAATAGCCAAGAAGTGGGGTGATAAGAAAAAAGTGCGAAAGCATATAAAATAAGGAATTGGAATAATTGTGCTTTATACAAAAAAATCAAAACCACCACAAAAAAGGGCGGGCCTCATGGACTCTTGCTAATATGAAAGAAATGAATTTATCAGGTAAGTTCTTACATAAATTATGTTTTCTTTCATGTAATTAGCAAGAGTCCATGAGCTAGTGACGTATGGGATAATGATTACCCAAGATGTGGATCTTTCCACGCAAGAGTCACTAGAGAGGGAGGGATAAAATAAAGACAGCCAATTCCTGCTGAAAATAATCCACACCCAGAATAAAATTTTAATGAAAAAACATAAGCAGAAGATTCAAACTGAAACCACTGCCTGAAGTACGTTTCTACCAAAAACTGCTTCAGAAGAAGAAAACACATCAAAATGGTAGAATTTAGTAAAAGTATGCAAAGAGGACCAAGCTGCCGCCTTGCAAATCTGATCAACCGAAGCCTCATTCCCAAACGCCCAGGAAGTAGAAACTGACCTAGTAGAATGAGCTGTAATCCTTTGAGGCGGAGTGTTACCCGACTCAACATAGGCATGATGAAATAAAGATATCAACCAAGATGCCAAAGAAATGGCAGAAGCTTTCTGGCCTTTTCTAGAACCGGAAAAGATGACAAATAGACTAGAAGTCTTTCGGAAAGACTTAGTAGCTTCAACATAATATTACAAAGCTCTAACAGCATCCAAAGAATGCAATGATTTCTCCCTAGAATTCATAGGATTAGGACATAATGAAGGAACCACAATTTCTCTACTAATGTTGTTAGAATTCACAACCTTAGGTAAAAAATTCAAAAGAAGTTCGCAGCACCGCCTTATCCTGATGCAAAATCAGAAAAGGAGACTCACAAAAAAGAGTAGATAATTCAGAGACTCTTCTGGCAGAAGAGATGGCCAAAAGAAACAAAACTTTCCAAGAAAGTAATATAACGACCAAAGAATGCATGGGTTCAAAAGGAGGAGCTTGAAGAGCCCCCAGAACCAAATTCAAACTCCAAGGAGGAGAAATTGACTTAATGACAGGTTTTATACGAACCAAAGGTTGAACAAAACAATGAATATCAGGAAGATTAGCAATCCTTCTGTGAAAAAGAACAGAAAGAGCAGAGATTTGTCTTTCAAGGAACTTGCGGACAAACCTTTATCTAAACCATCCTGAAGAAACTGTAAAATTCTCGGTATTCAAAAAGAATGCCAAGAAAAAAGATGAGAAAGACACTAAGAAATATAAGTCTTCAAGACTCTATAATATATCTCTCTAGATACAGATTTACGAGCCTGTCACATAGTATCAATCACAGAGTCAGAGAAACCTCTTTGACCAAGAATCAAGCGTTCAAACTCCATACCTTAAAATTAAGGTTTTGAGATCCTGATGGAAAAAAAGAACCTTGAGACAGAAAGACTGGTCTTAACGGAAGAGTCCACAGCTGGCAAGAGGCCATCCGGACAAGATCCGCATACCAAAACCTGTGAGGCCATGCTGGAGCTACCAGCAGGACAAACGAGCATTCCTTTAGAATATTGGAGAATACCCTTGGAAGAAGAACTAGAGGCGGAAAGATATAGGCAGGATGACACTTGTAAGGAAGAGATAATGCATCCACTGCCTCCGCCCGAGGATCCCGGGATCCGGACAGATACCAGGGAAGTTTCTTGTTTAGATGAGAAACCATCAGATCTATTTCTGGGAGTTCCCACATTTGAACAATCTGAGGAAATACCTCTGGGTGAAGAGACCATTCGCCCAGGTGCAACGTTTGGCGACTGAGATAATCCGCTTTCCAATTGTCCCTACCTGGGATATGAACCGCAGAGATTAGACAGGAGCTGGATTCCGCCCAAACCAAATTCGAGATACTTCTTTCATGTATGCCACAGTTGTGACATTGTCTATCTGAAAACAAATGAACAACTCTCTCTTCAGAAGAGGCCAAGACTGAAGAGCTCTGAAAATTGCACGGAGTTCCAAAATATTGATCGGAAATCTCACCTCCTGAGATTCCCAAACCCCTTGTGCCGTCAGATACCCCCACACAGCTCCCCAACCTGTAAGACTTGCATCTGTTGAGATTATAGTCCATGTCGGAAGAACAAAGAAGCCCCCTGAACTAAACGATGGTGATCTGTCCACCCTGTCAGAGAGTGTCGTATAATCGGTTTAAAGATATTAATTGAGATATCTTTGAGTAATCCCTGCACCATTGGTTCAGCATACAGAGCTGAAGAGGTCGCATGTGAAAACGAGCAAAGGAGATCGCATCTGATGCGGCAGTCCTAAGACCTAAAATTTCCATGCATAAGGCTACCAAAGGGAATGATTGTGACTGAAGGTTTTGACAAGCTGATATCAATGTTAAACTTCTCTTGTCTGACAAGGACAGAGTCATAGACACTGAATCTATCTAGAAACCTAAAAAGGTTACCCTTGTCTGAGGAATCAATGAACTGATTGGTAAATTGATCCTCCAACCATGAACTTGAAGAAACAACACAAGTCGATTCGTATGAGATTCTTCGAAAATGAGAAGACTGAGCAAGTACCAAGATATCGTCCAAATAAGGAAATACCAAAACCCTGTTCTCTGATTACAGAAAGAAGGGCACCGAGAACCTTTGAAAAAAATTCTTGGAACTGAGGCTAGGCCAAACGGTTAGAGCCACAAAACTGGTAATGCTTGTCTAAAAAGAGAATCTCAGACACTAAAAGTGATCTGGATGAATCGGAATATGCAGATACACATCCTGTAAATCTATTGTAGACATATAATGCCCTTGCTAAACAAAAGGCAGGATAGTCCTACAGTAACCATCTTGAATGTTGGTATCCTTACATAACGATTCAATATTGATAGATCCGGAGCTGGTCTGAAGGAATTGACCTTCTTTGGTACAATGAAGAGATAAAATAAAACCCAGCCCCTGTTCCAGAAACTGGAACTGGCATAATTACTCCAGCCAACTCTAGATCTGAAACACATTTCAGAAATGCTGAGCCTTTGCTGTGTTAACTGGGACACGGGAAAGAAAAAAATCTCTTAGCAGGAGGCCTTAACTTGAAGCCAATTCTGTACCTTTCTGAAACAATGTTCTGAAACCAGAGATTGAGAACGGAATTGATCCAAATTTCTTTGAAGAAAACGTAATCTGCCCATACCAGCTGAGCTGGAATAAGGGCCGCACCTTCATGGGTACTTAGGAGCTGGCTATAGGTTTCTATAAGGCTTGGATATATTCCAAACTGGAAATAGTTTCCAAACTGATACCGCTCCTGAGGATGAAGGATCAGGCTTTTGTTCCTTGTTGTGAGGAAAGGAACGAAAATGATTATTAGACCTAAATTTACCTTAGATTTTTTATCCTTTGGTAAAAAAGTTCCCTTCCTTCCAGAAACAGTTGAGATAATAATTTATTACCCTGGAAAGAAAGGGAAAGCAAAGTTGACTTAGAAGACATATCAGCATTCCAAGTTTAATCCATAAAGCTTTTCTAGCTAAAATAGCTAGAGACATATACCTGACATCAACTCTAATGATATCAAAAGATGGTATCACCAATAAAATTATTAGCATGTTATAGAATAATAATAATGCTATAAAATTATGATCTGTTACTTGTTGCGCTAAAGCTTCTAACCAAAAAGTTGAAGCTGCAGCAACATCCGCTAAAATATAGCAGGTCTAAGAAGATTACCTGAACATAAGTAAGCTTTTCTTAGAAAGGATACAATTTTTCCTATCTAAAGGATCCTTAAATGAAGTACTATCTGCCGTAGGAATAGTAGTACATTTAGCAGGAGTAGAGACAGCCCCATAACCTTAGGGATTTTGTCCCAAAAAACTCTAATCTGTCAGATGGCACAGGATATAATTGCTTAAACGTTTAGAAGGAGTAAAAGAATTACCCAAATTATTCCATTCCCTGGAAATTACTTCAGAAATAGCATCAGGGAGATTAAACACTTCTGAATAACTACAGGAGATTAAAAACCTTATTTAAACGTATAGATTTAGTATCAAGAGGACCAGAATCCTCTATTTCTAATGCAATTAATACTTCTTTAAATAAAGAACGAATAAATTCCATCTTGAACAAATACAAAGATTTATCAGCATCAACCTCTGAGACAGAAACCTCCTGAACCAGAAGAACCATTATCAGTATCAGAATGATGATGTTCATTTAAAAATTCATCTGAAAAAAAGAGAAGTTTTAAAAGACTTTATGTAAACTAGAAGGAGAAATAACAGACATAGCCTTCTTAATGGATTTTAAAAAAATAAAATCTCTTATGTTTATCAGGAACACTCTGAAAAATTAGATGTTGACGGAACAGCAACAGGTAATGTAACAGTACTAAAGGAAATTTTATCTGCATTAATAAGTTTGTCATGACATGCAATACAAACAACAGCTGGAGAAACAGATACCAAAAATTTATAGCAGATACACTTAGCTTGGTGAGCTCCAGCACCGGGCAGTGATTTTCCTGAAGTATCTTCTGAATCATTTGCAACGTGGAACATCTTGCAATATGTAATAGAAAAAACAACTTATAAAGCAAAATTGATCAAATTCCTTAAATGACAGTTTCAGGAATGGGAAAAAAATGCCAGTGAACAAGCTTCTAGCAACCAGAAGCAATAAATAATGAGACTTAAATAATGTGGAGACAAAAGCGCCAAATAAGACGCCCACATTATTTGGCGCCTAAATGCTTTTGGCGCCAAAAAATGACGCCACATCCGGAACACCGACATTTTTGGCGCAAAAGAACGTCAAAAAAATGACGCAACTTCCGGCGACACGTATGACGCCGGAAACAGAAAAGATTTTTTGCGCCAAAAAAAGTCTGCGCCAAGAATGACGCAATAAAATGAAGCATTTTCAGCCCCCGCGAGCCTAACAGCCCACAGGGAAAAAGTCAAATTTTTTAAGGTAAGAAAAAATGATTGATTCAAATGCATTATCCCAAATATGAAACTGACTGTCTGAAAAAAAGGAATGTTGAACATCCTGAGTCAAGGGCAAATAAATGTTTGAATACATATATTTAGAACTTTATAAAAAAGTGCCCAACCATAGCTTTAGAGTGTCACAGAAAATAAGACTTACTTACCCCAGGACACTCATCTACATGTTTGTAGAAAGCCAAACCAGTACTGAAACGAAAATCAGCAGAGGTAATGGTATATATATATAAGAGTATATCGTTGATCTGAAAAGGGAGGTAAGAGATGAATCTCCACGACCGATAACAGAGAACCTATGAATAGACCCGTAGAAGGAGATCATTGAATTCAAATAGGCAATACTCTCCTCACATCCCTCTGACATTCACTGCACGCCTGAGAGGAAAACCGGGGCCCCAACTTGCTGCGGAGCGCATATCAACGTAGAATCTAGCACAAACTTACTTCACCACCTCCATAGGAGGCAAAGTTTGTAAAACTGAATTGTGGGTGTGGTGAGGGGTGTATTTATAGGCATTTTAAGGTTTGGGAAACTTTGCCCCTCCTGGTAGGAATGTATATCCCATACGTCACTAGCTCATGGACTCTTGCTAATTACATGAAAGAAAAGGCGGCCTTATAGGGCTTAGAAATTAGCATATGAGCCTACATAGTTTTAGCTTTCAACAAAGAATACCAAAAGAACAAAGAAAATTTAATGATAAAAGTAAATTTGAACGTTGTTTAAAATTGCATGCCCTATCTGAATCATTGGACGTTTTATTTTGACTTGGCTGTCCCTTTAAGATAAAACTCTTCAAAACTGAGCTCCTTATTTTCTGCCCTTCTTCCAAAATCTCTATCCACCATCTTTCTATAACTATTGATAATAGCACTATTACCTCAACCTTGCATGCCAATGTCTTAGAGTCACACTATTTTCACTCGTCACATCCAGCCAATTCCTGTCATTTCCAGCTTAAAAACATCTCCAACATTCTCCATTTCCTCACACAAGTCAAAAATAAGATTTTATTTCACTCTCTAATCATTTCTTACATTGACTACTGCAAATCCATTCTCACTGGACTCCCTAGCTGTTCTCACTGGACTCCCTAGCTGCTGTCTATCTCATTTTAAATCTATACTGAATGCCTCTGTCAGGCTGATGTTCCTTACAAGTCACTCCTCATCTGCTGCCTCTATCTGCCAATCCCTTCAATGGCTTTCTCTAGCATCTAGAATAAAATGCAAATTCCTGACTACATCTTCGACCTTGTCTCCTGATACTCCTCCTCTCATCCCCTTTGCTCCTGCTCATTAAAGGGACATGAAACCCAGGTTTTTCTTTCATGGTTTAGAAAGATCACAACTTTCTAATTTACTTCTATTATCTATTTGCTTCATTTTCTTGACATCCTTTGCTTAAAATCATATCTAGATAGGCCCAGTAGCTGCTGATTGGTGGCTGCACATAGATGCCTTGTATGATTGGCTCTCCCATGTGCATTGCTATTACTTCAACAAAAGGATATTTAAAAAAATAAGCAAATTAGATAATAGAAGTAAATTGGAATAATGTTTACCACCAGTCATGCGGAGTATGCTGACAAGGAAGGTTTGACAACAATTTGAAGTACTAGCATAACAATATGGAATGAGAATACGAATGTCTATTATTACCTCTGATGAGAATTAAGTTTTAATAATTAGTGCAACATGCAAAATGTGCTGGTCACGTGAGTGATTGAATAAATGTGTGTAAGAGTATATCATAACTAAATAATTTTTTAAATAACGGTCATGCAGATTGCGCTCAGGGCGGATCTACAGGGGGTGCAGAGGGCGCAACTGCGACCGTCCCCTGAAGGTGGGGCCAAGCTTAAAAAAATAAAAAAATTTCCCCCAATAAAAAATGTTGACCTGCCACTGCCTGCACTGATATCATGTGATTGTGATGTGATGCTTCACTAGTGTCTCTGTCTACAGAGGTTAGTGCTTCTGTTTTACCCATTGGTGTTTATGTGTGTAGTGTGTGTGTGTGTGTATGTATGTATGTGACTGTGTGTGTATTTATGCATGTATGTGTGTGTATGTTTGTGGAACCAGCAAATTACAGACCTTTTTACTACAGCAGGGGGGGCAAACAGTATCACTATCCAGTACCACTATATACAGTATGGGGGGCTTGGACCATGTCACAGCACTACTGTGGTCACTTTATAAAGTACTGGGGTGGGTAGGGTCAGGCCAACCATCTCACCAGCAGATTACAGACTGTGTCACTAACTTATTATATACAATAATGGTGGGTTAATTACAGTGTCCACTATATACAGTAATAGGGTCAGACCATCTCACAGACTGTGGGCACAGGGTACCTCCTTTTTGCAGACATGTAATCTGATTGACATTTTTTTTTTTCTGTGTTAAATGTTAAAAAAAAAAAAGGTATTTATCAAATTTACCTTTTTTTTTGGGGGGGGGGTGGGGCCCTTCTTAGATTCTTGCACCTGGGCCCTGTGGTTTCTAGTTACGCCTCTGATTGCACTGACTAAGTTGTATATGATAAACTGGATGGATTACTTACATGACAACATTACTATATAAACTGTTAATCACAGAGGAAATGTACGACAATTGTTAGTATGGTTGCTACACTATATTCCAATTACCGGTTAAGCGAATTGTGCTGACACGGTCTATCAAAGATAGTATTATTTGACTCAAATTGGTTTATCTCTATTTTTGAACCCATAATAAGAGAATAAATGGGGTATATACATCATGATTGTATAGGGATAACAGCCTTTTTCTGGTTTTGATAATTTCCTGGATAATAAATAAGTGAAGTATATGCTTACAAACAATCATATTAAGCTATCCCTAAACCACACAGTAGTTTTCCATATTAGTCCTACAGCCCTATTTTAATTTTGTGTGTTTTTAATTCTATGGTGGACCTGTTAATAGATACAATATGTAATGTTAGTGAAGTACCCACTCATAAAATAACATCACTATAAGTTTGTGTATTGTTTGTCCTTTTTGCATAAATGTTAATTAAGTGTTGTATTTTCTTCAATATATTTAAATTGTATTCTCTATCTAAATCATGAAAAAAATATTTTGGGTTTAGCGTCCCTTTAACGTCTTCTTTCCTGCTCTCTTGTTACCTCCGCACATTACAGTCTATAGGAATTATCTTGAATGGTCTCTATTGTTTGGAACTCTCTGCCTCTCTCAACAATACTCTCCCCTAGTTTTCAAAGTTTCAAGCACTCAAATACTCTACTGTTCAGGGATGCATACAATATATTCTAACATTTGTTACATTAGTTCCCCTGCTCATTTTGGTATCCCCTTGAATGCCCCTAGCATGTAAGCCTATGAGTCCAACTGTTTTGTAGATCACCTTCATGAGAGCTGATTTTTAACAGTGCGATGCTTGGTCGGGCCCTCTACCCATTTGTCTCCTATAAATACTACCTTTGCATATCATACCTATGTTTATTGGGCTGCAGAATCTGTTGGCACTATATAAATACATGATAATTATAATAAAAAAAATCATAAGAAAAATAATTTATGCAGAAGTACCTGTGGCTCCTATACAGAGCGGGGGAAAGATTCCACAGAGATTAGTTATTTTATGGTTAACAAATAATATCCATTTAACTGCTATATAACTTTTCAAGAGACTTTAATACTTCTTTAACTAAAAGTACAAAGTTAAAATTATATCTTAAAACATAGGATATGGACTAAAATTATTTTATTGCTGTATAGCGTATATCATTATTTGTGCTTTTGCTTTTTCAGCAGATTTATTGAAATGATGTTTTAAAATAATATAAAAATAAATTATTTCAAGACATGTGGTTTATCTTCACTGTGTCTTGGTTGATTTTATTAGAAGCTTTGGGTAAAAAGTTTTGGAACTATACCTGTCCATTAAGCCGGTCCCATCTGGAGACTTCAAGAATTCATTATAAACTTGGTTTGCTGTGTTGATCCACCATAGCAACTGAATCTTGGTACTGAGGAGAGGAAATGGCCAACAGTGGCAATGCAGCTAAAGGGATGTGATCTTCGCTAATGCTCAGGCAGTTCTCATCATAGCTGTAAGGGTTAAGGCTGAAAAAGAAGGTATGTGTTACTATTTCAGCAAAACAGCAGGTAAATACCATACATTTTTTTTTTTTGTCAGACATAGCAATATGGAAAAAAAAATAAGTTAAATCTGAAACAACATAGATATTCATGTGTTTTCAAAAGAATTATAAAATTCGCTACCAAATGCTTAGAAATCCTGCTGCCAAAAATAATTAAAGCAGGGCTTATCTTCTAAACGGACAGTAAAGTCCAAATTAAATTTTCAGGATTCAACTAGAGCATGCGATTTTAAACAATTTTACAATTTGCTTCTATTATGTTATTTACATCTTTCTAATGGTATTCTTTGTTAACTCCTTCAATACCAGAGAATTTTTAGCATTTTTGATATCACTCCATTTAAACAGAAATAGAGTCTTGTTTTTTATTTACCTATCAAAACTATATATATTTTTAAGTAGACAATTCAAGATTTTGAGATAGATCCATTTTGGTATATTTAATTCCCCCATTTTGCCACCAAATGCAAGTATATAGAAACAATTGTTAACAGTTAACTTTGGGTTTCTCACTCAAATTATTTACACACAACTACTGCAGTCATAAGACAAATGGTTGTAAAAGGTTCTCTGGGGCCCGCTTTGTTCAGAAATAGCAGACATGCATGGCTTTGCAATTAGTTTTTGATAATTAGAAGGCCGCTAATTGCAGCTGCACACCCCACTTCTGAAATTACTGGCAGCGAAGGGGCTAATTAGTTAGGTGGTAAGGTGCAACATTACTGATACATACAAAATATGTAGTCTTGAGGATAAGATCAATTTTAAATGTAACCAAAGGAAATAGAAGAAAAGTGCACTGACTTGTGAGCTGAAAAATACGGTATCATTTTTTTCTAGACACTCTATTTTAATGGAGCTATAGAGACAGGCTTTTAGGTTGCCTTGTGGACAATTCTGCTCCGTTGGCGTACTAGTGATTTAATTGAATGAAATACTAGCACCATAGATACTCAAAGGGAATATTCTAGCTTACAGTATATCAACTAGAACGGAATACTTTCTAAAGAAGAGAAAATAAAAAGATTTACCAAAACAAAATAAAATTGAATGCATAGCTAACTGTTCCAAATGGTCTTAAAAATCCAACAAGAAAACATGTAAAATGATGCCCTGATTTTGCAAGGCTAATAAATATGTATATCCCATTCTAGAGTACTGCTACATTCAAATGACATTTTTTTTTCTATGCTGGCTTTATCTTCTACATAGATAGGGTAACACACTTTAGGTTCATACAGTATATCACAATTTGTAAACATAGAAACTAGAAGACATGAATATATCAGTAAGAGTATGATTAAAAACATCTGAACGTAGTGGTCTATCTGATAAAAAAGTACATGAGCATTCCTTTTAGCATAAATAACAAGAAAGTATTTCAAGTAGAACAAAAAAAACACACTGAAAATGTAAACAGATTAGAAAAAAGGTCCCCTCTTAATGAATTGTATTAGTAATATTATCTGTAATTAGAAGTACTTTATAAATCAAATGTATTTTCCCATCTTAGTATCTCCTGTGTATATATTCTTGTAATTGTTATTATTTAGAAATAAAATATAGAATTATAAAATATCCATCTACTCTTTGATTTTAAAAAATGTAGCTTTTGCTTGCCTTGTTCTTTGATCTTTTCAAATGACTCTGAGCAGGCGACAGTAAATCGGCTTCTGAGTCTAGGAGCTCAGCATAGCTGCCAAAATCCATTAATAAAGCACAAATCTGACCATGTTCCAAGATTTTTTTATTTTTTTTTAATCTTCACATGTAACTAAACCAGTATGTGCAGCTTGAATAAAATAAATGACTTTACTCTCACTTTTGTATGGCTACTGCAGTTCTTAATAACACAATGAGAAGAGGGCATCAATGTCCAACAGATCTTTATTGATAAACTTTGACACAATCTGAAATGTGTGATATGTAAGCTATGTGTCTGCATTTTACATTACAAAAGTAATGTTTTTTTTTGTTCCATCTAAAAGTGAACATTTTAATAATGTATTACAGTTTTTGTTTTCTAGAGCATGCATGCTGTTTTTATGATTTTTTTATGTTTGAGAGGTCTGTCACTGGTGACCAACAAAACAGTTGAAGTTTTACATATAAGCTATTTGACAGTCAGGCCCTACACTTGCTCATAGCTTCAAAATTAAAATAAATAGCTTTAACCTAAACTTTTACACTAGTAAGCAGAAAGTGTTAGCTTGTGGCACTGCATAGAGCACAATGTATAACTCACGAGTATTTTTCAGTATTCCCCTCTCAGGGCCAGATTACGAGAGGAGCTCAACTTAGTGTTTTCGCTAGAGCGCTAATTCTGCTTGAGTAAACTGTTTGTGCTCGTCAGTGAGCACTAGGGTGACCACATTGCCGCTTTAAAAAGGGACACATATGAAAAATTCATATGTCAGGGTTCTCATACAAAACATTTCTTTAGACAGCCCTGAAAACAGCCCTGACATATGTATTTTTTATATGTGTCCCTTTTTAAAACAACAATATGGTCACCTTAGTTTGCACGCATATGACAATTTGAAATTAAAAAGCTATCGCTTGCTGGGTAACCGGGCGAGCATAAATAGTTTACTTCTAGCACAATTAGAATATTGCGCGTGATAACGTATTCCCCATAGAAGTCAATGGAGCAAAAAAAGTGGAAAAAAACAAACAACCATACTTGCGCACTAACCCGAACTGACATAAGATCCCTACTCTAATAATTCCTAAACCACCATGTAGCCCCACCACAAAGTCCCCACTACACGATTAACCCCCAACTGCCACCCCCCTCACATCGCAAAATACCCCACTACACTTTTAACCCCTAAACCGCAACCCCACATTGTAAACTACTCCTCTACACTATTAAAACCCAAACTGCCATATTCCCCACCACAAAGTATCCTACTAACACCGAACCCTCTAACCTAACAACCCGTAAGTTAACCCAAAGAGACTAACCTTTACAAAACAAAATAACTACATTTAAAAAAACAAAAACCTAACACTAAACCCCCAAAATGGTACTCCCCAATGATGAATCTGGGTGGGGACGCTCCTCATCCATCTTCTGACATCCTCTTCATGCAGTCACCAGCCACACACTGAATTTTGAATGCAAGGTACCCTTTTGGTATATGGGTACCCTTGCATTCCTATTGACTGATTTTCATGTTCAATTTCAAATCAGCCAATAGAAAAAGCTTTCATTCTATTGGCTGTTCTGAACATGAAAATCAGCCAATACGAATGCAATGGTACCCCTTTATAAAAGGGGTACCTCACATTCAAAATCCAGTTTGCGGCTGGTGACCGTATGAAGAGGATGTCTGTTTTGAAGATCAGAATAGGGATGAAGACCACCTCTGCTGCCGTGATGAAGATAAGAAGATGGATCACCGCCAAGATGAAAATGGAGTGCTGCCAGGAAGAAGATGGAGCGCCGGGAAGAAGATGGAGCACTGCCACCTAGATTAATCATTGGTGAGTACAATCTTCAGAGTATAGTGTTAGATTTTTTTGGGGGTGTTTTTTTTTTTTTAGATATGTTTTTTTTTTTGGGGGGGCTTAATGTTAGAATATTGTAGTGTTTTTTTTGTTTTTTTTTAAAAAAAAGAGCTGATACACTTTAGGGCAACGCCCTACAATAAGCCATTTTAAGGATTATCGGCTAGATTGCGAGTTTTGCGTTATGAGTGAAAAAGCTTCATAACGCTGCTTTTTCACTACTGCTGGTATTACTAGTCTTGCAGATATATCTGTACCGCACACTTTTTTGGCTGTAACGTAACGTAACTACCGCACCTTTCAAAAAATCCTTTTTCAATGGGACTTCCACAGTGCCGGTATTATGAGTTTGTCTGTCCGACCAAAAAGTGAGCGGTACAGCCTATACCGTCAAGATCCGTACCGTAAACTGAAAGTCAGTAGTTATGGCTTTTATGCTATAAAGCCGTAACATAAAACCCATAACTAAAGTGCTAAAAAGTACACTAACACCCATAAACTACCTATTAACCCCTAAACCGAGGCCCTCCTGCATCGCAAACACTAAAATAAAATTATTAACCCCTAATCTGCCGCTCCTGACATCGCCGCCACTATTATAAACATATTAACCCCTAAACTGCCGCACTCCCGCATCGTAAACACTAGTTAAATATTATTAACCCCTAATCTGCTGTCTCTAACATTGCCGCAACCTACATTACTGTTATTAACCCATAATCTGCTGCCCCCAAAATCGCCGCCACTATACTAAAGTTATTAACCCCTAAACCTAACCCTAAGTCTAACGCTAACACCCACTAACTTTAATATAATTAAAATAAATCTAAATAAAAATGACTATCATTAACTAAATAATACCTATTTAAAACTAAATACTTACCTATAAAATAAACCCTAAGCTAGCTACAATATAACTAATAGTTACATTGTAGCTAGCTTAGGTTTTATTTTTATTTAACAGGCAAGTTTGTATTTATTTTAACTAGGTAGACTAGTTAGTAAATAGTTATTAACTATTTACTAGCTACCTAGTTAAAATAAATACAAAGGTACCTGTAAAATAAAACCTAACCTTACACTACAATTAAATAAATTACATTAATTAAATACAATGAACTAAATTACAACCCCCCCCACTAAATTACACAAAATAAAAAAGAAATTATCAATTATTTAAACTAATTACACCTAATCTAATAGCCCTATCAAAATAAAAAATCCCCCCCCAAAATAAAAAAAAACCCTAGCTTACAATAAACTGCCAAATAGGATTTTTTTCAAACTTTAATTCTGATTGGCTGATAGAATTCTATCAGCCAATCGAAATTCAAGGAACGCCATCTTGGATGACATCATTAAATGAGAATTCATTCTTGAAGAGCAGTGGAAAGAACTCCGCGCCAGATGTCTTGAAGATGGAGCCGCTCCGCGTTGGAAGGATGAAGATAAAAGATGCCATCTGGATGAAGACTTCTCCCGGCTTCATTGAGGACTTCTTGCCGCATTGGATGAAGACTTTTCCCCGGCTTCGTTGAGGATGGATGTTTGGTCTTCAAAAACTGTAAGTGGATCTTCGGGGGTTAGTGTTAGGTTTTTTAAGGGTTTATTGGGTGGGTTTTTATTTTTAGCTTAGAGCTTGGGCAGAAAAACGGGCTAAAATGCCCTTTTAAGGGCAATGCCTATACAAATGGCCTTTTCAGGGCAATGGGGAGCAATAGGATTTTTTAGATATGATTTTATTTGGGAGGTTTGGTTGTGTGGGTGGTGGGGTTTTACTGTTGGGGGGTTGTTTGTATTATTTTTTTACAGATAAAAAAGCTGATTTTTTTTGGGGCAATGTCCCGCAAAAAGCCCTTTTTAAGGGCCATTGGTAGTTTATTGTAAACTAGGGTTTTTTTATTTTTTTTGGGGGGGGCTTTTTTATTTTGATAGGGCTATTAGATTAGGTGTAATTAGTTTAAATATTTGATAATTTCTGGGGCGGAGCCAACAGCTAAGCAAGAGAAGACATATTTCAGAGAGCTCCTGCTGAAGCTTCTATAAAACAACGGCAAGTTGCAGCATTTTTAATGTAATTTGCCCCAAAAACTTAATTCTGACTAAGCAGGACTGTCCTTACACTACTTGAAAGTTACTTTGCTGAATTTATAAATCAGCCGTACACCATACTAGACATCTACATCTGGGTTACACGCAGGCCTATGAGGCCTACTAAAGCTACAGAGGTAAACATGGAGATAGTCTCTGCAGATATCTATGAGGCTCTGTGGGAGTTCAATCTGCAATTGACTGCCAGTTTTGAGGACCTATCAGCCAGCCTAAGGTCAGTTATGCAGCAGTCAGAGACTCGGACACAAGACAGGGACTTATGCTTCCAAGGAGAGCTTGTGGGCTTACAGGACAGCGTCATCCTATCTACATTACATGTCGCCACACCTGATGAGCTGGATATGGAGTTACCGCTCACACCGCACCCTCCAATACAGGAGATAGAGACGAGCAGAATGCTGAAGACCAGAACCGCCGACTAAATTGCAGATAGTGCACACGCCGCTGCCCAGCGCTAACAGATCGCCATACTTTGGAGAAAATATGCGGACATTGATTAATTCTACTCCGACGGATAGATGGAAGCTCCTACGAAAATCTTCACCTAGTAATAAGGTTTCCCATGTCCAGATGCAGTTTGCTTGTTCATGCCTGGGCGCGCTCCGGTGGGATGCGGCCAGGTCCCGGAGGGTTGCGCTCAGGGAACTAATCGCATCTTCTACAAGTGGCATGGAGAGCGGGTGGACAGAGACTGGGCACTCTGGATGGCTATCAGTAATGCATTATATTGCTTGCAGAAATTGAGGTTCGCGAGCCCACCCTTAATTGGCGCCAAATGTAACATACTCCTGTCAGGTTACTCGAGAGGCCAGAAGATGCAGACCGCTGAGATGTCTACTTCCCACATAACAAAAAATGGAATAGGTTAGACATATGCTATATGTGCCTTCGCATACTGGGATACTCTGTTAACATTGAAATTTAAAATTGACTTCTTACCTGGCTTGAAGAACTTTTGTCACGCAGATAGATTCTTTCTGCACTTTTACCTCGACATTTGTTGAACTTTTTTGCTGTTATTAACTAACTGTTACCCATACCGGTTATCATGCTTTAAGTCTTAGGATGTATGTGCTTCCTCCCTTATGCTTTAGTATATACTCTATAGATAAGCAGAATAAGATTCTAGTTTTTTATTTCTAGATGAAACAAGGAGATAGAAGTTATTAATATATGAGGGCACATATGTTTTCTGCTGCAGTTGGGGGGAGACATATTTAGTATTACTTTAATTTGCACCTTGTTTTCTTATCACATGCATGATATATACTAAGACATGGTTAGTTCTTGTTGCTTGATAACCCCTAGTTCGGGATGTATTTTAACTGCTGACTTTACCCCTTGAGGTACAGAAAAGCTATGGAGTCTCCTCCCTGCCCTCTTGTTTCAGCTGTAGCGTAAGCAGGGACATGCAGCAAATAATTCATACATGTATATGCACTTTTGTAGATCCTAAAGCAGATTTAGGCTGATTTAGTCATAGATTCTCTGCATGTGGATACTGGGACAGTTTTCTTATGTACTGTAGGATTGCCATGCACTAGAGATGGATACTAAACTTGTACTTGTTGTGCCCTGTCAATGGACCTATAGAGAGTGTAATCAACCTATCAACTGAGTGTCTCACATTACAAACTAGTAGCTATGCTAATGTTGCCAATACCCTATATTCTATATTTGTTATGTGTTAGAGCTCAAAAATTTATATTCCTGTATAGAAGCTACAAGTCTAGTCTGCAGACTATATTGTAGGGCTTTTTACATTAACATAGAATACAGTGTTATAGACTTGCCTCTCATGCTGCAATACATTAATCTGTTTACTATTAAGGCCTATATTTTGTATGTACAGCTTCTATAAAGGTTCATGCTAGGTTTTGGCAGCATGTACACTCCTCCCGCCTAAATAAAATAGCCAGCAGAGGTCCACTTATCATCTAACGCCCACTATTCTCAATATAACTAAAAAAAAAAGCTTATGATATAAATCATATTTACTACATAGTAATGCTTACGAAGGAATGTGTAGTTACCATTATTTTAAATTCGCATAGTTATCTTATACCTATGACACAGAGCTTAGTTATTTATGATTGTCTTTTGCCTATCTATGTTCTAGGTATTTTAAGTGATAGTTTTACCTCCCCCTTTATAGGGGAATTCTCTCTACTCAATTCACTCATGTTCCCTACTAGCAATAACATGCCCCCTATGCTATTACTGTTTGCTAGCCAAATACTAACTTGTCCTCTCCTTATGCTTGTGTTTCTTGCGCATTTTTTCTTACATAGGTCTCATAATAGCTTGTTGTACCTGAATTCTATTTTTAAAGTTCATAGCTCTATATTATTGGACCCTAACAGAGGTATACCAAATTACTTAGCCCCAGTCTGAATTATATTGTAGAGTTTCCTAATTATTTCATTTTTACAAACTAAATGCTCCCTATATACTCAGCATACTGAGATTTAAATGTTCTGTTTTTCTAAGTCCATCCAAATTTTGGTTATGTTCTATATATCTAAAGCCATAGAGTTCTGCTAAGTCGGTATGTAAAAGTATGCACAGTTTCCTTAAGGATTTACTGTCCCCACGCAAGAGTGTATGAGAAATGTTTGTTCGTATATGTCCCAGACATAAATGTTCACTATCTTTTCAAATGTTATGTTGAAAGTCTATTATGTATTATTCTCCTTCTCAGCTAACAGACACATTTGATTTGCAATGTTTGGATAAGTTTATATATTACCTGTTGCATTAATCTTTAGGTCAGTCCTGAACACCTATGTGAATTACTATCAGTGTGACATGCATGCATTTCTCTATTGTCTATTTTTGTAACGTTTGTGTCTCCCTAAAAGAATCAGTAGAGTAGCCTTTAGCCACTACTTAGCTACTTCATCTAGCATTAAGATGTCACTTTACCCCACTACCTATTCTTAAATAGACTAATTTCCCAAGGCATATCTGATCTATCTTTTTAGTAACCCAGCTATCAGGCTTACGGTCTCTACATTTGGGTACTCCTAAGTTCACTTCAGGTGATTTATGCTACTTACATTTATAGTTGGCTCTGTCCTCCCGCCCCCTGCCCCCTTCCCCTATACATATAGCGGTGCTTACCCGCTGAATATCCCCTTCCCCTTATATATCTCAGCCCAAGAGTGGCTGATACTTTTTTGATCCCTCCACAGGCTGATATTTTGGTATTAGGTAATATTTTATTAGAATGTGGAGCTCATTCGCTGATAATATAAAAAGAAGTTATATTTCATCTCGCCAAAGATATTGTCTAGCTTCATAACCAGTCCTGAAATGTATCTCTTCTTCCTGTACGTGCATATTGCTTTCTTAAGAATGCCTTTGTATAGACAATGTACTATTCTTTCTGTTGTAACCTTTGCCTTAGGGCGAGTCCTTGTTTAAGATGAGATATGTCTTAACTTCAATAAAAAAATATTTAAAAAAAAAAAAAAAAAATTGATAATTTTTTTTTTATTTTGTGTAATTTAGTGTTTTTTTTATTTTTTTTTGTAATTTAGTTAATTGTATTTAATTAATGTAATTTATTTAATTGTAGTGTAAGGTTAGGTGTTAGTGTAACTCAGGTTAGGTTTTATTTTACAGGTAAATTTGTATTTATTTTAACTAGGTAGCTAGTAAATAGTTAATAACTATTTACTAACTAGTCTACCTAGTTAAAATAAATACAAACTTGCCTGTGAAATAAAAATAAAACCTAAGCTAGCTACAATATAACTATTAGTTATATTGTAGCTAGCTTAGGGTTTATTTTACAGGTAAGTATTTAGTTTTAAATATGTATTATTTAGTTAATGATAGTCATTTTTATTTAGATTTATTTTGATTATATTAAAGTTAGTGGGTGTTAGACTTAGGGTTAGACTTAGGGTTAGGTTTAGGGGTTAATAACTTTAGTATAGTGGCGGCGACATTGGGGGCGGCAGATTAGGGGTTAATAAGTGTAATGTAGATGGTGGCGATGTTAGGGGCGGCAGATTTCGGGTAATAAGTGTAGGTAGGTGGAGGCGGTGGCGGCAGATTAGGGGTTAATAAGTGTAATGTAGGTGTCGACAATGTCAGGGGCAGATTAGGGATGTTTAGACTCAGGGTTTATCTTAGGTTATTAGGTGTAAACATAACTTTTCTTTCCCCATATGAATCAATGGGCTGCATTACTGAGCTTTACGCTCCTTTATTGCAGGTGTTAGGCTTTTTTTTAGCCGGCTCTCCCCATTGATGTCTATGGGGAAATCGTGCACGAGCACGTAAAACCAGCTCAAAGCAGCGCTGGTATTTGAGTGCGGTATGGAGCTCAATTTTGCTAAACGCTGCAATATTGCCTGCTTACGCAAACCTGTAATAGCAGCGCTATAGGGAGGTGAGCGGTGGCAATAACTTGCAAGTTAGCACCGAGCCGCTCATAACGCAAAAACTCGGAATCTAGCTGTATATTTTGTGGTTTAGCGTTAGAATTGTGTTTTTTTTTTTTGGAGTGGGTTTTTTTAGTAGGGTTTTAGAATAGGCAAAACTCTTTTTTTATTATTGGTAATTTGTTTATTATTTTTGTTAATGTTTTTTTTTTTATTTTTTTCAGTGAAGTTAGGTTTTTATATTTTTTCAGCAATGTTAATTTTTTATTTTCGTAAAGGTACAGTTAGTTTTTTTTAATTTTTCAAGTAAGGTTTTATTTTTTAAAGTAGTTTGATTATTTTTTTTATTCTTAAACGTAAGGTTAGTCTGTTTTTAGGTAACTTAGGGGGTGTCAGGTTAGGGGGCTTAGATGTAAGTGGGTTACTTTGCGGTGGACTGTGTGGCGGCTTAGGAGTTAATAGTGTAGATAATTATCTTGCAATGTCGGGGTTTAGGGGTTAATAGTGTAGAACTTTACTTTGCGATGTGGGGAGGTGGTGGTTTAGTGGTTAATAGTGTAGAAATTTACTTTGCAATGTGGGATGGCGGTTTAGGGGTTAATACTGTAGGTTAGTGCAACTGTTTCCATCGGACAAACTCTTTACATAACATTTCAGGTCTCAGAAAAAGTTTGAGCTGTAAATGCGATTGCATTTGAGCGATCACATTTACTTTCAAATTGTAATATAAGGGCACATTACCACTCAATACTACCCATGGTAATTTTAATAGCCACCACTTGTAATTTGGATTTGAGCGTAAAAAACACATTGATCTTGCAATCGCTTTTACACTCCTCATGCTACCGGTAGCGCTCCACTCATAATCTAGCCCTCAGTGTCTCCCAGTCTCCTTTATGGATACATTACCAGATTTCAGAAGTATCTCCTCCACTTGGATGATACTGGAACACTCCTTACTGGCTCTCACATTTCATGTTTGTTCTAATAAGGAAGCTGGTATCTATGTGTTCCGGCATTAGCCTTTCTCAAATTTGTAGATGTCAATCACCCTCTGAGCGCTAACAGAGTGTGAGAGCAGTTAAGAAACATTCCGGTCCCATCTTTTTTTTTTTTTTACATTTAACACAGAAAAAAAATGTGAATCAGATTACATGTCTGCAAAAGGAGGTACCCTGTGCCCACAGTCTGTGAGATGGTCTGACCCCCTATTACTGTATATAGTGACACTGTGTAACCCACCAGTACTGTATATAGAGAGTCAGTGACACAGTCTGTAATCTGCCGGTGAGATGGCTGGCGTGACCCTACCCACCCCAGTACTTTATAAAGTGACCACAGTAGTCTGTGACATGGCCCAGCCCCCCATACTGTATAAAGTGGTACTGTATAGTGACACTCTTTACCCCCCGCTCCCCGCATGCTGTAGTAACAAGGTCTGTAATTTACTGGTTTCACAAACATACACACCCACACATACCTGCATAAATACACACACAGTCACATACATACATACGCACACACATACACACATAAACACCAATGGGTAAAACCGAAACACTAATCCCTATAGTCAGAGACACTAGTGAAGCATCATGTCACACTCACATGATCAGTGCAGGCAGTAGCAGTTCAACGTTTTTTATTGTAAAAAAATTAAAAAAAAATTTAAGCTGGGTGCCCACCCTTGGGGGCCCAGTCGCAATTGCGACCTCTGCACCCCCTGTAGTTTCGCCCATAATCGCTGTTAAAATTTTGTTTATCCATTTATAAGACATCTGGCTGAATATGCTTTCTATAATTTATATTTTCTTTGAATCTAAGTTGTTATAATGAAGAGAATTTACATTCATATCATATAAAGCACAAATAAATCCAAAATGCAAAATTATTTTTTAATTTAAAAACAAACATCCACTCAAATAGAAGCATATTTCATCTGAAAACAACACTTAAAGCCTTGTTCAAAATTAAGTGGAATGGCTATCATGATGGTATTTGCTTTTATGTTGGTTTGGGAAAAGCTTGTGAAACCTTCTATAACTAAAAGGTTGAATGTTATAGGAATGTAGATGTTTTGGAATTATCACATACATAACTGACACGCTAAGAAATTACAAATAAGTCAACTGGAAGCTAAATCTCTGAACCTTGTCTAACCTTGGATCTCCTTTCTCAGCACAAGTGTGGCACCCCCACAATCCCCTGTATCATGTCTAGTTCCAGGTTTATACTTCTGAGTGCTCCACTGCTGTAAACTTTCAAGTCCTTACCTTATTTACCTGATGGAAAAGTAAGCTCTAGGTCCAGGCCTTAATTGCTTATGTTTCTACACAGTATTCATTTTGGACCCAGTGATCTAAATCAAGTTCAATTTTAGCTTTTAGCTTTTTAGCTGGATGGATCCTTCAAGCGGGACTTCAAGAACTGTAAGTGGATCATCAGAGGTTAGTGTTAGTTTTTTTAAGGTTTTTTTTGGGTGGGTTTTATTTTTAGTTTAAGGTCTGGGCATGTAAAATAGCTAAATGCCCTTTTAAGGGCAATGCCCATACAAATGTCTTTTTCAGGGCAATGGGGAGCTTAAGTTTTTTTAGATAGTCATTTTATTTGGTGGGGTTGGTTGTGGGGGTGGTGGGTTTTACTGTTGGGGCGGTGTATGTATTTTTTTACAGGTAAAAGAGCTGATATCTTTGGGGCAATGTCCCACAAAAGGCCCTTTTAAGGGCCATTGGTAGTTTATTGTAGGCTAGGCTTTTTTTTATTTTGGGGGGACATTTTTATTTTGATTGGGCTATTAGATTAGGTGTAATTCTTTTTATTTTTGATAATTTGTTTCTTAATTTTTGTAATTTAGTTTTTGTTTTTTTTATGTGATTTAGTTATTTTTATTTTGACTAATTTTAGTGTCTTTTTTTTTAATATTAGGTTTTAGTGTGACAGGTTAGGTTTTATTTCACAGGTAAGTTTGTATTTATTTTAACTAGGTTGTTAGTAAATAGTTAATAATTAGTTAAAATAAATACAAACTTACCTGTGAAATAAAAATAAAACTATTAGTTATATTGTAGCTAGCTTAGGTTTTATTCCACAGGCAAGTATTTAGTTTTATATAGTTATTATTTAGTTAATAATTGTAACTTTAGTTCTATTTTAATTATGTTATAGTTAGGAGGTGTTAGGCTCAGGGTTACGTTAAGGCTGTGACACACTGCAAGCGATGAGGCGCGAGGCGAAGCAACTGCTTCGCTCCGCATCACTTCTGAAGATCAAATATTTAATCTCTGAGCGCTCAGCTACGCGACCTGACGCAGAAAAGTGCTCAGAGATGAAAAGGCAGGACACACTGAGCACGCACAGCCGCATCTACACGCTGCGTGCCGCTCCGCTTGCAGTGTGTCACAGACTTTACGGTTTGGGTTAGGTTTAGGGGTTAATAGATTTATTTAGAGGTAGTGATGTGGGAGATCAGTGGTTTAGGGTTAATAACTTTAGTATAGTGGCAGCGACATCGGGAGCGGTAGATTAAAGGTTAATAATTTTATGTAGGTGGCGGCGATGTTGGGGGTGGCAGATTAGGGGTTAATAACTGTATGAAGCTGGCGGCGATGTTGGGGATGGCAGATTAGGGGGTTAATATCTGTATGTAGGTAACGGTGATATTGGGGGCAGCAGATTTGTGGTTAATAACTGTATGTAGGTGGCGGCAATTTCGGGGGTGGCGGATTAGGAGTGTTTAGACTCAGGGTTTATGTTAGGGTGTTAGGTTTAAACATAACTTTTTATTTCCCCATAGACATCAATGGGGCTGCGTTACGGAGCTTTTGTTTCCGCGATCGCAGGTGTTAGGCTTTTTGTTTGCCGGCTCTCCCCATTGTTGTCTATGGGGAAATCGTGCACGAGCACGTCAAAACAGAGCTTGATTTTGATGCGGTATGAAGCGCAATGCCACCATATCCCTCGCACAAGCCTGCTTTTTTAAACTTGTAATAGCAGCGCAATAGGGAGGTGAAATAACGCCGTTTTTGTGGCGGTCGTTAAAATCTCTATAGCGCTCAAAACTCGTAATCTAGCTGAAAGAAGATAAAAAAAAACTATTTAAATGAGGGGATGAGTTATAAATATATAAAAATCAAAAACAAAGAATTCATCAAGTGTAGTAGAACATAAAGGGCCAGATTCCGCTTGAGAGTTAATTGCATTAGAAGTAAGCTTTTTGCGCTTGTCAGGTTGCTTTCATATTACTCGTTGAAATTAAATTGTTTTCGCTCTTGCTCTAACCCAACAAGTGCAAAAAGCTGAAGTTAGAATATCGCATGCATGTTCACATATTACCACACAGACAAAAAAACTAACACCCCAATCTCGCGCAAACCTGATAGAATATTCTCATTTGCACTAACCCGACATGAAAATATGAATATTTCACATTCCATTTTTCTTCACAAAGAAGAATATATTCTATTTATTCATAAATACATATTTCTACATATATCTGATGGTATTTTAGTACAATATATATATATATATATATATATATATATATATATACATATATATATACATATATATATATATATACATATATATATACATATATATATACATATATATATATATATATATATATATATATATATATATATATATATACATACATACATGCACATGATTTTATATATATATTTATATATACATGATTGTATATACGTAGGTATAGATATATACAGATATAGATATATGAATATTGTGCTATGTACAGAACATTGAAATGTGAAATATTTACAGTAAATACATGGTCAAAACCTTTATTAAATATATGTTGTCATCTACTTAACTGCAAAGGTCTCTAATCCATTTCTATATATGTCTGTAAATTCATATATACACATAAAATACATATGTAAACACATAATATATATATACTAGTCCTAAAGCCCGTGTACACGGGACAATTTTTTAGGTACCACGGTTTCAACCCTTGCTACCTCTCTCTCCCCCTCTCTTTTGCGCTCTCTCTCTCCCCCCTCTCTTTTGAGCTCTCTCTCCCCCTTATTTTGCGCTCTCTTCCCCCTCTTTTGTTCTCTCTCTCCACCTCTTTTGCTCTCTCTCTCCCCCCTATTTTGCTCTCTCTCCCCCCTATTTTGCTCTCTCTCCCTCTTCCCCCCTCATCTGCTCTCTCCCCCCTCTTTTGCTCTCTCTCTCTCGCCCTCTTTTGCTCTCTCTCTCCCCCTCTCTCTCCCCTCTTTTGTTCTCTCTCCCCTCTCTTTTGCGTGCTCTCTCTCTCCCCCCTCTCTTTTGCTCTCTCTCCCCCTCTCTTTTGCTCTCTCTCTCCCCCTCTCTTTTGTTCTCTCTCCCCCCTCTCTTTTTCTCTCTCTCCCCCTTCTCTTTTGCGATGTCTCCCCCTTCTCTTATGCGCTCTCTTCCCCTCTCTTTTGTGCTCTCTCCCCCTCTTTTTTGCACTCTCTCTCTCCCCCTTCTCTTTTGCGCTCTCTCTCCCAGCTCTTTTGCACTCTCTCTCTCCCCCTCTCTTTTAATCTCTCTCCCCCCTCTCTTTTGTGCTCTCTCTCCCCCCTCTCTTTTGCGTGCTCTCTCCCCCATCTCTTTTGCACGCTCTCTCTTCCTCTTTTGTGCTCACACACATATATACTTATATAATACATCTTTAAACATGTATATGTATGTATCTCTATGTTAAAGCCCTTTGTCTGCCTTTTTTTTCCCTAATACCTGAGACCTCATATGTTTGAGCCTTTGTGTTCCTTTTTCTTTTTTTAAATAATTTTTATTAGTGTTATTATGAATGTAACTATACTTTGCAATGTATTTTTGATGTGTTTTGTGCAACTTTTATGTTTCGTGAAACAGTTAACCAGAGCTCTGAAGTCATGGTAATCATTCTAGCGTAAATCACGATTGCACTTAAAGGGCCACTGTAAGTAAATATTTTCTATGCCTGTTACTAACTAACTACCCCAAATACGCTTTTTATCAATAGCATTTCATTAACATATCTCTACCGTATATCAGAAATCTTGTCTGCAAATTTAATTGTTTTCCAAACCCACTCCGTGGGTATCCTTTGCTCTGTACCAATCCGTTTACAATACCTAGGTTTCAAAATGGCGCTTTAAACACAAAGTTATTGGTTTAAGTATTTTGAACATGCAGTGCTGAAAATAGTGGGCAGGATAACGTGACATCATCGGCGAATAAAAGATATAACTTTTAGAACGTTATGAAACTTCGTTTTGGAGAAACTATAGGTCAGTAGGTTTTAATTAAGGTTTATTAACTTTAATATGTTAGTTGTTTAGCTTAAAAATTATAACAGAAAGTTATCCTTTAAGTGATCACGCTTAATTTCAACTCGTAATACAAGTTGAAAAGTCCAACGAGCGCAAACCCTCACATAAACCACTTATCGCTCAGGTGCAAAGTTTGCGCTCCAATTGTAATCTAGCCCAAAATAAGTTAAAGTAAATAAAAACATTAGGAAAATAGCCCTTGCAATGTGTAAGTATAACTTGCTCCAAAGAAAACAATTTTCTGAGTTATTCTGTATATAAATGTGTATATATGTTTTATGTGCTAATAATGATCAGGTGTGTGTCACTACTATCAGGGGAGGGATTTTTTTAAAATTCACATTAAAGTATTTTAGTTTCACTATGCAGCAAGTAAGAAATCCATCATGTACTAATGAAATGTAATTAGACTAAAACCTCTACCCATGTATGATTTATCTTGCTGTGCCTATCCTATCACTACTACACGTTAAAGCTGCCTAAGGTATCATTGCTATCATGTTTAAAACAGATACTAGAAGAAATAAGGTAAGGTGTGGTGAAGCTCATTCGCATATCCTTACCCAGAATCCATTGTTCCAATGGAAACACTGTTGCAATTTTCTGCAGAAGAAATGTTTTATACAATAATATATTGTTTGTAGAAAAAAACTGTGGACTTGTGGAATTTATGCTCTGTAGAGGTGCATATTATCCATCTATTCTGAGAAACAAGGTCAATAGGTTGATAAATGTCAAATAAAATAATAATATCCTCATCTTCATCATGACTGATCTGCTTGGCCTTGTTGCTTTTCCATCACAGCAGGGACTGTCTAAGTAATATCATGATCAGCAAATGGGATATTTTTCTTGTATGGGTCTGGGATTTTGAAGGAGCAGTAGTGCAGCATAGCATGTTTTGCAGCAAAGTGACAAAGTCAGGTACCATAACTTACTTTTTTGCCTCACTCAGCCAGGAAGAAAAACTGTAAGATATGTGATAATCGTGAAATGCTGGTATGGCAATAAATCAAAATGGTTAACCAGTGGGGCCTTTTTTTGTAGGTCATTTCATTTAAGACAGATACTATTCCTGCATAAAAAGGTATGATATTTGGCATAATAAAATATTACTTTATTTAAGAAATAGTTAACTATGTGTACTAGGGAATCGTAACATTTATTATATTTGTTTGTATAGCAAACCACCTAATGATATTAATCTGGAATGAATTATAGGGTGCACAGCTGGGATGTATGTGAGTATCTGGGAGGGACCTGAAATGGAGGATTTTACTGCAAGTATGCAATCTAGCTTCTTAAATCGATATGAAACAGGGTCAGATATCCTCAAAATGTAACCTGTTAGCAAGGGCTGAGGACAGGTTTGAAAACCAGTGCACTAGATTGATTACTGCATCCTCAGAGCTGTGGTTAATTGTTTCGGAAAACAAAAACGTGTCACAAAACACATCAAAAACACACTGCAAAGTACAGTTACACTCATAATAACACCATCTAATAAAAATTATTTTTTTTTAAAAAATATTCACAAAAAAGTTATAAAGGCTCAAAAATATGAGATTTCAGGTGTTGGGGAAAAAAGCTGGCAAATGGATTTAACATTAAGATACATAAAACCATTAAAAACATATTTATGCGTTTATGTATTTTCTGTAAATATTTGACATTCCAATGTTCTGCACATAGTAGAATATGTTCTATGTATTTATAAATAGATATTCATATATATATATATATATATATATATATATATATATATATATATATATATACACAGGGAGTGCAGAATTATTAGGCAAGTTGTATTTTTGAGGATTAATTTTATTATTGAACAACAACCATGTTCTCAATGAACCCAAAAAACTCATTAATATCAAAGCTGAATAGTTTTGGAAGTAGTTTTTAGTTTGTTTTTAGTTATAGCTATTTTAGGGGGATATCTGTGTGTGCAGGTGACTATTACTGTGCATAATTATTAGGCAACTTAACAAAAAACAAATATATACCCATTTCAATTATTTATTTTTACCAGTGAAACCAATATAACATCTCAACATTCACAAATATACATTTCTGACATTCAAAAACAAAACAAAAACAAATCAGTGACCAATATAGCCACCTTTCTTTGCAAGGACACTCAAAAGCCTGCCATCCATGGATTCTGTCAGTGTTTTCATCATCAACATTGCGTGCAGCAGCAACCACAGCCTCCCAGACACTGTTCAGAGAGGTGTACTGTTTTCCCTCCTTGTAAATCTCACATTTGATGATGGACCACAGGTTCTCAATGGGGTTCAGATCAGGTGAACAAGGAGGCCATGTCATTAGATTTTCTTCTTTTATACCCTTTCTTGCCATCCACGCTGTGGAGTACTTGGACGCGTGTGATGGAGCATTGTCCTGCATGAAAATCATGTTTTTCTTGAAGGATGCAGACTTCTTCCTGTACCACTGCTTGAAGAAGGTGTCTTCCAGAAACTGGCAGTAGGACTGGGAGTTGAGCTTGACTCCATCCTCAACCCGAAAAGGCCCCACAAGCTCATCTTTGATGATACCAGCCCAAACCAGTACTCCACCTCCAACTTGCTGGCGTCTGAGTCGGACTGGAGCTCTCTGCCCTTTACCAATCCAGCCACGGGCCCATCCATCTGGCCCATCAAGACTCACTCTCATTTCATCAGTCCATAAAACCTTAGAAAAATCAGTCTTGAGATATTTCTTGGCCCAGTCTTGATGTTTCAGCTTGTGTGTCTTGTTCAGTGGTGGTCGTCGTTCAGCCTTTCTGTATATACACTGTGTGCAGAATTATTAGGTAAATGAGTTTTTTGACCACATCATCCTCTTTATGCATGTTGTCTTACTCCAAGCTGTATAGGCTCGAAAGCCTACTACCAATTAAGCATATCAGGTGATGTGCATCTATGTAATGAGAAGGGGTGTGGTCTAATGACATCAACACCCTATATCAGGTTTGCATAATTATTAGGCAACTTCCTTTCCTTTGGCAAAATGGGTCAAAAGAAGGACTTGACAGGCTCAGAAAAGTAAAAAATAGTGAGATATCTTGCAGAGGGATGCAGCACTCTTAAAATTGCAAAGCTTCTGAAGCGTGATCATCGAACAATCAAGCGTTTCATTCAAAATAGTCAACAGGGTCGCAAGAAGCGTGTGGAAAAACCAAGGCGCAAAATAACTGCCCATGAACTGAGATAAGTCAAGCGTGCAGCTGCCAAGATGCCACTTGCCACCAGTTTGGCCATATTTCAGGGCTGCAACATTACTGGAGTGCCCAAAAGCACAAGGTGTGCAATACTCAGAGACATGGCCAAGGTAAGAAAGGCTGAAAGACGACCACCACTGAACAAGACACACAAGCTGAAACGTCAAGACTGGGCCAAGAAATATCTCAAGACTGATTTTTCTAAGGTTTTATGGACTGATGAAATGAGAGTGCGTCTTGATGGGCCAGATGGATGGGCCCGTGGCTGGATTGGTAAAGGGCAGAGAGCTCCAGTCCAACTCAGACGCCAGCAAGGTGGAGGTGGAGTACTGGTTTGGGCTGGTATCATCAAAGATGAGCTTGTGGGGCCTTTTCGGGTTGAGGATGGAGTCAAGCTCAACTCCCAGTCCTACTGCCAGTTTCTGGAAGACACCTTCTTCAAGCAGTGGTACAGGAAGAAGTCTGCATCCTTCAAGAAAAAACATGATTTTCATGCAGGACAATGCTCCATCACACGCGTCCAAGTACTCCACAGCGTGGCTGGCAAGAAAGGGTATAAAAGAAGAAAATCTAATGACATGGCCTCCTTGTTCACCTGATCTGAACCCCATTGAGAACCTGTGGTCCATCATCAAATGTGAGATTTACAAGGAGGGAAAACAGTACACCTCTCTGAACAGTGTCTGGGAGGCTGTGGTTGCTGCTGCATGCAATGTTGATGGTGAACATATCAAAACACTGACAGAATCCATGGATGGCAGGCTTTTGAGTGTCCTTGCAAAGAAAGGTGGCTATATTGGTCACTGATTTGTTTTTGTTTTGTTTTTGAATGTCAGAAATGTATATTTGTGAATGTTGAGATGTTATATTGGTTTCACTGGTAAAAATAAATAATTGAAATGGGTATATATTTGTTTTTTGTTAAGTTGCCTAATAATTATGCACAGTAATAGTCACCTGCACACACAGATATCCCCCTAAAATAGCTATAACTAAAAACAAACTAAAAACTACTTCCAAAACTATTCAGCTTTGATATTAATGAGTTTTTTTGGTTCATTGAGAACATGGTTGTTGTTCAATAATAAAATTAATCCTCAAAAATACAACTTGCCTAATAATTCTGCACTCCCTGTATATATATATATATATATATATATATATATATATATATATATATATATATATATATATATATAAATTATATATATATATATATATAAATTATATATATATATATATATATATATATATATATATACACCTATATATATAATCATGTATATATATATATATATATATATATAGGTATAGATATATATTGTACCAAAATACCATCAGATATGTATAGAAATATAACTTTAAAAGAGAGTGAGGGATAATGTACCTTTAAGAGAGTGTATAGAATTCAATTGATTTTATAGTATTGCATGCATTTGCTGAAAGCATAAAAATAAGGAATTGGAATAATTGTGCTTTATACAAAAAAATCATAACCACCACAAAAAAAGGGTTGGCCTCATGGACGCTTGCTAATATGAAAGAAATGAATTTATCAGGTAAGTTCTTACATAAATTATGTTTTCTTTCATGTAATTAGCAAGAGTCCATGAGCTAGTGACGTATGGGATAATTAATACCCAAGATGTGGAACTTCCACCCAAGAGTCACTAGAGAGGGAGGGATAAAATAAAGACAGCCAATTCCGCTGAAAAAATAATCCACACCCCAAAATAAGTTTTAATCTTATAATGAAAAAAACTGAAATTATAAGCAGAAGAATCAAAATGAAACAGCTGCCTGAAGTACTTTTCTACCAAAAACTGCTTCAGAAGAAGAAAATACATCAAAATGGTAGAATTTAGTAAAAGTATGCAAAGAAGACCAAGTTGCTGCTTTGCAAATCTGATCAACCGAAGCTTCATTCCTAAACGCCCAGGAAGTAGAAACTGACCTAGTAGAATGAGCTGTAATCCTTTGAGGCGGAGTTTTACCCGACTCGACATAAGCATGATGAATCAAAGACTTTAACCAAGACGCCAAAGAAATGGCGGAGGCCTTCTGACCTTTTCTGGACCCAGAAAAGATAACAAATAGACTAGAAGTCTTTCTAAAATCTTTAGTAGCTTCAACATAATATTTCAAAGCTCTTACTACATCCAAAGAATGTAAAGATCTCTCCTTTGAATTCTTAGGATTAGGACACAATGAAGGAACAACAATTTCTCTACTAATGTTGTTAGAATTCACAACTTTAGGTAAAAATTTAAATGAAGTCCGCAACACCGCCTTATCCTGATGAAAAATCGGAAAAGGAAATTCACAAGAAAGAGCAGATAATTCTGAAACTCTTCTAGCAGAAGAGATGGCCAAAAGGAACAACACTTTCCAAGAAAGTAATTTAATATCCAAAGAATGCATAGGTTCAAACGGAGGAGCTTGTAAAGCCCCCAGAACCATATTCAAACTCCAAGGAGGAGAGATTGACTTAATGACAGGTTTTATACGAACCAAAGCCTGTACAAAACAATGAATATCAGGAAGATTAGCAATCTTTCTGTGAAACAGCACAGAAAGAGCAGAAATTTGTCCTTTCAAAGAACTTGCAGACAAACCTTTATCCAGACCATCCTGAAGAAATTGTAAAATTCTAGGAATTCTAAAAGAATGCCAGGAAAAGATGAGATGAGCACCAAGAAATGTAAGTCTTCCAGACTCGATAATATATCTTCCTAGACACAGATTTTCGAGCCTGTAACATAGTATTAATTACGGAGTCAGAGAAACCTCTATGACTGAGAATCATGCTTTCAATCTCCATACCTTCAAATTTAATGATTTGAGATCCTGATGGAAAAAAAGACCTTGCGATAGAAGGTCTGGTCTTAATGGAAGAGTCCAAGGTTGGCAAGTAGCCATCCGGACAAGATCCGCATACCAAAACCTGTGAGGCCATGCTGGAGCCACCAGCAGAACAAACGAACGCTCTTTTAGAATCTTGGAGATCACTCTTGGAAGAAGAACTAGGGGCGGAAAGATATAGGCAGGATGATACTTCCAAGGAAGTGACAATGCATCCACTGCCTCCGCCTGAGGATCCCTGGATCTGGACAGATACCTGGGAAGTTTCTTGTTTAGATGAGAGGCCATCAGATCTATTTCTGGAAGTCCCCAGATTTGAACAATCTGAAGAAATACCTCTGGGTGAAGAGACCATTCGCCCGGATGTAACGTCTGGCGACTGAGATAATCCGCTTCCCAATTGTCTATACCTGGGATGTGAACCGCAGAAATTAGACAGGAGCTGGATTCCACCCAAGCAAGTATCCGAGATACTTCTTTCATAGCCAGAGGACTGTGAGTCCCCCCTTGATGATTGACATATGCCACGGTTGTGACATTGTCCGTCTGAAAACAAATGAACGATTCTCTCTTCAGAAGAGGCCACGACTGAAGAGCTCCGAAAATCGCACGGAGTTCCAAAATGTTGATTGGTAATCTCGCCTCCTGAGATTCCCAAACCCCTTGCGCTTTCAGAGACCCCCATACAGCTCCCCAACCTGTCAGACTCGCATCTGTTGAGATCACAGTCCAGGTTGGAAGAACAAAAGAAGCTCCTTGAACTAAACAATGGTGATCTGTCCACCACATTAGAGAGTGTCGTACAATCGGATTTAAAGATATTAACTGTGATATCTTTGTATAATCCCTGCACGACTGGTTCAGCATACAAAGCTGAAGAGGTCGCATGTGAAAACGAGCAAAGGGGATCGCGTCCGATGCAGAAGTCATAAGACCTAGAATTTCCATGCATAAGGCTACCGAAGGGAATGATTGAGAATGAAGGTTTCGACAAGCTGAAACCAATTTCAGACGTCTCTTGTCCGTCAGAGACAAAGTCATGGACACTGAATCTATTTGGAAACCTAAAAAGGTTACCCTTGTCTGAGGAATTAATGAACTCTTTGGTAAATTGATCCTCCAACCATGTTCTTGAAGAAATGACACAAGTCGATTTGTATGAAATTCTGCTAAATGTGAAGACTGAGCAAGTACCAAGATATCGTCCAAATAAGGAAATACCACAATACCCTGTTCTCTGATAACATATAGAAGGACACCGAGAACCTTTGAAAAAATCCTTGGAGCTGTTGCTAGGCCGAACGGCAGAGCCACAAACTGGTAATGCTTGTCTAGAAAAGAGAATCTCAGAAACTGATAGTGATCTGGATGAATCGGAATATGCAGATATGCATCCTGTAAATCTATTGTGGACATATAATGCCCTTGCTGAACAAAAGGCAGAATAGTCCTTATAGTTACCATTTTGAATGTTGGTATCCTTACATAACAATTCAATATTTTTAGATCCAGAACTGGTCTGAAGGAATTCTCCTTCTTTGGTACAATGAATAGATTGGAGTAAAACCCCAGACCCTGTTCCAGAACTGGAACTGGCACAATTTCTCCAGCCAACTCTAGATCTGAAACACATTTCAGAAATGCTTGAGCCTTCACTGGGTTTATTGGAATGCAAGAAAGAAAAAATCTTCTTGCAGGAGGCCTTACCTTGAAACCTATTCTGTACCCTTGCGAAACAATGTTTTGAATCCAAAGACTGTGAATCGAATTGATCCAAATGTCTTTGAAAAATTGTAATCTGCCCCCTACCAGCTGTGCTGGAATGAGGGCCGAATCTTCATGTGGACTTGGGAGCTGGCTTTTGCTTTCTGAAAGGCTTGGATTTATTCCAGACTGGAGATGGTTTCCAAACAGAAACTGTTCCTTTAGGGGAAGGATCAGGCTTCTGTTCCTTATTCTGACAAAAAGAACGAAAACGATAAGCAGCCCTATATTTACCTTTAGATTTTTTATCCTGAGGTAAAAAAGTTCCTTTCCCCCCAGTAACAGTTGAAATAATAGAATCCAACTGGGAACCAAACAATTTATTACCTTGGAAAGAAAGGGAAAGCAAAGTTGACTTAGAAGACATATCTGCATTCCAAGTTTTAAGCCATAAAGCTCTTCTAGCTAAAATAGCTAAAGACATATACCTGACATCAACTCTAATGATATCAAAGATGGCATCACAAATAAAGTTATTAGCATGTTGAAGAAGTTTAACAATGCTATGAGTATTATGATCTGACACTTGTTGTGCCAAAGCCTCCAACCAAAAAGTGGAAGCAGCCGCAACATCAGCCAAAGAAATATCAGGCCTAAGAAGATTACCTGAACATAAATAAGCTTTCCTTAGAAAGGAATCAATTTTCCTATCTAAAGGATCCTTAAAGGAAGTACTATCTGCCGTAGGAATAGTAGTACGTTTAGTGAGAGTAGAGATGGCCCCATCAACTTTAGGGATTTTGTCCCAAAACTCTAATCTGTCAGATGGCACAGGATACAATTTCTTAAACCTTTTAGAAGGACTAAATGAATTACCCAGATTATTCCATTCCCTAGAAATTACTTCAGAAATAGCATCAGGGACAGGAAAAACTTCCGGAATAACTGTAGGAGGTTTAAAAACCGAATTTAAATGCTTAGTAGATTTAGTATCAAGAGGAATAGATTCCTCCATCTCTAATGCGATTAAAACTTCTTTAAGTAAAGAACGAATAAATTCCATTTTAAATAAATATGAAGATTTATCAGTGTCAATATCTGAGACAGAATCCTCTGAACCAGAAAAATCATCATCAGAAACCGACAAATCAGAATGATGATGTTCATTTAAAAATTCATCTGAAAAATGTGAAGTTTTAAAAGACTTTTTACGTTTACTGGAAGGAGGAATAACAGACATAGCCTTCCTAATAGATTTAGAAACAAAATCTCTTATATTAACAGGAACATCCTGAGTATTAGATGTTGATGGAACAGCAACAGGTAATGGAATATTACTAATGGAAATACTATCTGCATTAGCAAGCTTATCATAACATTCATCACAAATTACAGCCGGAGGGACAGTTACCACAAGTTTACAGCAGATACACTTAACTTTGGTAGAACCAGCATCAGGCAGTGTTTTTCCAGAAGTAGCTTCTGATCCAGGGTCAATCTGAGACATCTTGCAATATGTAAGAGAAAAAACAACATATAAAGCAAAATCTATCAAATTCTTTAAAAGGCAGTTTCAGGAATGGGAAAAAATGCCAATGAACAAGCCTCTAACAACCAGAAGCAAATGAAAAATGAGACTTAAATAATGTGAGAAAAAAGGTGGAGACAATAATGACGCCCACATTTTTTTTTTTGGCGCCAAAAAAGCCGCCCACATTATTGGCGCCAAAATGCTTTTGGCGCCAAGAATGATGCCACATCCGGGGATGCCGACATTTTTGGCGCAAAACGTCAAAAAAATGACGCAAACACCAACAACTTCCGGCGACAAGTATGACGCCGGAAATGACAAAGATTTTTTTTGCGCCAAAAAAGTCCGTGCCAAGAATGACGCAATAAAATGAAGCATTTTCAGCCCCCCGCGAGCCTAACAGCCCACAGGGAAAAAAGTAAATTTTTAAGGTAAGAAATTTTTTTTATTCAAATGCATTATCCCAAATAATGAAACTGACTGTCTGAAATAAGGAATATTGATCATCCTGAATCAAGGCAAATAAATGTTTAAACACATATATTTAGAACTTTATATAAAAGTGCCCAACCATAGCTTAGAGTGTCACACAGAAAATAAAGCTTACTTACCCCAGGACACTCATCTACATGTAGTAGAAAGCCAAACCAGTACTGAAACGAGAATCAGTAGAGGTAATGGTATATAAGAGTATATCGTCGATCTGAAAAGGGAGGTAAGAGATGAATCTCTACGACCGATAACAGAGAACCTATGAAATAGATCCCGTAGAAGGAGACCATTGAATTCAAATAGGCAATACTCTCTTCACATCCCTCTGACATTCACTGCACACTGAGAGGAAAACCGGGCTCCATCCTGCTGCGAAGCGCATATCAACGTAGAATCTAGCACAAACTTACTTCACCACCTCCACGGGAGGCAAAGTTTGTAAAACTGATTTGTGGGTGTGGTGGGGGGTGTATTTATAGGCATTTGGAGGTTTGGGAAACTTTGCCCCTCCTGGTAGGAATGTATATCCCATACATCACTAGCTCATGGACTCTTGCTAATTACATGAAAGAAATGGGTATTGAACATTCATAAAAAAAAACAATTTTTTAGGAGAAAAAATGATAAAGACCAGCCAAGCCATACATACACACACACACACATTAAAAATAGCTTAAACTCAATGTTGAATAAAGGAATAGCTACAGGCAGTGCTGTCATATGTCAGAGTAATCATATCATTGGTGTATAAAGAATTAGCTTGACAATAACAATCTAAGCAAAATCGCCCTCTTATAAAGGTGCTGTGTCTCAAAATCTCAGAGAATACAGCTGCCGAGATATGCTAGAGACTATTCCTAATGCTGACCTGACACTATGTTTCTTCTATAGCGGGAGTTGTAATTACATTTACTTTGGCTAGTGCAATATGTTTGTAGCTATTTCAACATAGAAAACAACTGAGTAAGCAACGTTAAAAGGAGGTACTATGACCTTGTGAGAGTGCCCCCTATGCGCGTTTCACATAACGCTTCCTTGGAGGGGTCATATGTGAAACGTGCGCTGTGGAGGCTTGTAAGGAAGCCAGCCAGAAGTCAAGGCTCCCATGGAAATAGAAAATTTATGCTTACCTGATAAATTTATTTATTTCTTGACACAGTGAATTCACGGATCATCATAATTACTGTTGGGAATATCACTCCTGGTCAGCAGGAGGAGGCAAAGAGCACCACAGCAAAGCTGTTAAATATTACTTCCCTAAACACAAACCACAATCATTCGACCAAAGGGAAAGGAGAAAGGAAGTAACACAAGGTGCAGAGGTGCCTGAGGTTTATAGAAAAATAAACTGTGTGAAAAATACAGGGCGGGCCGTGGACTCACCGTGTCAAGAAAGAAAGAAATTTATCAGGTAAGCATAAATTTTCTTTTCTTTCTAATGACACGTTGAGTCCACGGATCATCATAATTACTGTTGGGAACCAATATCCAAGCCAGAGGACACAGATGATAAGGGAGGGACAAGACAGTTAACATAAACAGAAGGCACCACTGCTTGAAGAACCCTTCTCCCAAAAGAAGCCTCAGCTGAAGCAAAAATATCAAACATAAAATTTAGAAAAAATGTGTAAAGATAACTAGGTGGCAGCTTTGCAAATCTGTTCCACAGAAGCTTCATTTTTATAAGCCCAAGAAGAAACAGCCCTTGTCGAATGAGCCGTGATTTTCTCAGGAGGCTGCTGACCAGCAGTCTCATATGCCAAACGAATAATACTCCTCAGTCAAAAAGAAAGAGAAGTAGCAGTAGCTTTCTGACCCTTGCGCTTACCAGAAAAAACAACAAAGAAGAAGACTGGCGAAAATCCTTAGTCGTCTGCAAATAATATTTCAACGCATGAACCACATTTAAGTTGTGCAACAAACGCTCTTTATGAGAAGAAGGGTTAGGACATAAAGAAGGAACAACGACCTCTTGATTAATATTCCTATTCAAAACCACTTCGAGAAGGAAACCTAAGGCAGTACGCAGGACCAACTTATCGGAATGAAAAATAAGGTAAGGAGATTCACACTGCAATGCTGAAAGCTCAGAGACTCTTTGAGCCAAAGAAATTGCAACCAAAAATAAAATGGAACGAATAGTATCCATCTTGAAAGACAGAACTCTGAGGAACTTGTTTAAACTCTTGAGATCTAGAATCGTTCTGAAAGTTACCTCCATTTTGGGAACCATGAACAGTTTGGAGTAAAATCCCAGACCCTGCTCCTGTATTGGAACAGGAACTATAATTCCCAGGTCGGAAAAATCCTGAACACAATGTAAGAACACCTTTCTCTTTATCTGGTCTACAGATAATCTTGAGAGAGAAGGAACCAGCCCCTGGGAGGAAATGTCTTTAATTTGTATCCATGGGACACTGTGTCCACTACCCAGGGATCTGGGACATCCTGAACCCAAGCCTGAGCAAAAAAAGAAAGTCTGCCCCTCCACAAGATCCGTTCCCGGATCGGGGGCAGACCCTTCATGCTGACTGAGTCAGTAACAGGCTTCTTAGATTGCTTCCCCTTGCTCCAAGACTGACTGGACTTCCTGGAGAACTTGGACTATTCCTGCCTGGAAGAGGAGGGGGAAGGCGTACCCTTTGGCTTATTTCTCTTATCCTGAGGGAGAGAATTACCCTTTCCTCCCATAATATCTAAAATAATTGCAGCTAAACCCGGTCCAAACAAGGTCTTACCCTTATAAGGAATCGACAAAAGCTTAGACTTGGAGGACACATCCGCAGACCAGGACTATAACCATAAGGCCCTGCAGGCCAGAACAGAAAAGTCAGAAATCTTTGCTCCCAACTTGATGACCTGCAAGGAAGCATCTGTAATAAAGGAGTTAGCCAACTTAAGAGCCTTGATCCTATCCTGGATCTCTTCAAGAGGAGTATCTGTCTGGATAGAATCAGACAACGCATCAAACCAATATGCTGCCGCACTAGTGACGGTAGCAATACACACCGCAGGCTGCCATTGCAACCCCTGGTGAACATACATCCTCTTAAGCAACGCTTCCAACTTCTTATCCATAGAATCCTTAAAGGAACAGCTTTCCTCTATGGGAATAGTGGTTCTCTTAGCCAAAGTGGAAATCGCTCCTTCCACCTTGGGAACCGTCTGCCAAGACTCCCTAATAGAATCAGATATTGGAAACATCTTCTTAAACATTGGAGAAGGGGAAAAAGGAATCCCAGGCTTCTCCCACTCCCATGCAATAATCTCTGCAGCATGGTCTGGAACAGGAAATACCTCCACTGCGGAAGGTACGTCAAAGTACTTGTTCAGCTTACTAGATTTCTTAGGAGTGACTATGACAGTCATGTCAGAGTCATCCAAAGTAGCCAAAACCTCCTTGAGCAACAAACGGAGGTGCTCGAGCTTAAACCTGAAGGATACAACTTCAGCATCAGAAGAAGGAATTAAACTGTCTGAGTCTGAGATTTCCCCCTCAGACACTACTGAAGTATCCTCCCCCTCAGACCTTTGGGAAGAAACAATCAACATAGCCACACCCGATTCAGAAACCTTACTCACTGAATCCCTACACTTCCTCTTATGCTTTCCCTGTAGCATGGGAAAAGCCAACAGAGCATCAGTTACCACAGAGGATTTAAGGGTAGCAATGTCCTGCAAGGTAACCCCAACTGGAGAAATAGAAGGAACACAGGGAACTGCATGAGTAGACACTAAAGTTTGGGACGTTTGAGGAGAAAGCTGCGGCATATCTTGAACAGAAGACCCCTGAACAGCATCCGCCTTAGCTAATGATGGCTCAGATTCAAAAAGGCTATCCCTATAATGTAATGTTCTATCAATACATGATGAACAAAAAGGGATTGGAGGTTCCACATTAGAATCAAAGCATAAGCTACATGTAACATCTTGAAAGGCCTCTTGATTCATCTTTATCCAAAATAAATCAAACTAGCTTTCAAAGTTTGAAAAATAAAAAACGTTATTGTCACTTTAAATATTAAAAGAAAAAAACTTTTTTCTGCTATTATTCCATTTTACTTATGAAACAAAATACCGCCAAACTACCGCACCCTATAACCTTCAGACAGCCTCCTCATCTCAACACACCCTGCTGAGGTGCCTACCTGACCTCCTGAAGCCGAATAAATCTCAACTAACAATCGGGACCCAGGAACAAATAGTGCAAGTCGGCTACCAAGCGTCCCTGCTAGAAAAGCCGCAAGCAACCTCCACTCCAGACCGGAACAAACAGAAAGAGTTCCGGAAAAGTGAGCAACCTAATTGCTGCCTCAGAAACCCTCCCCTCCTATTTGTGGGTGTTCCTAACAGACCGGCCACCATTACTGTATCCAAAAAGTTGGTAGCTACAGAAAACACGCAGCAAAACACTGCTGCAAATAAAACAGAACCTCTCCTCTAACATAGTGTCCCCAGTGCCACAAACACTGCCAAATAAAATCCAAATACACACATATGATTTGCGGTCCCAACATGAACAGTAAAAGTGCCATAATCTCCTTTTAAATCAAACAAAATAAAAACAGTCGTTTACCTGACTATTAATCTGCTCGGCAGCAGGGCAGCTCACAAGGTATGAGAAGGCATCCTCCCCCCATAGACCGGTGGAACACAAAGGAAAGACTGACTAAACCTAATCAGACTTTCAGGATAGGGCAGCAACCATATTTGGAAGGCACAGTGAGAATTACACCCCACCAGTTTCCAAGTGCTTAAAGCCACCACAGCTCTACTGAAGAGACTGACGTGAACTACAGCTAGACCCTAGGGAAAAAACAGAACAACTTGCTCTGCTTTAGAAAATAAAAAACTCTTGATTGAAGAATCTTCAGACACCTACAACTTTACCACCTCCTTGCAACAGGCAAAGAGAATGACTGGGGTTTGTGGGTAAGGAAGTGATATTTAACAGCTTTGCTGTGGTGCTCTTTGCCTCCTCCTGCTGGCCAGGAGTGATATTCCCAACAGTAATTATGATCCGTGGACTCACCGTGTCATTAGAAAGAAACAACACCATTGTCACTGGGTCACTCAGCCAACAGTGGATACAAGACTGTCATCCCAAAGACTCTGGGGGTTGATGGAATGGTGCAAATAGTTTTTAAATTAGCTAATTCCAGCACTGTTTCTGCTAGTGAAATTTTGGGGGTATAAAAAACACCTGTTAGGATACAGTCCCACAAATGAGATAAAATCTAACCCCTTGACTGTGACTGTGTTGTGATGGTTTACCGATATGATATTGGTCAACTACAAAACTGACAAATTATTGACACATGAAGGTTTAAACCCAACCATTTAGTTTTTTGGGAGTACCCACTATCCAGGGGGTTGGTAGGGCCCATTTCACTACTAACTGGGTTGCAAATTACAACCTTTGGTACTCAGTTCAGGTTTTAATGATATCTAATAGAGGTAACAAACAACTAGTAGGTTGCAATGCATTTTTGATATCTATTGATTCTTTTTGATATAATAAGCAGAAATACTATTGTAATTAAGAGGAGATGCTCACCCTCTTTTTTCCTCCCTTCCTACAGATTGATGGCAATCAGAAGATTCCATGGTATTCTGTCTCTAGGTAATGGAATCAATGAATATATCTCACTAGAGATGGCACAGTGAATGTCTAGCCAGAGACTTATTGGCTTGATACCTGTAATGAGTAGCTTAATGAAAAATACTGCCACCAATGTGGGGGATTTGCACAGATTGGACATTATTTTCTTCAAATGCTTCATTGCATATTTTACTTTTATTTTTTAGTTTAATATTTTCTTTTCTATAATGTTGCACTGAGATTAAAAACTGAAGGCAGATTATAAGTGGAACGCTAAATATCATTTGCATGCATGCAATATTAGCGCTCCACTTTGTAATACCAGCGCACAATAATGTGCAATGGTATTACAAGTTATTTGCAATTGCTAGGAAGCATTGCACTCATGAGAGCGTGCTTCTATAGGCTCCTATGGGAGTCTCTTACTGATGATGTAACAGACAGCATCAGAACCTCATGCAGCGAAGGAAGTACTGTAGCCAGGGCCGGATTTGCCATTAGGCAAAGTAGGCATGTGCCTACAGGCGCATTGCAGCAGGGGGCGCCACAGAGTCCATTTTTTATTATTATTTTTTTTGGAATTTTTTTTTTTCTAAAAAAAATAAATATATATATATTTTTTTTTAATGATTGGGCTTACTGTGTAGAAGACAGTGTTTAATATGTACTGGGCTTAACAACTTTATCAGGAACAAATTCAATGAACTAACTTTAGCAACTTAGTAGAGACGAGTAAGCACTCTGCAGTGATCTCGTCTGACTCGGGATTCCGTCTCCTCTTAGGCTGACTCCTGAGTCCCTCCCACCCTGACTCCACCCTCGCTAGTCTCCAGTCGGCACTCTGCAGTGGCAGAAGTGACTGTGCTGGCTGCTGCAACAAGTCAAGAGACTAGGCTCACTTCAGTGACAACAAGTCCCCAGGTAGGTGAGTCAGAGTGACTGTGCTGGCTCTGCCTGGCTGGGTTGCTTGCTGTGTGTGCTGGGGGCGCCTGCCTGCTGCTGCTCTTCTGCATTGGTATGCGCTGCGCATCATGCGCACCAATGCCATAGTGATTCATTGCTAAAATTTTTGTTTGGGGCTGGCGGCGGGCAGAGCGGCGGGAAAGAAAGTGATCTGAGGGAGGAGGAGTGCGTCGTGACTCGTGCGTGCTCATTGCTGGCCTGAGTGAGTTACTGAAGTTTTGCGCCTCTGAGTCCGACCTCCATCCACGCTCCACCGGGCGGGCGGTCCACCTCCTGCTGTTGAGCCTGAGTTGACTCTGTCTTAGACACCTGTCTGCAGCCTTAGGCCTTAGTTTAATTAAAGTGAGAGGTCAGATAGATCAACTTAGTTAGCGCCTGGCTGTGACAGAGAGTGAGACACTGAGTGACAGACAGTCCTCTAATCTTCTCTGTATTATTTAGGGAGGCTTGCTTGCTAAATTGCTTTAAATGTATTATTGATTAGTGAATGAATCATGATCAATCATGAATGAGGAATCATGATGAATATAAATAATAGTGATTCATGAATGAAGATGAACAAACAAGTTATCTGACTGTCAGTGAGTAGTCTGTGACGCAGCATCAAAATAAAACCTAGTAGTACTCGTAGTACAGACTACTTGTGTCTCTACAGGCTACAGCACTCACAGTCAGACAGAAGCAGAACTAGTTTGTTTACTAAAATTATTTACTAAAGTAACTAACGGTTAGTTAAGTGAAAGTTATTAGACAGTCTGAAATGGATGATGTTTCCAGACCTGAGGGCCTGAGACAAGACCCTATTTTTTTTATTTAATTACGCTCTCTGGATTGGGAACAGCCAGAGAAAGGGGCAGGCAGGCTGTTTGTTTTGCTATGTCACAGACAGTCAGAATGCTTTTACTGGTGGTGTTAGTAGTTACTGACTGAGACTGTGTATAGTACTATTCTACAGCAGAGAACTAGTAGTGTTTAGTAACTGTAAGTAACAGTAGCCAGAGAGAGAGTCAGACAGGCTGTGATTTGAAATGGATGATCATGTTGATTGTTTATTTCAGAGGCAGAGACCAGACCCTAATTTTTTTTATTTAAATTACCCTTTGGATTGGGAACAGGCACCAGAGAAAGGCGCAGGCAGGCTGTTTGGTTTGCTGCATCACAGACAGTCAGATAACTTTTACTGGTGTTAGTACTGACCTGTCTGTAGTACTAGTCTACAGCACAGAAATAGTTTACTACTAACTGTGTAAGTTACAACTTACAGAGAGAGTCAGACAGGCGGCTGTGAAATGGATGATCATGTTTGTTCCAGACCTTAGACCAGGCAGACCCTCATGTTTTTATTTAATTACCCTCTGGATTGGGAACACAGCCAGAGAAAGGGGCAGTCAGGCTGTTTGGTTTGCTGCATCACATACAGTCAGATAACTTTTACTACAGTCAGTACTAACACCAGTAAAAGTTATCTGACTGTCTGTGACGCAGCAAACCAAACAGCCTGCCTGCCCCTTTCTCTGGCTGTTCCGAATCCCAGAGGGTAATTAAATATAAAAAAATAGGGTCTGGTCTCAGGTCTGAAACAAACATGATCATCCATTTCACAGCCGCCTGTTTGACTCTCTCTGTAACTAACTTTCTGAACTCTGTCTACTCTTCTGTGCTGTAGACTAGTACTACAGACAGTCAGTGACTAACACCAGTAAAAGTTATCTGACTGTCTGTGATGCAGCAAACCAAAGCCCCTTTCTCTGGCTTCCAGAGGGTAATTAAAAAAATTAGTGTCTGGAATCATCCATCTCTCTATCTCAGAGTAAATTACTAAGCTATGAAGCTGACACTGGTCTCAAAGTGTACTATAGGAAGCAAAAAATTGGGCATTGCTTTTCAGAAAGAAAAATGTCTGTCTGAGTAAATTACTCAGAGTTATGTATTCAAACACTTCAAACAATGTCCAATTTTTTTTCTTCCTATAGTAAACTTTGAGACCAGTGTCAGCTTCATAGCATAGTAATTACTAAACAAACACACTGTTTTGTAGTGAACCGTTCATTTCTCACCCAAACGGTTTAAACCACAAAAATGTTTCTTGTCCCCCTCTAAGTGAGGGTGGGGTACAAAATGTAACCCCAAAATGCAGAATAAGTCCTGTCCTGGGAGCCTCTATTAATAAATAAACAAAATAAATTACCAGAGATATCTGCAATACATACATTTAAAAAGGTGTATATGTAATGTTCCAGCCATTTTTGATAAGTTTTCAATTGTATGGCCATTTGAGTTAAGTTAGAGGGACATAACCCAAAATTATTTGTTCATGATTCAGATAGAGAATACAATTGAAAACAACTTTCCAATTTAGGTCTATTATCTAATTTGCTTCTTTCATATCCTTTGTTGAAAAGCATATCTAGATAGTCTTAGTAGCTGCTGATTAGTGGCTGCAGATATATGCCTCATGTGATTGGGTCAACCCTGTGCAGTGCTATTTATCCAACAAAGGATATCTAAAGAATAAAGCAAACTAGATAAAATAATTCTGGGAATTTTGTTTAAAATTGTATTCTCTATCTGAATCTTGGAATATTTTTTTTTAGGTTTAATGTCCCTTTACGTTTATATTAATTTTTGGTGTAGCTTTAATTACAACAAATATAGCAATAATAGGTGTATGTGTGTTAGTGTATCTCTATAAAAAGGCCTTATGGTTTAAGTTGTATTGCAAAAATATTTTATTTGCTCTAAAAGATTGCTTTCGCTGCCTTTTTTTTATACAATTTAATTTTAAAGGTAATACTCTACTTACCTTGTTACCTTAAGCTTTAATGTTTTAATCTAATATTTATTTTTATTTGTCCTAAATAATAATACAATTTTTTCCTAAAGTTGTTTTTTTCCCCTTTTTTTGGGGGGTGGGGGGGGTGGGGTGGGGGGGGCGCTTCAGATTTTTGTGCCTACAGGCTCCTGAGATGTAAATCCGGCCCTGACTGTAGCAATGGGCATAATTTTTAAATATATATGTATACAAATATATACATATATATTTATGTGTTATTAAGTGTATATATACCTATTAACACATAAATATATATGTATATAAGCATATACATATATATTTACATTGCGGTCTAGGGGAACACACAGTTCCCATAGACCGCACTATAAAGGCATGTTTTAGTGCCGTTTTTTTCTATTACCCCACTCCCACCAACTTTAAAGCCCTAAAATTGCCTAGTGCAGTTTTTTTTATTAAAAAAATGTAAAAAAAAAAAACATAACTTATATAAGAACTTACCTGATAAATTCATTTCTTTCATATTAGCAAGAGTCCATGAGCTTGTGACGTATGGGATATACATTCCTACCAGGAGGGGCAAAGTTTCCCAAACCTTAAAATGCCTATAAATACACCCCTCACCACACCCACAATTCAGTTTAACGAATAGCCAAGAAGTGGGGTGATAAGAAAAAAGCGTGAAAGCATATAAAATAAGGAATTGGAATAATTGTGCTTTATACAAAAAAATCATAACCACCACAAAAAAAGGGCGGGCCTCATGGACTCTTGCTAATATGAAAGAAATGAATTTATCAGGTAAGTTCTTACATAAATTATGTTTTCTTTCATGTAATTAGCAAGAGTCCATGAGCTAGTGACGTATGGGATAATGACTACCCAAGATGTGGATCTTTCCACGCAAGAGTCACTAGAGAGGGAGGGATAAAATAAAGACAGCCAATTCCTGCTGAAAATAATCCACACCCAAAATAAAGTTTAATGAAAAACATAAACAGAAGATTCAAACTGAAACCACTGCCTGAAGTACTTTTCTACCAAAAACTGCTTCAGAAGAAGAAAATACATCAAAATGGTAGAATTTAGTAAAAGTATGCAAAGAGGACCAAGTTGCTGCTTTGCAAATCTGATCAACCGAAGCTTCATTCCTAAACGCCCAGGAGGTAGAAACTGACCTAGTAGAATGAGCTGTAATCCTTTGAGGCGGAGTTTTACCCGACTCGACATAGGCATGATGAATTAAAGATTTCAACCAAGATGCCAAAGAAATGGCAGAAGCTTTCTGGCCTTTTCTAGAACCGGAAAAGATAACAAATAGACTAGAAGTCTTTCGGAAAGACTTAGTAGCTTCAACATAATATTTCAAAACTCTAACAACATCCAAAGAATGCAACGATTTCTCCTTAGAATTCTTAGGATTAGGACATAATGAAGGAACCACAATTTCTCTACTAATGTTGTTGGAATTCACAACTTTAGGTAAAAATTCAAAAGAAGTTCGCAACACCGCCTTATCCTGATGAAAAATCAGAAAAGGAGACTCACAAGAAAGAGCAGATAATTCAGAGACTCTTCTGGCAGAAGAGATCGCCAAAAGGAACAAAACTTTCCAAGAAAGTAATTTAATGTCCAATGAATGCATAGGTTCAAACGGAGGAGCTTGAAGAGCCCCCAGAACCAAATTCAAACTCCAAGGAGGAGAAATTGACTTAATGACAGGTTTTATACGAACCAAAGCTTGTACAAAACAATGAATATCAGGAAGATTAGCAATCTTTCTGTGAAAAAGAACAGAAAGAGCAGAGATTTGTCCTTTCAAAGAACTTGCGGATAAACCTTTATCTAAACCATCCTGAAGAAACTGTAAAATTCTCGGAATTCTAAAAGAATGCCAAGAAAAATGATGAGAAAGACACCAAGAAATTTAAGTCTTCCAGACTCTATAATATATCTCTCTGGATACAGAGTTACGAGCCTGTAACATAGTATTAATCACAGAGTCAGAGAAACCTCTTTGACCAAGAATCAAGCGTTCAATCTCCATACCTTTAAATTTAAGGATTTGAGATCCTGATGGAAAAAAGGACCTTGCGACAGAAGGTCTGGTCTTAGCGGAAGAGTCCACGGATGGCAAGAGGCCATCCGGACAAGATCCGCATACCAAAACCTGTGAGGCCATGCCGGAGCTATCAGCAGAACAAACGAGCATTCCTTCAGAATCTTGGAGATTACTCTTGGAAGAAGAACTAGAGGCGGAAAGATATAGGCAGGATGATACTTCCAAGGAAGTGATAATGCATCCACTGCCTCCGCCTGAGGATCCCGGGATCTGGACAGATACCTGGGAAGTTTCTTGTTTAGATGAGACGCCATCAGATCTATTTCTGGAAGCTCCCACATTTGAACAATCTGAAGAAATACCTCTGGGTGAAGAGACCATTCGCCCGGATGCAACGTTTGGCGACTGAGATAATCCGCTTCCCAATTGTCTATACCTGGGATATGAACCACAGAGATTAGACAGGAGCTGGATTCCGCCCAAACCAGAATTCGAGATACTTCTTTCATAGCCAGAGGACTGTGAGTCCCTCCTTGATGATTGATGTATGCCACAGTTGTGACATTGTCTGTCTGAAAACAAATGAACGATTCTCTCTTCAGAAGAGGCCAAGACTGAAGAGCTCTGAAAATTGCACGGAGTTCCAAAATATTGATCGGTAATCTCACCTCCTGAGATTCCCAAACTCCTTGTGCCGTCAGAGATCCCCACACAGCTCCCCAACCTGTGAGACTTGCATCTGTTGAAATTACAGTCCAGGTCGGAAGCACAAAAGAAGCCCCCTGAATTAAACGATGGTGATCTGTCCACCACGTTAGAGAGTGTCGTACAATCTGTTTTAAAGATATTAATTGAGATATCTTTGTGTAATCCCTGCACCATTGATTCAGCATACAGAGCTGAAGAGGTCGCATGTGAAAACGAGCAAAGGGGATCGCGTCCGATGCAGCAGTCATAAGACCTAGAATTTCCATGCATAAGGCTACCGAAGGGAATGATTGTGACTGAAGGTTTCGACAAGCTGAAATCAATTTTAGACATCTCTTGTCTGTCAAAGACAGAGTCATGGACACTGAATCTATCTGGAAACCCAGAAAGGTTACCCTTGTCTGAGGAATCAATGAACTTTTTAGTGAATTGATCCTCCAACCATGATCTTGAAGAAACAACACAAGTCGATTCGTATGAGATTCTGCTAAATGTAAAGACTGAGCAAGTACCAAGATATCGTCCAAATAAGGAAATACCACAATACCCTGTTCTCTGATTACAGACAGAAGGGCACCGAGAACCTTTGTAAAAATTCTTGGAGCTGTAGCTAGGCCAAACGGCAGAGCCACAAACTGGTAATGCTTGTCCAGAAAAGAGAATCTCAGGAACTGATAATGATCTGGATGAATCGGAATATGCAGATATGCATCCTGTAAATCTATTGTGGACATATAATGCCCTTGCTGAACAAAAGGCAAGATCGTCCTTACAGTTACCATTTTGAACGTTGGTATCCTTACATAACGATTCAATATTTTTAGATCCAGAACTGGTCTGAAGGAATTCTCCTTCTTTGGTACAATGAAGAGATTTGAATAAAACCCCATCCCCTGTTCCAAAACTGGAACTGGCATAATTACTCCAGCCAACTCTAGATCTGAAACACAATTCAGAAATGCTTGAGCTTTCACTGGATTTACTGGGACACGGGAAAGAAAAAATCTCTTTGCAGGAGGTCTCATCTTGAAACCAATTCTGTACCCTTCTGAAACAATGTTCTGAATCCAAAGATTGTGAACAGAATTGATCCAAATTTCTTTGAAAAAACGTAACCTGCCCCCTACCAGCTGAGCTGGAATGAGGGCCGCACCTTCATGTGGACTTAGAAGCTGGCTTTGCTTTTCTAGAAGGCTTGGATTTATTCCAGACTGGAGATGGTTTCCAAACTGAAACTGCTCCTGAGGATGAAGGATCAGGCTTTTGTTCTTTGTTGAAACGAAAGGAACGAAAACGATTATTAGCCCTGTTTTTACCCTTAGATTTTTTATCCTGTGGTAAAAAAGTTCCTTTCCCACCAGTAACAGTTGAGATAATAGAATCCAACTGAGAACCAAATAATTTGTTACCCTGGAAAGAAATGGAAAGTAGAGTTGATTTAGAAGCCATATCAGCATTCCAAGTTTTAAGCCATAAAGCTCTTCTAGCTAAAATAGCTAGAGCCATAAACCTGACATCAACTCTGATAATATCAAAAATGGCACCACAGATAAAATTATTAGCATGTTGAAGAAGAATAATAATATTATGAGAATCATGATCTGTTACTTGTTGCGCTAAAGTTTCCAACCAAAAAGTTGAAGCTGCAGCAACATCAGCCAATGATATAGCAGGTCTAAGAAGATTACCTGAACACAGATAAGCTTTTCTTAGAAAGGATTCAATTTTCCTATCTAAAGGATCCTTAAACGAAGTACCATCTGACGTAGGAATAGTAGTACGTTTAGCAAGGGTAGAAATAGCCCCATCAACTCTAGGGATTTTGTCCCAAAATTCTAATCTGTCAGACGGCACAGGATATAATTGCTTAAAACGTTTATAGAAGGAGTAAATGAATTACCCAATTTATCCCATTCTCTGGAAATTACTTCAGAAATAGCACTAGGAACAGGAAAAACTTCTGGAATAACCACAGGAGATTTAAAGACCTTATCTAAACGTTTAGAATTAGTATCAAGAGGACCAGAATCCTCAATTTCTAAAGCAATTAGTACTTCTTTAAGTAAAGAACGAATAAATTCCATTTTAAATAAATATGAAGATTTATCAGCATCAATCTCTGAGACAGAATCCTCTGAACCAGAAGAGTCATCAGAATCAGAATGATGATGTTCATTTAAAAATTCATCTGTATAAAGAGAAGTTTTAAAAGATTTTTTATGTTTACTAGAAGGAGGAATAACAGACATAGCCTTCTTGATGGATTCAGAAACAAAATCTCTTATGTTATCAGGAACATTCTGAACATTAGATGTTGATGGAACTGCTACAGGTAATGGTACATTACTAAAAGAAATATTATTTGCATTAACAAGTTTGTCATGACAATTAATACAAACAACAGCTGGAGGAATAGCTACCAAAAGTTTACAGCAGATACACTTAGCTTTGGTAGTTCCAGCACCAGACAGCGATTTTCCTGAAGTATCTTCTGACTCAGATGCAACTTGAGACATCTTGCAATATGTAAGAGAAAAAACAACATATAAAGCAAAATTGATCAAATTCCTTAAATGACAGTTTCAGGAATGGGAAAAAATGCCAATGAACAAGCTTCTAGCAACCAGAAGCAAAGAAAAAATGAGACTTAAATAATGTGGAGACAAAAGCGACGCCCATATTTTTTAGCGCCAAATAAGACGCCCACATTATTTGGCGCCTAAATGCTTTTTGGCGACAAAAATGACGCCACATCCGGAACGCCGACATCTTTGGCGCAAAAGAACGTCAAAAATGACGCAACTTCCGGCGACACGTATGACGCCGGAAACAGAAAAGATTTTTTGCGCCAAAAAGTCCGCGCCAAGAATGACGCAATAAAATGAAGCATTTTCAGCCCCCGCGAGCCTAACAGCCCACAGGGAAAAAAAGTCAAATTTTTAAGGTAAGAAAAATAATTGATTCAAGTGCATTATCCCAAATATTAAACTGACTGTCTGAAAATAAGGAATGTTGAACATCCTGAGTCAAGGCAAATAAATGTTTGAATACATATATTTAGAACTTTATAAACAAAGTGCCCAACCATAGCTTAGAGTGTCACAGAAAATAAGACTTACTTACCCCAGGACACTCATCTACATGTTTGTAGAAAGCCAAACCAGTACTGAAACGAAAATCAGCAGAGGTAATGGTATATAAATAAGAGTATATCGTCGATCTGAAAAGGGAGGTAAGAGATGAATCTCTACGACCGATAACAGAGAACCTATGAAATAGACCCCGTAGAAGGAGATCACTGCATTCAAAATAGGCAATACTCTCCTCACATCCCTCTGACATTCACTGCACGCTGAGAGGAAAACCGGGCTCCAACCTGCTGCGGAGCGCATATCAACGTAGAATCTAGCACAAACTTACTTCACCACCTCCATAGGAGGCAAAGTTTGTAAAACTGAATTGTGGGTGTGGTGAGGGGTGTATTTATAGGCATTTTGAGGTTTGGGAAACTTTGCCCCTCCTGGTAGGAATGTATATCCCATACGTCACAAGCTCATGGACTCTTGCTAATTACATGAAAGAAATATATATATAAAAAACTACAATGCCCTCTATTTTGAGGTCATTTGGGGCACTTTTAGAAAATGAACCAGAGATCTAAACTTTAGTTAATTTTCAGAGTGCTAATTGCTACTGCAAAGTTGAGGTAGCAATAACCAGCCACTTGTAATGGCTGGTTAATTTTTGCTCTCCTGCAAATGAGCAAATTGGCCCGTTTGCGGGAGGGCAATAATTAAGCACTCCACTTGTAATCTAGCCCTGAGTTTGTGAAGATACTGGTTATGAGAACTATGAAGTTTGAAAGGGTAGAGGCAGCATTTGTTTAATGTTTGCAATAAGGTTATCATTACTTACTGGTCTTGTTGTAAATGATTGCAATGGTATTGAGATCCGGGCCTTATATTACTGTATATAAAATTAATCAAGGGAATGGTTTAGCAATGGATGTCTTTAAAATTGAAGAGAAAAGGTACAAATTAGTTTGCAGGAAGATAATGATTGTTAGACTCAATTTCTTTGTCGTCAGTATACAAGCATTGATGAAAAATAAGGATTATACAAAGTTACCGAAAATTAATATTGACATTAAAGAAAGTCAGATGAGACTTCAGAGCAAAAGAAGAAGTCTCTGCTTACTCATCTTTTCATCTTTTGTGTTCGCTCTTTGATCACCCAGATGAGAATTGAATGGCAATGTTTTTGAATTCACACAAATGCATACATGAGATGAGCATTGTGCTAAAAAAAGCCTCTTCAGTGATGCTTTGTATAAAATCAATTAAGCTTTTAAGTCCAGCTGATTTCTTGCCAGAGGAGTTTGCTATAATCACTCTGTTTTCTAAACAAAGATCACAGAGCTTAACTCTATCAAACATATGAAGCCTTCCGTTTTTGCTATGATGCTTGTCTTTTTTTGATGATAAGGAACTAGCCCATAAAACATTTACAGTTTATTATTGGGTTAGCGCGAGTGAAGACGAGATTTAACCTCTCGTCATAGCTTAAATTCTCAGTTTCTCTTATTAACTTTGTGGCCCTTCTCTGAACTTTTTAGAAATCTGCAATGTCTTTTTTTTAGATCGGTCCCCATAACTGCACTCCATAATCAAGGTAAGGTATTACCAGGAATTTATATAGTGACAGAATTAGGCTTTCCTCCTTTGCATCAATGCCTCTTTTAATACATGCTAGTATCTTATTAGCCTTAGAAGCCGCTGTCCTGCATTGTGCGCCCATCTTTAGCCTGTTATCTATTACTACTCCCTAATTCCTTTCCTCCTCTGTTTGGCTAAGTCTAGTCCCATATTTATATATATATATATATATATATATATATATATATATACACACACACTGTATATATAGGTATAGACACATATATTACAAAAAAAAAATATAATATATAAATATATATTTAAAAATAAAAAAATTCTTCTATGTGAAGAACATTAAAATGTCAAATATTCATAACTGAATTTGGCTTTACTGCAGTTAATCTAATGTGGGGTATGTCATTTTAGGGGTATAAGAATTAGTAGTTAGGCATGGCAGTTCTATTGCAAAGGATCTTTTAGTATACATCTATAGCCAGCATTGCCGACCAATGGCGTGTATAGTAAATGCCTCTTGGGGATGCCGCTATATTGGGAACTTGGAACATTTCTACAGGCTCGCTTGACATATCGGTGGATCCCTTGGAATATTTTGCCACCTCGTAGCAATTTTGATCATTAGGGCCTTAGGGGCCGAGTTATCAAGCTCCGTATGGAGCTTGATGCCCCATGTTTTCAGGTTTGCCGGAAAAAGAAGTTATGAAGCAGTGGTCTAAAGACCGCTGCTCCATAACTTGTCTGCCTGTTCTGGGGCCGCGGACAGAAATCAGCCGATCGAATACGATCCGGCTGATTGACATCTCCTGCTAGCGGCCGTGAATCTTTAGCCTGTTATCTATTACTACTCCCTAATTCCTTTCCTCCTCTGTTTGGCTAAGTCTAGTCCCATATTTATATATATATATATATATATATATATATATATATATATATATATATATATATATATACACACACACTGTATATATAGGTATAGACATATATATTACAAAAAAAAAATATAATATATAAATATATATTTAAAAATAAAAAAATTCTTCTATGTGAAGAACATTAAAATGTCAAATATTCATAACTGAATTTGGCTTTACTGCAGTTAATCTAATGTGGTTTGGGGTAAAGTGGTACCCCTATATATTGTGGTTTCGCACTTCCGGAATTTCAGCTACAGCATTAAGAGGAGGGCTTGTAGAAGAGAGCCAAAGGTAAGAAGATGCCGTGAACTCCACCTCTGCTGCCATGAAGATGGGCCCTGCCTTTGATGAAGATTGCGGAGAGGAGGCAGAGGAAGAGGCTGCCAAAGTCCACCACCGCCACCGAGAAGATGGGCCCCCAGCACAAGGAACTGGATTAAGAGGTCCCAATGTCAGATCAAGAGAAGCTGGATTACCCAGCGGTGAGTACTACTTTTGTGGTTAGTTAAGGTTTTTTTGGGGTGTGTTTTTTTATTTTCTAGAATAGGGTTTTTTATATCTATGCTAGGCTTTTTTATTGTTAGATTTTGTTATTTTGGGGAAGGAGTTATTTGTATTGTAGAGGGGGGGTGTAATTGTTTGTTTGTTTTTGCCAAAAAAGCTGATTACTTTAGGGCAATGTCATACAAAAGGACATTTTAAGGGCTATAGTCATTTATTTTAGTTTTAGGGTTTATGAGGGGGGTTGGGTGCTTTTTTATTTTAAGGGCCATGTAGTTTAGTCTTAGGTATAATGGTGGATGTTTGTATTTTAGATACTGTAGTTTATTATTTTTTTAACTTAGATTTTTTGGTGGGGGGTTAGTTAAGAAGGAGGTTAGGTGTTAGGTAGAGTAGGGTTAGATTTTTGGGGTGTGGTGGTTTAGGTTTAATAAATATTTTTATTTACTTAGATTTTTATTTTTTGTTTACTTAGGGGTTTTAGTTTAGAGGGGGGTTAGGTGTAAGTTAGTTTGTGTTTGAGGTATGTGGTGGCATAGGGGTTAATCGTTTAAAACTTGCAGTGGGTATGTGGCAGCATAGGGGTTAATAGTTAGTGACTTGCGATGAGTATGTGGCAGCAAAGGGGTTAATAGTTTAGTACTTGTGGGTATATGGTGGCATAGGGGTTATTAGTTAGTGACTTGCGGTGGGTATATGGCATCATAGGTGTTAATAGTTAGCGACTTGCGGTGGGTATGTGTTGGTTTAGATATTTATTAGTGTAGTTTTAGTTTGCGATCGTGGGGTATGTCATTTTAGGGGTATAAGAATTAGTAGTTAGGCATGGCAGTTCTATTGCAAAGGATCTTTTAGTATACATCTATAGCCAGCATTGCCGACCAATGGCGTGTATAGTAAATGCCTCTTGGGGATGCCGCTATATTGGGAACTTGGAACATTTCTACAGGCTCGCTTGACATATCGGTGGATCCCTTGGAATATTTTGCCACCTCGTAGCAATTTTGATCATTAGGGCCTTAGGGGCCGAGTTATCAAGCTCCGTATGGAGCTTGATGCCCCATGTTTTCAGGTTTGCCGGAAAAAGAAGTTATGAAGCAGTGGTCTAAAGACCGCTGCTCCATAACTTGTCTGCCTGTTCTGGGGCCGCGGACAGAAATCAGCCGATCGAATACGATCCGGCTGATTGACATCTCCTGCTAGCGGCCGTGAATCTGCAGGGGGCGGCATTGCACCAGCAGTTCACAAGAACTGCTGGTGCAATGATAAATGCCGACAGCATATGCTGCCGGCATTTATCGATGTATAGCGGACATGATATGCTACATCGTATCATGTCCGCTCGCACATTAATAAATATACCCTATGTCTTAACTTCAAATGAGTAGTAGATTTTTTTCAGACAAATTTCAAAATTATATATATTTCTACTCATCCTGTATAGTGTGAAAACCAATTGACAATCACAAATGCATATACAAATATTCTGTGAATTATTGCACATGCTCAGTAGGAGCTGGTGACTAAAAAAGTGTAAATATAAAAAGACGTGCACATTTTGTTAACGGAAGTATAAAGGAAAGTTGATTAAAATTGCATGTTCTATCTGAATCGTGAAAGTTTAATTTTGACTTGAGTGTCCCTTTAAGTTAAATGCATACTGTTAAACATTCCTCAAGATGGCCATTTTCCAAATATCTTTAGTTAACTGCTTTGTCCTTATAACTTCTTCTACGCTTTATTTTATTTACAGGTAAGCTGAGATTTAACCTTGGTACACTTTACTTAAAAGTAATTGTAATTTCAAGTGTTTAAAAAAAAAAAATTACCATTACTAAAAATAATGTTGAGTTTCATTGATCGTTAATTTAAAAAAGGGCGCTAAACTCATCATGCCTTTTTCAATGAGCTGACGTTTCCACCTCTAAACCAAAAGCCATGCGTGTCATCTGACAGTGTTAGAGGTGGAAACGTCACATCATTGGTAGAAGGGCACTATGCCGTGGGTGGCCGGAGGCTCTGATTTTAGTAAGCTGCCGTTGCACAGGCAGGGTGAGTTTAGCACCCTTTTTTTAAATAAATGATAAATTATTATTATTATCAATTATTTGTAGAGCACCCAACAGGTTCTACAGCACTAAAGACATGGGTCTAATATGCAAGGTGACAGTTATTATGGCAGGCAAAGGGATAGAGGGCCCTGCCAAGAGTTTCACTGTTGTAAATCATCTCTCATGAAAGTGACCTACAAAGCAGCTAGGCTCGTAGGCTTACATTCTAAAGGGGTTCAAGGGGATAGCTAAAGGAGGAGTGAGGGACTAAGATAGGAAAACATTAGTGTATATTATATGCATCTCTAAACATTAGAGTCTTTAAGGAGCGCTTGAAGGTTTAAAAACTAGAGGAGAGTCGTGTAGAGCAAGGCAGAGAGTTCCATAAAATAGGGGCCAGTCTGGAGAAGTCTTGTAGATGGGAATGAGAGGAGGTAACAAGAGAGGAGGAGAGAAGGAGGTTATGAGCAGAGAGAAGGAGATGGGAGGGCAAGTATATGGAGACCGGGTCAGAGATATAGGGTGGAGCAGTGTTATTGAGAGCTTTAAAAGTCAGGATTTTATGTTTTATTCTGGAGGTTAGAGGAAGCCAGTGAAGGTACTGGCCAAGAGGTGCAGTAGATGAGGAGCGACGTTTAAGGAAGATCAGCCTGGCAGTGGCATTTATTATGGATTGTAAGGGAGATAGACAGCAGCTAGGAATGCCTGAGAGGATGGAGTTGCAATAGTCAAGGGGGAAATGATGAGAGAGTGGATGAAAGTCTTAGTTGGGTCTTGTGTGAGGATGTGGCAAATTTTGGAGGCGGCAAGAATTGGCCAAGACTGGATGTGGGGAGTGAAAGAGAGATCCGAGTTAAGTGTGACCCCAAGACATCAGGAATGCGGGGTTCGGGTAATGGTGTTATCAACAGTTAGAGAAAGTTGGAGGGTAGGGATTTTGGAAGAAGAGGGGAAAATAAGGAGCTCAGTTTTTGAGTGATTTAGCTTAAAGAGATAGTAAACTCAAATTGTTTCTTCCATAGTTTAGATAGAACATGCAAATTTAAGCAACATTCTTATTTACTCCTATTATCAATTTTTCTTCATTCTCTTGAAATCTGTTTTTGAAAAAGCAGGAATTTAAGGTTAGGAGCCTGCCCATTTTAGATTCAGCACCTGGGTAGCACTTGCTGATTGGTGGCTACATTTAGTAATCAATCAGCAAGCGCTACCCAGGTGCTGAGCCAAAAATGTGCTGGCTCTTAAAGTGCCAGTAAACTTAAAAATAATGTTATATAATTCTGCACATAGTGCAGAATTATATAACATTATATGAGTGCTAGCTTTATACAACCTAATATACAACCTAATATATCTAGTAACAGCCCGGCTCGACCGCGCCATTACACTTAATGCAGCTCGCTCCTGCTCCAGGAGCGAGCTGCATTAACTGTAATGGCGCGGGCCGGGCTGTTACTAGACAGCTGGCCAGATGCGCTCTGAGGGAAAACCAGACCCGCTCAGTAGAGCACAGAGGGCGGGTCTGGAAAACCCTGTTTTTTTTATAAAAGTTTACTGGATATATTAGGTTGTATAAAGCTAGCACTCATATAATGTTATATAATTCTGCACTATGTGCAGAATTATATAACATTATTTTTTAGATTTACTGGCCCTTTAAGCTTTCATTCCTGCTTTTTCAAAAAAGATAGCAAGAGAATGAAGAACAATTGATAATAGGAATAAAATAGAAAGTTGCTTAAAATTGCATGCTCTATCTGAATCATGAAAGAAAAAAATTGGGTTTAGTGTCCCTTTAAGGTAGTGAGAGGACATCCAGGAGGAAATATTAGAAAGATAGTGACACAAGTTAGTAAGGAAGGACATTAAACTCCACATTATTTTTAGTGATGGTAAATCAGGGCATTTTTTAAACGCTCGGATTTACCATCACTTTAAGGTACTCTAATATCTTTCCTTATCAACTCATTGTTACACAATTTATTTATTTTTTCAAACAAATGACACAAATATCCACATAAATTATTCAAATAGTGTAAATAAAAAACTTAACTGTTTCCTCATCAAATTGTGCACAGTCTTTTTTTTCTGAGACACCAGCCCCTACTAAGCATGTGCAAGAGTTAATAGTATATAAGTATATGAGTCTGTGACTGGCTGATGGCTGTCACATGATACAGAGCACATGACATGAAACTTTGAAATTAGGAAAAAAAATATACTGCTTAATTGAAATTCAAAGTAAGGGTTATTGCTTTGTCTTTATATTTTATTTTACTTTTTAGTAACCAGTAGAATTTCAGGGCACTCTATGAAACTACGTTCACTGGAGCATGTTCCATAAGGCACTAAATTGTATCTGCATGCATCTAAGTCACACAGGCTAGCATGTTCCCTGTTAGTGCAACCTCAGCCTTTATAAAACCAGTTTTACTAGATTTGCAATTCAGATAGTTTATTATTTTGTGGATGATGATTTTGTTTGTGATCTCTGAAAAACACAATGCTCCGGTCTCTGGGGGAGTCAGAGAGGCATGGAACCTTCAGCTCATCAAACAAAATAAATGTAACACTCTACACGACCGATAAAGAATGCTTCAGTGAGTTTATTTATGTGGTTATTAAGGCATGACATAAAAGCAAAACAGTCACTGAGAAAAGGCCACAATTAATTCTATTTTTCACATTCTTGCTTGACTGATAAAATGTTGTCTAAACTCTACCCTTTTGTACCATTATAAAGCAATGAGCCCAGACATACAGGTCCATGCTTACTGAGGAGTGATTCACATTGTTTCACCAAGCTGCATGTGTTACACGAAATTATTTATGGTCAGATTACGAGTGAAGTGCATGTTTGCACGCAAGCGATAAGGGGTTTATTACTGGTGTATGTGCTCATCGTCAAAAGTAAACGTGATAGCTTGAGTGTAACCGCGATTTATGCTAAAATTATTACCGTGTCTTTAGAGTCTCGTGAAACAAAAAAGTGTCATAAAACAAATAAAAAATACATTACAAAGTACAGTTACACAAATAATAACACCATCTAACAAAAAATATTCAAAAACAAAATTGCACACAAATGTTATAAAGGCTCAAAGATATTAGGTTAAAGATATTGTTAAAGGACTTTAACAATGACATATATACATATACATTTCTAAAGATGGATACGTATGTATATAATATATATGTCTAAATATGTCTAAATATGTATTTATACGTGTATACATGTATTTACAGACATACTGTATATACATATGCAAAACAGAAAGAGAAGCAGTCTGCCAGGAACTAACAGCAGCATCAATATCTTGTTCTATGGCCCGGTTGCCACCTGGGAGTAGCTTTTTCTGCCCAATTGTGCTTTTAACAGAGGAAAACTTTTCTGTAGTATATCAGTCTGATCCCGCCAAGTAAGGTCAGTCCAGCCCCGAAATACAAGGCAATTCTCCTCTGAACAAGGAACATGACAACCCAAGACGATTGTTTCAGCCTCCTTTGGGCCTCGTCAGTGAGGTGCAGCCATATCCCTCTAAGCACATTGGGCAAGGAGTCCACGTCTGGTTTCTCCCATCACCCTTAGGGAGACTATCCCCAAGGTCATATTTACATATGCAAAATAGAAAGAGAAGCAGTCTGCCAGGAAGGAACAGCAGTATCAATAGCTTGTTCTATGGCCCGGTTGCCACCTGGGAGTAGCTTCTTTCTGCCCAATTGTGCTTTTCACAGAGGATAACTTTCCTGTAGAATATTAGTTTGATCCCACCAACATGGTCAGTCCAGCTTTGAAATACCAGGCAATTCTCCTCTGAACAAGGAACATGACAACCCCAGAAAATTATTTCTGCCTCCTTTGGGCCTCGTCAGTGAGGTGCAGCCATATCCCTCTAAGCCCATTGGGCAAGGAGTCCACGTCTGGTTTCCCCCATCACCCTTAGGGAGACTATCCCCAGGGTCATATTTACATATGCAAAACAGAAAGAGAAGCAGTCTGCCAGGAATGAACAGCAGCATCAATAGCTTCTAAGCATATTGGGCAAGAAGAGGCTGCTTCTAGGTGTTAACTCGCCATAGAACAAGCCACTGAGCTGTTGTTCGTTCCTGGTATAGCACTTCTCTCTTTGTATGCAAATTTTTATGACCCTGGGGAGATTTCTCTAAGGATGATGGGGGAAGCCAGACGTGGACTCCTTGGCCAGTTTGCTTAGAGGAGTATGGCTGCACCTAACCGATGAGGCCCATAGAAGGCTGAAAAGATCATCTGGGGTTGTCATGTTCCTTGTTCAGAGGAGAATTGTCTGGTATTTCGGGGTTGGACTGACCTTACTTGGCGGGATCAGACTGATATACTGCAGGAAAGTTTTCCTCTGTGAAAAGCACAACTGGGCTAAAAGAGACTGCTTCTAGGTGGTAGCTCGCCATAGAACAAGCCGTGGCACTGAGCTGTTGTTTGTTCCTGGTAGAGTGCTTCTCTCTTTGTATGCACATTTTTATGACCCTGGGGAGGTCTCCCTAAGGGTGATGGGGTAAGCCAGATGTGGACTCCTTGCCCAGTGTGCTTAGAGGAGTATGGCTGCACCTCACTGAAGAGGCCCATAAAAGACCGAAATGATCGTCCGGGGTTGTCATGTTCCTTGTTCAGAGGAGAATTGCCTGGTATTTCGGGGCTGGACTGACCTTACTTGGCAGGATCAGACTGATATACTTCAGGAAAGTTTTCCTCTGTGAAAAGCACAACTGGGATAAAAGAGGCTGCTTCTAGGTGGTAACTCGCCATACAACAAGCCACTGAGCTGTTGTTCATTCCTGGTAGAGTGCTTCTCTCTTTGTATGCACATTTTTATGACCCTGGGGAGGTCTCCCTAAGGGTGATGGGGTAAGCCAGATGTGGACTCCTTGCCTAGTGTGCTTAGAGGAGTATGGCTGCACCTCACTGAAGAGGCCCATAGAGGACCGAAATGATCATCTGGGGTTGTCATGTTCCTTGTTCAGAGAGTAGATAAAAACATGTAAAAACATAGTTATGCAATATTCATATTTAATAAAGTGTTATACTATGTATTTACTGTAAATATTTCACATTCCAATGTTCCACACATAGCAGAGCACATCTAATTAGCCAATCACAAGAGCCAATCAGCAGCCAGCTCCACTAGTGTAGGATATGTGCTTATTCTTTTTCAACAAGGAATACCAAAAAAACTAAGCACATTTGAAAATAGAAGTGAATTTAAAAGGGGACATACTAACAGCATATTGGGATGATTGGCTGCAATGCTAAACGCTATCAATATGTGTCAGTATATTTTTTTACACACATTCATGGTAATGACTGCTGTAACTTAAAATATGTTCTTTTCTGCAGTGGTTGATGCCAAGTTGCAAATAGTAGTTGCAAATGTTTAACTATTCACCTGCTTATTTACATATATATAGCTGTATACAGTAATGGAATTACAGTACATTATATAATAGAAAAGAGTCAATATTTTTGTAGGACTAGATTTCTGATTTAATATAGTACATGTATGTGCAAAGTACCACCTTTTAGCTGTTTTGATAGGAATCTGGGAATAGATGTTTTAAACATGGGGATTATGGGTTACACATGCCAAGGAAAATATTTGTTTTATTTCGGATAATAATATGGTTATAATTATTTGTATACATGGGCATTATGGGTGGAATATCATGGTTACATTTGCAGAGAAACACATTTGACCTGTTTCTGATAGGAATATGGTTATAATTATTTTTAAACATGGGGATTATGTGTAAAATATCATAGTTATACATGCAGAAGAACACATTTGACCTGTTTCTGATAGGAATATGGATATAATTATTTTTCTATGTGAGAATTATGGGTGGAATATCATGGTTACACATGCCAAGGAACATATTTGACCTGTTTCTCATAGGAATTTGGGTATAATTATTTTTCTACATGGGGATTATGGGTAGAATATTATGGTTACACATGCAGAGGAATATATTTAACCTGTTTCTGATAAGAATAATGGTATAATTATTTTTATACATGTGGATTATGGGTGTAATATAATGGTTATACATCCCAAGTAAATTTTTTTACCTTTTTCTGATAAATACATGGCTACAATTATTTTACTACATGGGATTATGGGTGACATATCATGGTTACACGTCAAGAAGTATCCTTGGCCTGTTTCTGATAAGAATACGGTTACAATTATTTTTCTACATGGGGATTATGCGTGAAGGATTATGGCTACACATGCTAAGTACCCTGTATCTGATAAGAATACAAGCATAATTATTTTTCTACATGGGGATATGGACATGCCAAGGAATATATTTGACCTGTTTCTGATACAAATATAGGTACAATTATTTTTCTACGTAGGGATTATGGTGAAATATCATGGTTACACGTGCCAATGAATAGATTTGATTTATTTCTGATTAAAAAAAATATGGGTATAAATATTTTATATATAGGAATTATGGGCGGAATGTCAAAAGAACATATTAGACCTATTTCTGAAAATAATGTGGTTATAATTATTTTTCTAAATGGGGATTATGGATGCAATATCATGGTTATACATCAGAAGTAACATATTTCACCTGGTTTTAATAAGAATATGATTACAATTATTTTTCTAAATGGGGATTATGGGTGAAATATCATGGTTACACATGCCAAGGAACATGTTTGACCTTTTCCTGATGGAAACATGGGTATCGATATTTTATGCATGGGGATTATGTGTGTAATATCATGGTTACACATCCCAAGTAACATATTTGACCTGTTTCTGAAAAGAATATGGGTATAATTATTTTTTTACATGGGGATTATGGGTGCAGTATCATAATTACACATGTCAAAAAACATATTTATCCTTTTTCTGATAGGTATATGGTTCTAATTATTTTATCTAATATCATGGTTACACATCCCAAGTAACATATTTGACCTGTATATGATAAGAAAATAGGTATAATTATATTTCTAATTATGGATTATGTGTGCAATATCATGATTTCTGATAAGAAAGATGGGTATAAATATTTTTACATATTGAGATTATGGGTGGAATATCATGGTTACACACGCCAAGTAACATATTTGACCTTTCCTTATGGATTATTTTCAATGATATTTTTGAGGGGATTATGGGTGGAATAGCATGTTTACACATGCCAAGTAACATGTGATCTTTATCTGATAGGAAAATGAGTGTAAATATTTTTCTACATTGGGATTCTGTGTGTAATATCATAATTACACATCCCAATTAACATATTTGATCTGTTTCTAATAAGAACATGGTAATAATTATTTTACTACATGAGAATTGTGGGTGAAATATCATGGTTACACATGCAAAGTAACCTGTATCTGATAAGAATATAGGTATAATTATGTTTCTACATGGGGGATTATTGGTGCAATGTTATAATTGCAATATCATAATTGCACATTCCAAGGAACATATTTGACCTGTTTCTGATTCAAATATGGGTATAATTATTTTACTTCATAGGGATTATGGGTGTTATATTATGGTTACACATGCCAAGGAGTATATGACATTTATTTCTGATAAAAATATGGGTATAAATATTTTTATATATAGGGATTATGGGTCAAATATCATGGTTACACATGCAAAGGAACATATTAGAAATAAATATGGTTATAATTATTTTTCTAAATGGGGATAATGGAATAATATCATGGTAAGGCATGCCAAGGAACATGTTTAAACAGTTTCTGATAAGATTATGGGTATAATTATTTTTCTACACAGGGATTAGGGTTATGTGTGGAATATCATGCCTAGAAACATATTTGATCTTTTCCTGATGGAAACATGGGTATAAATATTTTAACAATGATTTTGCACCCATAATCCTCATATTTGACCTGTTTCTGATACAAATATGGGTATAATTATTTTTCTACATAGGGATTATGGGTGAAATATTATGGTTACACATGCCATGGAATATATTTGATCTATTTCTGATAAGAATATGGTTATAATTGTTTTTCTAAATGGGGATTATGGGTGGAATATTATGGTTACACACTCCAAGTAACATATTTGACCTGTATATGATAAGGAAATGGGTATAATTATATTTTTACAGGTAGATTATTGGTGCAATATTATGGTTACACATGCCAAGTAACATATTTAATCTGTTTATGATAAGAAAGATGGGTAAAAATATTTTTATATATGGAAATCCCCGTACGCTGCCTTTTGCAGCTGTTTCCGCACGAGCCTTTAGGCTCACCAGAAACAGGAGTTAAGAAGCAGCAGTCTTAAGACTGCTGCTCCTTAACTCGTCCGCCACCTCTGAGGCAGCGGACAGCAATCAGGATACGGATACGATCCGGTTGATTGACATCCCCTGCCGTGAATGTGCAGGGGGCGGCATTGCACAATCTGTCGGCATTTATCGATATGCGGCAGGCATGATCCGATACAGTGGATCATGTCTTCCCTCACTTTAATAAATCAGCCCCTATGGGTGGAAAATCATGGTTACACATGCCAAGTAACATGTTTGAACCTTTTCCTTATTGATAATTGTTATAGATATTTTTATACGTGGGGATTATGGGTGGAATAGCATGGTTACACATGCCAAGTAAAATATGTGATCTGTTTCTAATAGGAAAATGGGTATAATTATTTTTCTACATGTGAATTATAGGTGAAATATTATGGTTACACATACCAAGGAACACATTTGACCTGTTTCTGATAGAAATATGGTTATAATTATTTTTCTACGGGGGATTATGGGTATATTGTTTTATTTATGGGATTATGGGTGGAATATCATGGTTTCACATGCCAAGGAACATATTTGACTTGTTTCTGATCGGAATATGGTTATAATTATTTGGGGGATTATAAGTGGAATCATGGTTACACATGCCAAGGAACATATTTAATAATTTCCTGATGGAAAAATGGGTATAAATATTTTTATACATGGGGATTATGGGTGGAATAGCATGGTTACACATGTCAAGGAACATTTTTGACCAGTTTCTGATAAGAATAAGGGTATAAATATTTTTACATGGGGATTATGGATGGATTATCATGGTTAAACATACGAGAGCGCGCTTCCTTAGGCACCAAAGGATTTTTGATCTATATAATACAGTTATGGGTTGTGTTTCAATAAATGCTGTTTTGATGTTCATGCTGGTTCTGTTTTTAGGAAATTTTATTTCTATGATTTATATTTGCTTTTCATGCTCCTCTTATAATATGTACACAGCAATAAAAATCTTCCTTACAAATTGAAACTACTTGGAGATATAAATAACGAGAACTTTTCCAAAGTGACACTGTTGACCATATAAAAATACATCAATGACAATTATTTCTTCATGACTAGGTAAGTAAAGAAAGGGGAGCAAATGGTCCATTATGCCACATCTGCACACTATATATTTACCCTAATAATCAGGAGAACAAACAATCCTCCTTAGGAGTGATGGTGCAATGGCCGGTTTTATTCATGGAAAACAAAATATGAAAACATCACAGTGCAATACATCAAGTAAAGAAAACGGTCCGTGAAGTGGGTGATAAAAACGCTCACTCATGAGCCGTAGCTGCTCAGCTAACAAGGCTTAGCAGGGAGCCTATCAAGTTTCTGTATATCCCTTGAAGCAATACTCAGTCCCAACAAGGAAAGAAGGAGAGATAAAACAGCAATAAACATTTATTACAGATAAAAGAAAACTATAAAAGTCCTTATATATAAAACTCCAAACTTGAGTGCAATCAATGTCCCAAAATGAAGGAAACAATACTTGATTGATTTTGCTCTCCCCCATATGAAACCTTGCTAGTCCATCCGTGATTCCCATAAATAAAAATAATAATACCCATCTTCCCATCACACAAATTACAAATGTGTTACTTGGCATATGCAACCATGCTTTTCCACCTATAATCCCCATGTATAAAAATATGGATACCCATGTTTCCATCACAAAAAGGTCAAACATGTTCCTTGATATGTGTAACCATGCAGGGGTCAAGTTGAACGAGAACGCATGGGAATGGAGTTCCTTCACTATTTTTGCAGGAGGAACTAAGTTGCCTCTGGACAGAGAACAGAAACACTTCAATAAACACTGCTGCTGATGGTGAGAGGAACTGGAGCACAGTCTGGTTAGAGGAATAGTGAGATCCCCTAGTAATGGGCAGTAACACTTTCTATATTACACTAAATGCAAGCCTTTCAGTGGTCCTGCAGCGTGATCACCCAGAAATGTGTGTAACACATGGTGCTTACATTACTGTGTGGCTTGCTCTGGGGTTATTTAGCTCCCCTCAGCAGAAATAGGACTATTGCACATTAAAGGGATAGTAAAACCCATTTTTTTCTTTATGATTCAGATAGAACATACAATTTTAAACAACTTTCCAATTTAATTCTTTTATCAAATTTTCTTCATTCCCTTGTTATCCTTTAAGGGACAGCATTGCACTACTGACAGGAAGCTGAAAATATCTATTTAGCCAATCACAAGAGACAAATGTGTGCAGGCACCAATTAGCAGCAGCTCCCACTAGTGTAGGATATGTGAATATTAATTTTTTAACAAGGGATACTAAGAGAACGAAGCAAATTTGAACATAGAAGTGAATTTAAAAGTGTCTTAAAATGACATGCTTTATCTGAATCATGCAAGTTTTTATTTTGATTTTCCTATCCCTTTAAGTGGGTGAGACTCTGTGACAAAGGAGGATTCTCAGGCCCAAAGGCACCATTCAACCCTTCATTGGTTTTAATTTGCTTTCATCAACCAAAATGTATAGATTATCTATATATAAATATTGTGTGTTTTTGTATATATAAAACAATATTATCTGTGCCCCCTCACAGTTAATATTGTTTAATATATACACAAACACACAATATTTATATGTACATAATCTATACATTTTGTTTGATGAAAGCAAATTAAAACCAATGAAGGGTTGAATGGTGCCTTTGGGCCTGAGACACCTCCTTTATCACAGAGGAAGTCTTGGTGAGTTCCAACACTTTTTTTTGTAGGACTTGACCACTGTAACCATGATATTCCACCAATAATCCCTCTGTAGAAATATAATTATACACATTTTCTTATCAGAAACAGGTCCAATATGTTACTTGGCATGTGTAACATGCTATTCAACCCATAATCCCCATATATAAAAATATTTATACCCATGTTGCCATCAGCAAAAAGGTCATATATGTTCCTTGGCATGTGTAACCATGATATTTCACCCATAATCCCTATGTAGAAAAATAATTATACACATTTTCCTATCAGAAACAGGTCAAATATGTTATTTGGCATGTGTAACCATGCAAATTCACCCATAATCCCCATGAATAAAATATGTATACCCATGTTTCCATCAGGAAAATGTCAAATATGTTCCTTGGCATGTGTAACCATGATATTCCACGCATAATCCCCATGTAGAAAAATGATTGTACCCATTTTCTTATCAGAAATTGGTCAAATGTGTTTTTTCGGTATGTGTAAACATGATATTGCACCCATAATCCCCATATATAAAAACAATTATAATCATATTCCTTCCTATCGGAAAACAGGTCAAATATGTTACTTAGCATGTGTAACCATATTATTCCACCAATAATCCCCATGTAGAAACATATTTATACCCAAATTATTATCAGAAATAGGACATATATGTTATTTAGCATGTGTAACCATAATATTCCAACCATAATCCCCATGTAGAAAATAATTATAACCATATTATTATCAGAAACAGGTCAAATGTGTTACTTGAGATGTGTAAGTATGATATTCCACCCATAATTCACATGTATTAAAATATTTATACCCATATTCTTATTAGAAAAAGGTCAAATATGTTCCTTGGCATGTTTAACTATAATATTCCACCCATAATCCCCATGTATAAAAATATTTATACCCATATTCTTATTAGAAAAAGGTAGAATATGTTCCTTGGCATGTGTAACCATAATATTCCACCCATAATCCCCATTTAGAAAAATAAATATAACCATATTCATATCATAAACAGGTCAAATGTGTTACTTGGGATGTGTAACCATGATTTCCAACCATAATCTCCATGTAGAAAAATAATTCTACCAATTCTCTTTGTAACCATGATATTCCACCCATAATCCCCATATAGAAAAATAATTATAATCATATTTTTATCAGAAACAGGTAAAATATGTTCCCTTGCATGTGTAACCATGATATTCTACCCATAATCCCAACGTAGAAAAATAATTATACCCATATTCCTTTCATAAACAGGTCAAATATGTTCCTTGGCATGTGTAACAATGATATTCTACCCATAATCCCCATTTCTAAACATTTTTTTAACCATATTCTTATCAGAAACAGTTGAAATATGTTTCTTGGTATGTGTAACCATGATATTCCAGCCATAATCCCCATATCTAAAAATATTTTAACCATATTTTTATCAGAAACAGGTGAAATGTGTTCATTGTAGGCTTAATCATGATATTGCACCCATAATCCCCATATATAAAAATATGTATACCCATATTCTTATCAGTACCAAGTCAAATATATTACTTGGCATGTGTAGCCATGATATTCCACCCATAATCCCCATCTAGAAAAATAATTATACCTATATTTCTATCAGAAACAGGTCAAATATGTTCTTTGGTATGTGTTACCATGATATTCCACCCATAATCCCCACAAAGAAAAAATAATTATACCCATATTCCTATCAGAAACAGGTCAAATATGTTCTTTGGTATGTGGTACCATGATATTCCACCCATAATCCCCACAAAGAAAAAATAATTATACCCATATTCCTATCAGAAACAGGTCAAATATGTTCCTTGGCACGTGTAACCATGATATTCCACCCAAAATCCACACGTAGAAAAATAATTATACCCATATTCCTATCAAAAACAGGTAAAATATATTCCTTAGTATGTGTAACATTTATGTTCCCCCCATAAACCCATATCTAAAAATATTTTTAACCATATTTTTTATCAGAAACAGTTGAAATATGTTCCTTGGTATGCTTAATCATGATATTCCACCCATATTCACCATATCTAAAAATATTTTTAACCACATTTTTATCAGAAACAGGTGAAATGTGTTCCTTGGTATGCTTAATCATGATATTTCACCCATAATCACAATATATAAAAAATATGTATACAAATTTTCTTAGCGGTACCAATTCAAATAAATATATGACTTGGCATGTGTAACCATGATATTACACCCATAATCCCCATGTAGAAAAATAATTATACCCATATTCCTATCAGCAACAGGTCAAATATGTTCCTTTGCATGTGTAACCATGATTTTTCCACCCATAATCCCCACATGGAAAATTAATTATACCCATATTCCTATCAGAAACAGGTCAAATATGTTACTTGGCATGTGTAAACATGACATTCCACCTATAATCCCCAAGTAGCAAAAAAAAAAATTACCCATATTCCTATCAAAAACAGGTCAAATATGTTCCTTGGCATGTTTAACCTTGATAATCTACCCATAATCCCCATATCTAAAAATATTTTTTAACCATATTCTTATCGGAAAAAGGTGAAATGTTTTCCTTGGTATGCTGAATCATGATATTGCACCATAATCCCCATATATAAAAATATTTATACCCATATTCTTAGTTGTACCAAGTAAAATATATTACTTGGCATGTGTAACCATGATATTCTACCTATATTCCCTATGTAGAAAAAAATGATACCCATATTCCTATCAGAAACAGTTTAAATATGTTCCTTGACATGTGTAACCATGATATGCCACCCATAATCCCAACGTAGAAAAAAAATTGTACCCATATTCCTATCAGAAAAAGGTAAAATATGTTCCTTGTTATGTGTAACCATGATATGCCACCCATAATCCCAACATACAAAATTAATTATACCCATATTCCTATCAGAAACAGTTTAAATATGTTCCTTGTTATGTGTAACCATAATATTTCACCCATAATCCCACCGTACAAAAATAATTATACCCATATTCCTATCAGAAACAGGTCAAATATATTCCTTGGCATGTGTAACAATAATATTCCATACATAATCCCCATATCTAAAAATATATTAACCATATTTTTATCTGAAACAGGTGAAATGTGTTAATTGGTATGCTTAATCATGATATTCCACCCATATTCACCATATCTAAAAATATTTTTAATCACATTTTTTTATCAGAAACAGGTGAAATGTGTTCCTTGGTATGCTTAATCATGATATTTCACCCATAATCACAATATATAAAAAATATGTATACAAATTTTCTTAGCGGTACCAATTCAAATAAATATATGACTTGGCATGTGTAACCATGATATTCCACCCATAATCCCCACGTAGAAAAATAATTATACCCATATTCCTATCAGAAACAGGTCAAATATGTTCTTTGGTATGTGTTACCATGATATTCCACCCATAATCCCCACATGGAAAATTAATTATACCCATATTCCTATCAGAAACAGGTCAAATATGTTGCTTGGCATGTGTAAACATGACATTCCACCTATAATCCCCAAGTAGCAAAAAAATTATACCCATATTCCTATCAGAAACAGGTTAAATATGTTCCTTGGCATGTGTAACCATAATCTCCATTAAGAAAAATAATTATACCCCTATTCCTATCAGAAAAAAGATCAAATATGTTCATTGGCATGTCTAACCATGATATTCCATCCATAATCCCCATATCTCAAAATATTTTTAACCATATTCTTATCAGAAACAGGTGAAATGTGTTCCTTGGTTTGCTTAATCATGATATTGCACCCATAATCCCCATATATAAAAATATGTATATCCATATTCTTATCATTACCAAGTCCAATATATCACTTGGCATGTGTAGCCATGATATTCCACCCATAATCCCCACGTAGAAAAATAATTATGCCTATATTCCTATTAGAAACAGGTCAAATATTTTCTTTGGCATGTCTAATCATGATATTCCACCCTTAATCCCCACGTAGAAAATAATTATACCCATATTCCTATCAGAAAACTATCAAATATTTTCCCTGGCATGTGTAACCATGATATTTCACCCAAAATTCCCACGTAGAAAAATAATTATACCTAATATTCCTTGTTCCTTGGCATGTGTAACCATTATATTACACCCATAATCCCAATATAGAAAAAAATATTATACCCACATTCCTATCAGAAACAGGTCAAATATTTCGCTTGGCATGTTTAACCTTGATAATCTACCCATAATCCCTGTATCTAAAAATATTTTTAACCATATTCTTAGTGGTACCAAGTAAAATATATTACTTGGCATGTGTAACCATGATATTCTACCTATAATCCCTATGTAGAAAAAAAATGATACCCATATTCCTATCAGAAACAGTTTAAATATGTTCCTTGGCATGTGTAACCATGATATGCCACCCATAATCCCCACCTAGAAAAAAAATGATACCCATATTCCTATCAGAAACAGGTCCAATATGTTCCTTGGCATGTGTAACCATGCTATTCCACCCATAATCCCCACATAGAAAAATAATTATACCCATATTCCTTTCACAAAATGATCAAATATGTTCCCTGGCATGTGTAACCATGATATTCCACACATAATCCCCACGTAGAAAAATTGTTATAGCTAATATTCCTATTAGAAACAGGGGAAATATGTTCCTTGGCATGTGTAACCATTATATTTCACCCATAATCCCAATGTAGAAAAAATAATTATACCCATATTCCTATCAGAAACAGGTCAAATATGTTCCTTGGCACGTGTAACCATGATATTCCACCCAAAATCCACACGTAGAAAAATAATTATACCCATATTCCTATCAAAAACAGGTAAAATATATTCCTTAGTATGTGTAACATTTATGTTCCCCCCATAAACCCATATCTAAAAATATTTTTAACCATATTTTTTATCAGAAACAGTTGAAATATGTTCCTTGGTATGCTTAATCATGATATTCCACCCATATTCACCATATCTAAAAATATTTTTAACCACATTTTTATCAGAAACAGGTGAAATGTGTTCCTTGGTATGCTTAATCATGATATTTCACCCATAATCACAATATATAAAAAATATGTATACAAATTTTCTTAGCGGTACCAATTCAAATAAATATATGACTTGGCATGTGTAACCATGATATTACACCCATAATCCCCATGTAGAAAAATAATTATACCCATATTCCTATCAGCAACAGGTCAAATATGTTCCTTTGCATGTGTAACCATGATTTTTCCACCCATAATCCCCACATGGAAAATTAATTATACCCATATTCCTATCAGAAACAGGTCAAATATGTTACTTGGCATGTGTAAACATGACATTCCACCTATAATCCCCAAGTAGCAAAAAAAAAATTACCCATATTCCTATCAAAAACAGGTCAAATATGTTCCTTGGCATGTTTAACCTTGATAATCTACCCATAATCCCCATATCTAAAAATATTTTTTAACCATATTCTTATCGGAAAAAGGTGAAATGTTTTCCTTGGTATGCTGAATCATGATATTGCACCATAATCCCCATATATAAAAATATTTATACCCATATTCTTAGTTGTACCAAGTAAAATATATTACTTGGCATGTGTAACCATGATATTCTACCTATATTCCCTATGTAGAAAAAAATGATACCCATATTCCTATCAGAAACAGTTTAAATATGTTCCTTGACATGTGTAACCATGATATTCCACCCATAATCCCCACGTAGAAAAATAATTATGCCTATATTCCTATTAGAAACAGGTCAAATATTTTCTTTGGCATGTCTAATCATGATATTCCACCCTTAATCCCCACGTAGAAAATAATTATACCCATATTCCTATCAGAAAACTATCAAATATTTTCCCTGGCATGTGTAACCATGATATTTCACCCAAAATTCCCACGTAGAAAAATAATTATACCTAATATTCCTTGTTCCTTGGCATGTGTAACCATTATATTACACCCATAATCCCAATATAGAAAAAAATATTATACCCACATTCCTATCAGAAACAGGTCAAATATTTCGCTTGGCATGTTTAACCTTGATAATCTACCCATAATCCCTGTATCTAAAAATATTTTTAACCATATTCTTAGTGGTACCAAGTAAAATATATTACTTGGCATGTGTAACCATGATATTCTACCTATAATCCCTATGTAGAAAAAAAATGATACCCATATTCCTATCAGAAACAGTTTAAATATGTTCCTTGGCATGTGTAACCATGATATGCCACCCATAATCCCCACCTAGAAAAAAAATGATACCCATATTCCTATCAGAAACAGGTCCAATATGTTCCTTGGCATGTGTAACCATGCTATTCCACCCATAATCCCCACATAGAAAAATAATTATACCCATATTCCTTTCACAAAATGATCAAATATGTTCCCTGGCATGTGTAACCATGATATTCCACACATAATCCCCACGTAGAAAAAATGTTATAGCTAATATTCCTATTAGAAACAGGGGAAATATGTTCCTTGGCATGTGTAACCATTATATTTCACCCATAATCCCAATGTAGAAAAAATAATTATACCCATATTCCTATCAGAAACAGGTCAAATATGTTCATTGGCATGTTTAACCTTCATGATCTACCCATAATCCCCATATCTAAAAATATTTTTAACCATATTCTTATCAGAAAAAGGTGAAATGTGTTCCTTGGTATGCTGAATCATGATATTGCACCCATAATCCCCATATATAAAAATATTTATACCCATATTCTTAGTGGTACCAAGTAAAATATATTACTTGGCATGTGTAACCATGATATTCTACCTATAATCCTTATGTAGAAAAAACTGATACCTATATTCCTATCAGAAACAGTTCAAATATGTTCCTTGGCATGTGTAACCATGATATGCCACCCATAATCCCAACGTAGAATTTTTTTTTATACCCATATACCTATCAGAAAAAGGTAAAATATGTTCCTTGGCATGTGTAACCATGATATTCCACCCATAATCCCAACGTAGAAAAATAATTATATGCATATTCCTATAAGAAACAGTTTAAATAATGTTCCGTATTATGTGTAACCATGATATTCCATCCATAATCCCAACGTACAAAAATAATTATACCCATATTCCTATCAGAAACAGGTCAAATATGTTCCTTGGCATGTGTAACAATAATATTCTACCCATAATCCCCATATCTAAAAATACATTAATAGTAATGTTGCGAATAGTTCGCCGGCGAATAGTTCCTGGCGAACATAGCATGTTCGCGTTCGCCTCGGCGGGTGAACATATGCGATGTTCGATCCGCCCCCTATTCGTCATCATTGAGTAAACTTTGACCCTGTACCTCACAGTCAGAATACACATTACAGCCAATAATCAGCAGACCCTCCCTCCCAGACCCTCCCACCTCCTGGACAGCATCCATTTTAGATTCATTTGGAAGCTGCATTCTTAGTGAGAGGAGGGACAGTGTAGTTGCTGCTGATTTAATAGGGAAATCGATAGCTAGGCTAGAGTATTCAGTGTCCACTACAGTCCTGAAGGACTCATCTGATCTCTGCTGTAAGGACAGCACCCCAAAAAGCCCTTTTTAGGGCTAGAACATCAGTCTGCTTTTTTTTTCCCCCTGTGTAATCTAATTGCAGTTGCCTGCCTGCCTGCCAGCGTGTGTCAGGCTCACAGCGTATACTGTGCCCACTTGCCCAGTGCCACCACTCATATCTGGTGTAACAGTAGTGTACATTTAAAAAAAAACAACACTTTTTTGACTGTGAAATAATAGCAGACAGCTGCCAGTACCCAAGATGGCCACCAATAAGGCAGATGGGGAGGGTTAGAGAGCTGTTTTGGGGGGATCAGGGAGGTTGGGGGCTAAGGGGGGATGCTACACCACAGCATATGTAAATATGCTTGAAAATTATTTAAAAAAAAAAAAAACTTTTATTTTAGTACTGGCAGACTTTCTGACAGTACTTAAGATGGCGGGGACAATTGTGGGGTGGGGGAGGGAAGGGAGCTGTTTGGGAGGGATCAGGGGGTCTGATGTGTCAGGTAGGCTGATCTCTACACTAAAGCTAAATTTAACCCTGCAAGCTCCCTACAAACTACCTAATTAACCCCTTCACTGCTAGCCATAATACACGTGTGATGCGCAGCAGCATTTAGCGGCCTTCTAATTACCAGAAAGCAACGCCAAAGTCATATATGTCTGCTATTTCTGAACAAAGGGGATCCCAGAGAAGCATTTACAACCATTTGTGCCATAATTGCACAAGCTGTTTGTAAATAATTTCAGTGAGAAACCTAAAATTGCGAAAAAATTTAAGTTTATTTTAAATTTGATCGCATTTGGCGGTTAAATGGTGGCATGAAATATACCAAAATGGGCCTAGATCAATACTTTGGGTTGTCTACTACACTACACTTAAGCTAAAATTAACTCTACAAGCTTCCTACATGCTCCCTAATTAACCCTTTCACTGCTGGGCATAAAACCTGTGTGGTGCGCAGTGGCATTTAGCAGCCTTCTAATTACCAAAAAGCAACGCCAAAGCCATATAAGTCTGCTATAATGGCATGTCTGGCACACAGTGTTGGGGCAAGGGTCCATCTGACCACTGATACCTGGTCTGCAAAGCATGGTCAGGGCAGGTATATCACCTACACTGCGCACTGTGAAGCGGGCGTAACCCTTACACTACCTGATCGATACAACATCATCATACCTGATGTTTTAAAGCACGTTATTCCAAACAATTTAGGAATGTTAGGTGATTTATGCCCTTTATGGATTAAAACCAGACTCTGCATCAACTATGTAAATTTCCATGGGAGTTTTGCCATGGATCCCCCTCCGGCATGCCACAGTCCAGGTGTTAGTGCCCTTGAAACAACTTTTCCATCACTATTGTGGCCAGAAAGTCTCTGTGGGTTTTAAAATTCGCCTGCCTATTAAAGTCTATGGCGGTTCGCCCGTTCGCAAACTTTTGTGGAAGTTCGCATTTGCCGTTCGCGAACCAATTGTTTAGGTTCACAACATCACTATATATTAACCATATTTTTATCTGAAACAGGTGAAATGTGTTCATTGGTATGCTTAATCATGATATCATATTGCACCATAATCCCCATATATAAAAATATGTATACCCATATTCTTAGCGGTATCAAGTATTCCACCCATAATCCCCATGTAGAAAAATAATTATACACATATTCCTATCAGAAACAGCTTAAATGTGTTCCTTGGCATGTGTAACCATGATATTCCACCCATAAGCCCCAATTAGAAAAGAATTATACCCATATTCCTATGCAATATGTTCCTTGGCATGTGTATTTATAATATTCCACCTATAATCCCAATGTAGAAAAAAATATATACCCACATTCCTATCAGAAACAGGTGAAATGTGTTCCTTGGCATGTGTAACCATTATATTTCCCCCATAATACCCATGTAGAAAAATAATTATACCCATATTCCTATCAGAAACAGGTTAAATATGTTCCTTGGCATGTGTCACAATGATATTCCACCCATAATCCCAATATCTAAAAATATTTTAACCCTATTTTTGTAAGAAACAGGTGAAATGTGTTCATTTGTATGCTTTATCATGATATTCCACCCATAATCCCCACATAGAAAAATAAGTATACCCATATATGTTTCTTGGGATGTTTAACTTTGTAACAATAATATTGCATCCATAATCCCCATGTATAAAAATAAGAAATAAAACAAATATTTTCCCTTGCATGTGTAACCCATAATCCCCATTTTTAAAACATCTTTTCCCTGATTCCTATCAAAACAGGTAAAAGGTGGTGCTTTGCACATAGATGTACTATATTAAATACGTAATCTAGCCCTACAGAAGTATTGACTTTTTTTCTATTATTTCTATATAATTTACTATGATTCCATTATACAACTGTATATATATTAGCAAGTGAATAGTTAAACATTTGCAACTACTTTATGCAACTTAGTATCAAGCACTGCAGAAAAGAACAACATATTTTGAGTTACAAAAGAGTCATTACTATGTATGTGACACCTATTGCTAGTATTTCAGCCAATCATCACATCATTCCAATATGCTGTTTAGCATGTCCCATTTAAAAGTGTTCTATCTGAATCATGCAAGTTTAATTTTGACTTTACTGTTACTTTAAGGTAAGTATTTTTTATTTTTTAATAATTTTTAAGGATTTTGTAAAGGATGATTAGAACATGATATGTGACATGGTACATGGTGTAGACAGTTCTCAAAAGTCTGTGACAAGCGCCTTTATCAGGTCTTTTCATGCAGCATATGCACTTCAGCGTTTGTTATTGACCATAGTTCTATATAGTAGTCAATGACTTTCTTGATTTGCTCCTTGATCTTTCCAGGAATTTTATCTTTTTCTTTACCTCTGTATAACTGTATGTTAAACAACTTGCAAACCAATAAACAACAAAAAATATATAAACCTCTTAACTTTGTGTATTGTCTATTATTACACATCATTAAGAAATACACTTCCTTTTGTATATTTATCAGACATATATTGTATGTCTAGCCATTGGCCTCTAGTTATCAAGTTCCGTCAGGAGCTTGATGGACCCTGTTTCTGGCGAGTCTTCAGACTCGCCAGAAACAGCAGTTATGAAGCAGCGGTCACAAAGACCGCTGCTCCATAACCTGTCCGTCTGCTCTGAGCAGGCAGACAGACATCGCCGGAAATCAACCCGATCAAGTACTATCAGGTTGATTGACACCCCCCTGCTGGTGGCCCATTGGCCGCAAGTCTGCAGGGGGCGGCATTGCACCGGCAGCTCTTGTGAGCTGCTTTTACAATGCTGAATACGGCGAGCGTATTGCACGCCGTATTCAGCGAGGTCTGGCGGACCTGATCCGCAGTGTTGGATCAGGTCCGCCAGACCGTAATAACTAGAGGCCATTGTATCATAAGAAAGTTACGTGCCATTTACCTCAGTTTAACATTGATTGTCAACATTCCACAATGTAGGGGGGTGGGGAGAAAAATAAAAGGGGGGGGGACTTCATCAGGAGAGTGGTATCTTGGGTTGTTCTATTCCTTCAAATTATCTAGTGTCTAAGGAACCAGATGTCCCAAATTTTCCAGTACAGGTCCTATTTATCTAAGTGTAGGTAAAACCCTCTTTCCATTGTGGCAAAGGAGTCAACTGTTTACAGAATGCCATCTAAGGCGGGGGGTTTAGCTGTTTCTAATTTTTAGTGATAGATATTTTGGTGGCAGCAAATATGAAAATTGCTAGTTGTTTCAAGGTTTTGTGTAGTTTTTGTGGGAAGGTGTTGAAGTGGGCTGACTTGGGGTATTTTTTGAGTACTATAGCTAGGTCATTGCATATTTCAAATATGCTATCCCATACTGCAGCTACTTTCGGGCAGCTCCACCAAATGTGGAGGTTGGAGCCTGTTTGTCCACACTCTCTCCAACATCTTGATAAGTGTGTGGGGGCAAGTGAACAAGTGAAGATCATAATCTTTATTCAAACCATTCGGATAGAGTGTTTTAAAGTGTTGAATCCACTATACCTCCCTTTTTTTTAAAAGTAACTCTCTGTTACCACCTCTCCTTTGTTTGGGTATATGGTCGATTATCTGGAACCTCAGCTGGCTAACAGAATGTCCCGCAGAGAGGAAATGAGATGACACTAGCAGAGTCTTGTCTTTACATCCGATTGATGATTTATGAGCACATATCCTATCCTTTACAGGGTTAATTGTCTCCCCCACATAGCCCCGCCCACATGGGCATTTGAGGATGTAGATTACATAATCTGTATTGCAGGTATAGAAGCCCTTAATTTCTCACTTTTTATTATCATTAATTTGTGCAATGAATTTCCCTTTAATCATAGAGTTACATTGGGCATAGTTTAAACAGGGGGAAGATCCTCTATTAGCTGTAGTTAAATAGTTGATTGTTTATTTTTTCTTGGTACCTACATCTGACTTTACCACTAAGTCTCTGATATTTTTTACTCTTTTATAGGAATTGATAGGTGGTTGACAAAATTCCTCAATATGGGGATTAAACTTACTCAATAAGTACCAATGTTTTTTTATAATTTTGGAGATGTCATCACTAAATTGATTAAATACCGATGAAAAGATGAATTGTTTTTTTACCAATCTGTCTTACACCACTTTGTATCGAGAGTGGTGGTAAAGTACATAATGAAATGCATAATAAGGCTAATCATGTGTTACTTACTAATATTGATAACGCAAATATGACTAATTCGATTAACACCTTTCCAGAGACATTAATTATTAATATTTCAAAGTATGAACTGACTAAGGAAAAAGAAACAGTGCTGACGCAAGCCTTTGTTTTCTTGTATATATATATATATACACACACAGTATATATATATATATATTAATTGTTCCTCAATGTTCGCTAAGTATATATCTATGTATATATGTGAAAATATTAATGTAAAATACTTTACTTATATATCTATAGGAATAGATATACAGGTATAGGTAGGTATATATATATATATATTTAAAATAACATTGTCGTCTATGTGGGGTTAGCACACAAGCAATAGGTGTTAGTTTTTTTCTTCTATGCTCACCATTGACTCCTAAGGGGAGAATACTTTAGTAAGGTCGCAATGTCATGTGTGGTTAGCGCATGTCGAGTTTTGCTCGCACACAAAAGTTTTACTTTCAACTTGTAATATGCACGCAACCCGACAGTCACAAAACTATAACTTCTAGTGAAGTTTACACTTGTGCCGGTGTGCTAAATAGCACGCCACTTGTATTCTAGCCTGATGTGTTTTAAAACGTAATGTTCCTGAGATTCCATGCTTCAAGTATTTGCTGTTGTCAGTTGGAAGTTGGAACCAATTAAAGACATTTTTTTTACTTATATACTGTGAGTACTTTCATTTTAATATCAATTGTTTGTCAAAGGTACTGTACTATCTAGGGGTCTTCCAAGATCTCCAACAAAAAGCTCCTCACTTTATCCCTGGCAAAATCAACTTCACTATTTTTCATACAAATTGATCTTACCTTGTTTACATCACAATTCAATGTATACTGAACTGGTGTATTGTCATAATAACATATTTTCATGCAGTAAAGACGATCTATTCTCTACTATATTATACAGGTAAAAATAGCTACATATACGTAAGTAACAGCACATAGAAAACTACATTCAAATTATAGAAAGGAATTGCCAACATGAAATAGATTCCTGGAAATTAAAAAACAAAAGTATTTCCCTTGGATGCGTTGGCGCTTGATTAAGATGAAGAAACATAATCAGGGTTTCTCAGAGGAGTATGGGAGCCTGGCATGGGCTCCATTTCAGTTTTAGGTTTTGAGCATAATTAATTGAAAATAATTACATAAATGTTTAATTGCAATTACTTGAATTATTACTAGAGTCTGGTTTAAATCCGTACCCTGCTAGGTTAGAAAGCCTTTGAGAATCTTTCTGTTGCCTAAATTTTAAAAAAAATTGCTTGAAAAGACTTCAAGAAACTGCTTGCAATCTGTAAAAGTAGGATAGACACATGCAATCGGTAAAAGTAGGATAGACACATGCAATCTGTAAAAGTAGGATAGAGACATGCAATCTGTAAAAGTAGGATAGAGACATGCAATCTGTAAAAGTAGGATAGAGACATGCAATCTGTAAAAGTAGGATAGAGACCTGCAATCTGTAAAAGTAGGATAGAGACCTGCAATCTGTAAAAGTAGGATAGAGACCTGCAATTTGTAAAAGTAGGATAGAGACCTGCAATCTGTAAAAGTAGGATAGAGACATGCAATCTGTAAAAGTAGGATAGAGACATGCAATCTGTAAAAGTAGGATAGAGATATGCAATCTGTAAAAGTAGGATAGAGACATGCAATCTGTAAAAGTAGGACAGACACATGCAATCTGTAAAAGTAGGATAGAGACCTGCAATCTGTAAAAGTAGGGTAGAGACCAGCAATCTGTAAAAGTAGGATAGAGACCAGCAATCTGTAAAAGTAGGATAGAGACCTGCAATCTGTAAAAGTAGGATAGAGACATGTAATCTGTAAAAGTAGGATAGAGACCTGCAATCTGTAAAAGTAGGATAGAGACCTGCAATCTGTAAAAGTAGGATAGAGACCTGCAATCTGTAAAAGTAGGATAGAGACATGCAATCTGTAAAAGTAGGATAGAGACCTGCAATCTGTAAAAGTAGGATAGAGACATGCAATCTGTAAAAGTAGGATAGAGACATTTAATCTGTAAAAGTAGGATAGACACATGCAATCTGTAAAAGTAGGATAGACACATGCAATCTGTAAAAGTAGGATAGACACATGCAATCTGTAAAAGTAGGATACAGACATGCAATCTGTAAAAGTAGGATAGAGACCTGCAATCTGTAAAAGTAGGATAGAGACATGCAATCTGGGCTTACATTTATTTTAAAATGAAAACACATGACTAAATTACAAGTAGAATACAAAATATTAGAGCTATTGAGTGCTAATATCGCTCTTTAAATCAATAGTGCTCCTATTCTTGCACGCAGGTGAAAGTAAAAATAGTTTGTTCAAGCAAAAGTCTCAGGCTTGCTAACATCTGAAAAGAGAAAAGGTGTGCCCTCTCTAAACCCGTCTCCCTATAGACTTCTATAGGGAATGCTAAAAAACCTGTTCTGGCATTCGCTTGAGTGCTAATCGCTAATCCGAAGGTGCGCTAAAGCTAATATATATATATTTATATATAGCTTTATATCTATTTGATATATATAGATAGATAGATATACACGCACACACATACATACTATATATCTATATGGATAGATATAAAACTTGTTATTTAAAAAAAAAAATTATGTTAACATCATTTTAAATGTATATGGTATATGACAAGGTGCTGGACTGGGGAGGGCTCAACAGTGTATATATATATATATATATATATATATATATATAGATATATATATATATATAGATATATATATATATATATATATATAGATAGATAGATAGATAGATAGATAGATAGATAGATAGATAGATAGATAGATAGATATAGATATAGATATATAGAGATATAGATAAGTAGGGTATTTTGTTATATAGCATTTGATTGGTTTACTATTATATACTTTTAATACATTATGACTATAAAGGATAGATTAACTAAACAGGGGACATGCTTAAAGAAAAAATGATGAGCAATTAAAAAAAAGCAAACAAACAAAAAAAAAAAAACCAACACAACAATCTTGCAGACACCAAAAGATATAGAAAATCAGACACTTCTGTTTTTTTTGTTTTTTTTACATAGATATAATGTGTTTAATTCTAGCAGATGGCTTTATGAACAAAAACACAAAAAAAATCTTCTAAAGATGGCATCTTCAAAAAGATACTCTATAAACTAAGCATTCAAGAAAGCTCATAATTTGCAAATGAGATCATTAGACATCAGCCTCAAACACTGCAAAACAGACCATAAAGCACCATCCACAACTCTTGAAAAAAGGCCCAACAAAGATTAGCTGCAGAAAATATAATGCAAAAAAATCGAAAGATTTACAGTTAAATAGATGACACCACTATATTTTCTATTTTAGAAGCTGTCTCACTGGTTTAGTTTCACCTGGTGTGTTTTTCAGATATATCAGTCGTATCGCGTAAAGAATTCACACTATTGTCCATATTAGGTCCATATTACTAGTAAAGTGCTATTGATAGTGCAGGTTGTTCTATCAATAGTCTGGGCCGGTGCTAATAACGTACTATCTGGTATTACAAGTGAATGGTAAAAATAGTTTTACCAGAGAATGTTTGCGCGGCCGACAAATTTTTAACACACCCTATACTTTCAATGGGTAGCACAGCCACACTAAACATCACTAAATATTGCAAACGGTAATATTTAATAGATGCCTGTAGTCTCCATATTATAGTTATAACATTGATCAGACAGCACAATTTTAAATTTTATTTTATGATAGCCTCCACTTAGTTGCTTTGAGTCTGCCCCCCCTCCCAGCCCTGGGCCACCGGTGCAGTGGAACTGCTTGCATCAGCAGTAGTTTCACCCCACAATATTGTAAACTAGGTTTTCTCTCTGCTTGGGCAAACTGGGAACAGTATACATTGTCACAGATGACTATTTGGACATAGCAATATTATGAGGCCTATTTATTATTGTGCGAGTGGACATGATCCGATATTGTAGATCATGTCCGCCGCACATCGATAAATGCTGACAGCATCTTGTGAACTGCTGGTGCAACACCGCCCCCTGCAGATTTGCAGCCAATCAGCCGCCATATTAGATCGGGTTGATTTCCGGCGATCTTTGTCCACCGCCTCAGAGCAGGTGGACAGGTTATGGAGCAGCGGTCTTTAGAGTGCTGCTTCATAACTTGTGTTTCTGGTGAGCCTGAAGGCTCGCCAGAAACATGGGGCTTCAAGCTCCATACGGAGCTTGATAAATATGCCCCTAAGTCTGGATTCTGCATATCCACTTTTTACAGGAACTGTAAAGGCTACAATTATCAAAGCTAAAATACGGAAACAGGTACAAAATAAATAATGAGAATAAATTTCAATTGTTTTTTACAACATACAATTACATTTTTTTATTACAATTCCAAAAAGTTTATTGTCTCTGTAACATTGCTGTTTTTTTACACTTAGTTTATATCCTGGGAAGCATGTTCCACATTTAGGGCTCCATTTAACAAGCAGTGAAAGCTGCTTTTAAGCCCATAAGAGTCTGCTTACCACAAGTTAAGAAGCAGCGATCATCTTTCGCATTGGGGTTATTGACAGGTCATGTAAGACCAGGGAATGACATTACACAAAGATATCCTTCTCTAATGTTCAATGCAGGCAGCAAATGTACAGCGAAAGCACGGCAGACAGATTCTCTAGCTGGAACCCTTGTCCTTCTGTGTTTTTAATAAATGGGGCTCTTAGGATTAGATATTTCTATTTGTAGTGAAAAATCTATGTATGGAACAAAGCTGTATTTTATGTGTCAAGTATTCTTACAAATGCTGAAATTATATCATGACAATGAATATTAATATGATGCTTCAGTTGAATGTAGTTTTCTTTGTTTTATTCTAGCCCACTGTTTTTGTCAGAGTGTCCACTCCCAGAACTATAAAGAAAATAAACATAATTGACACTGCTGATGTTTATTGCTTGCTAAATACAAGTTTAAAGCACATACAGCTTCTTAAAATATCTACATAATAAAAAGCTGTATGTGGTGAAATGGCCCTTTGACAAATGCTGAGCTAAAATTATGCTAATGTACAACTAGATGCAGGTTTGTTTTAGTTGTACTTGCAGCAAAAAAAAAAAAAAAGAAGAAATAAATAAATAAAAAAAATAAAAATAGAGAATAGTTCTTTTTTTAAGCAAAGCTTAAAAAAGGAAGCAATCCCCTACCCAAATTGTATTCAAGTTGCTAGTGTTTAGTGAAAGCATGCTATTTGGGCATCACTAAATAAGAGCAGCTGTTTAAGCCTGAATGTTATGACCAGCCATTAATGTTCCTCTGACTCCAGTAGCTAACACTGGTACCTAAATTATATAAGTTCCCCAGTTATAGCCCAGTAATAGTAACCACACCTCACAAATAGAAATGTTTTCTCTTCCTATTAAAATTCCCATATCTCCAAATTCTCTCCACTGGAATAAAACTTAACCATGATCATGCCTCTCAGGACTAAAACCTTATATGACCCTGTCCCACTACAGCCTAAATACAGATCTAGTGGCCCCCAATATGATTTGCCCAATGGTACAATCCATAAAAGATACAGCTCTAACTCTTCAAATTCCAACTAATTGTAACAATTCACCCAGAAGTTTAATTATTCCATCTACAAAATACCTCCTTAGCTAAATAAAGCCATAAAGGACATTGCTTCCTCCACTGCAAAATATGCACTAACATCCATGCAATCCATTGTCATTTCAAAAACCAAAGAAAATATTATGGGCAGGAACATACTCTGGAATTTGAGCCCACAAACATCTCTAATTGGCTGATATAATGAGTTACCAATTCCATTGCAATGAATTACATTTTTTTGTGGTGGGGTAGGATCATGGTTGTGTTTTATTGACGTGAAAGAATTTGCAGCTAGAATTATTTGCAGCTTGGGGGGTTATAGGGTTAACTTAATGCAGAGAATTATTTATTTTTAGAATTCATATAAATGCTATGTTAATGCACCATGTTCATTACAATTTTGCAGAGCACATGAAACTATGCATTGTTGATAATGGACAATCCAATGAATTGCTGATCATTGTATGCAATGTCATTAAAGATATCATGTATTTTAATGTAATATAAATAAACCACCTATTAGGTATATTTGCCAGTGTTTCCCAACTCTATAGCCTTTCGTGTATTTTGTACAATCCTAGTATGATGACTAGCTAGATGCTACTGAAACAAAAAAAGCTGTGATATTTGTTTACTATATATGTCACCATCAATAGCTGCAAGTAAAGGACCTCTGATGTGTCTGCTATCCTCTTGTTTATAAGTATGATCTCTTATTATTTATATCTTAGGATCTGCTTTTACTTAGTTGCCATAACTATTATTACATCAATAATTAAAATAAATGTAATTGTTTTTCTTTTTCTAGTGCTTCTGGAAACACAAATACCATTATCATATCTGTCAGTAATCTTCAAAGCTGGCTAAGTGTGGCCAGGGATGATGCTCTGTAACCATAGCAACACACTTCTATAAAACAAAGGATAAAGCCATCTTTTCAAAAACTGTCTAGCAAACTGTCTCTTAGGTTGTTTAGGGGTTATGTCTGTGCTAACAATAGAAAACATAGCCATAAATAAGTGTCTAATAATATCAGTCAACTTGTAATCGCAACTATCATGCTGAGTTATGTTAGTGTCTGAGCCTCAGCTGGCTCTTTTTAATAAAGGTAAATTATTTGGATCAGGGAGTAAAACTAAACTGCTGTGTTTCAAGATGTCTGGCAACAACTGAGTTAAAGATATTCCTTCAACTCATTTATTATAAAGTTAAATTCAAACTGCAAATTATATCAAGCAGGATTTATTTTTTGTCAGTATTATAATGTGTATCTGAAAAAAATGATTTTTTTTTTTATTTAGTCCTCATTTATCATAAAAAAATATTTACAAATCACAAGAAGGATCTTCCATCTGAGCATGTCTGACTTTATTTCTTGTATTTAAATAAAGAGCACATTGAATATGTAAATCTTCTTAGCAAACCATTTCCTTCAAGTAGCCTATCAAACAGGGTCAGCTTTAGAGAAAAGAAATAAGGTCTAGGGTAAGCTTAGCAGTAAAATCAAGGGCAGCATCTAGTTAAGAAATGATGCAGTTTTTCCTGCAGTGTATCACAGTAAATAACAGAAATACAGGAAGCACCACTAATCCGTAAAGGACATAAAGTGCCAGAGTACGAGTGGCGCACTATTTAGCGCTTTCACTAGAGCGCTAATTGCACTAGAAGTCATTTCTTAGCGTGCGTCGGGTTGCGCTCGTATTACAAGTTTAAAGTAAAACATTTTTGTTCTAGAAGTCAATGGAGCAAAACAAGTGGGGAAAAAACCCTGCTTGTGTGCAAACCCAATCGCATATTCTCAAGTTCGCTAGCCCAACATGAAAATATGAATATGCTCTATTTATTTATAAATAAATATTTCAATATATATCCGATGGTATTTTTAACAATATATACAGTATATACACACACATATATATATATATATATATATATATATATATATATATATATATATATATATATATATATATATATATATATATATATATATACACATACATGAAGTATTTACAAATACTTAGAACATATTCCACCATGTGAAGAACATTGGAATGTGAAATATTTACAGTAAATACACATAATAACACTTTATTAAATATTAATTTTTCATAAATATGCTGTTACATTTTTTTATCTACTTAAATGGAAAGGACTCCAATGCCCTTATAAATATGTCTATATACACTCACCGGCCACTTTATTAGGTACACCTTGCTAGTACCGGGTTGGACCCCATTTTGCTTTTAGAACTGCTTTAATTCTTCGTGGCATAGATTCCACAAGGTGTTGGAAACATTCCTCAGACATTTTGGTCCATATTGACATTATAGCATCACGCAGTTGCTGCAGATTTGTTGGCTGCAAATCCATGATGCGTATCTCCCATTCCACCACATCCCAAAGGTGTTTTATTGGATTGAGATTTGTTGACTGAGGAGGCCATTGGAGTACAGTGAACTCATTGTCATGTTCAAGAAACCAGTTTGAGATGATTTGAGCTTTGTGACTAGTGATGTCGCGAACCTAAAAATTTGGGTTCGCGAACGGCAGACGTGAACTTCCGCAAAAGTTTGTGAACTGGCGAACCGGGTGAACCACCATAGACTTCAATAGGCAGGCGAATTTTAAAACCCACAGGGACTCTTTCTGGCCACAATACTGATGGAAAAGTTGTTTCAAGGGCACTAACACCTGGACTGTGGCATGCCGGAGGGGGATCCATGGCAAAACTCCCATGGAAAATTACATTGTTGATGCAGAGTCTGGTTTTAATCCATAAAGGGCATAAATCACCTAAAATTCCTAAATTGTTTGGAATAACGTGCTTTAAAACATCAGGTATGATGTTGTATCGATCAGGTAGTGTAAGGGTTACGCCCGCTTCACAGTGCGCATTGTAGGTGATATACCTGCCCTGACCATGCTTTGCAAACCAGGTATCAGTGGTCAGATGGACCCTTGCCCCAACACTGTGTGCCAGACATGCCATTATAGCAGACTTATATGGCTTTGGCGTTGCTTTTTGGTAATTAGAAGGCTGCTAAATGCCAATGCGCTCCACACGTGTTTTATGCCCAGCAGTGAAGGGGTTAATTAGGGAGCATGTAGGCAGCTTGTAGAGTTAATTTTAGCTTAAGTGTAGTGTAGTAGACAACCCAAAGTATTGATCTAGGCCAATTTTGGTATATTTCATGCCACCATTTCACCGCCAAATGCGATCAAATAAAAAAAAATTGTTAAATTTTTCACAAAATTTAGGTTTCTCACAGAAATTATTTACAAACAACTTATGCAATTATGGCATAAATGGTTGTAAATGCTTCTCTGGGATCCCCTTTGTTTAGAAATAGCAGACTTATATGACTTTGGCGTTGCTTTCTGGTAATTAGAAGGCCACTAAATGCTGCTGCGCATCACACGTGTATTATGGCTAGCAGTGAAGGGGTTAATTAGGTAGTTTGTAGGGAGCTTGCGGGGTTAATTTTACCTTTAGTGTAGTGTAGTAGACAACCCAAAGTATTGATCTAGGCCCATTTTGGTATATTTCATGCCACCATTTCACCGTCAAATGCGATCAAATTTAAAAAAAAACTTAAATTTTTTTGCAATTTTAGGTTTCTCACTGAAATTATTTACAAACAGCTTGTGCAATTATGGCACAAATGGTTGTAAATGCTTCTCTGGGATCCCCTTTGTTCAGAAATAGCAGACATATATGACTTTGGCGTTGCTTTCTGGTAATTAGAAGGCCGCTAAATGCTGCTGCGCATCACACGTGTATTATGGCTAGCAGTGAAGGGGTTAATTAGGTAGTTTGTAGGGAGCTTGCAGGGTTAATTTTAGCTTTAGTGTAGAGATCAGCCTCCCACCTGACACATCAGACCTCCTGATCCCTCCCAAACAGCTCCCTTCCCTCCCCCACCCCACAATTGCCCCCACCATCTTAAGTACTGGCAGAAAGTCTGCCAGTACTTAAATAAAAGGTTTTTAAAAATGTTTAATTTTTTATAGCATATTTACATATGCTGTGGTGTAGCATCCCCCCTTAGCCCCCAACCTCCCTGATCCCCCCCAAAACAGCTCTCTAACCCTCCCCATCTGCCTTATTGGCGGCCATCTTGGGTACTGGCAGCTGTCTGCTATTATTTCACAGTCAAAAAAGTGTTTTGTTTTTTTAAATGTACACTACTGTTACACCAGATATGAGTGGTGGCACTGGGCAAGTGGGCACAGTATACGCTGTGAGCCTGACACACATGCTAGCAGGCAGGCAACTGCAATTAGATTACACAGGGGAAAAAAAAAAAGCAGACTGATGTTCTAGCCCTAAAAAGGGCTTTTTGGGGTGCTGTCCTTACAGCAGAGATCAGATGAGTCCTTCAGGACTGTAGTGGACACTGAATACACTAGCCTAGCTATCGATTTCCCTATTAAATCAGCAGCAGCTACACTGTCCCTCCTCTCACTAAGAATGCAGCTTCCAAATGAATCTAAAATGGATGCTGTCCAGGAGGTGGGAGGGTCTGGGAGGGAGGGTCTGCTGCTGATTGGCTGTAATGTGTATTCTGACTGTGAGGTACAGGGTCAAAGTTTACTCAATGATGATGAATAGGGGCCGATCGAACATCGCATATGGTCGCCCGCCGAGGCGAACATGCTATGTTCGCCGGGAACTATTCGCCGGCGAACTATTCGCGACATCACTATTTGTGACATGGTGCATTATCCTGCTGGAAGACGCCATCAGAAGATGGGTACACAATAGTCATAAGGGATGGACAAGGTCAACAACAATACTCAGGTAGGCCGTAGCGTTTAAACAATGCTCAATTGGTACTAAGGGGCCCAAAGTGTGCCAAGAAAATATCCCCCACACCATTACACCACCAACAGCCTGAACTATTGATACAAGGCAAGATGGATCCATGCTAAGGCAAGATGGATCCATGCTTTTCAAGTTGTAATTCTGACCCTACCATCTGAATGTCGCAGCTCAAATTGAGACCCATCAGACTAGGCAATGCAGTGGCGTCACTAGGCTCGGTGTCACCCGGTGCGGAAACTCATGGTGTCACCCCCCTCCCATGGTAATTTAAAAAAAAATAAAAAAAAAATTATATATATATATTTACACACACACATATATATATATATATATATATATATATATATATATATATATATATATATATATACACATACATATATTTTCACTCACACAAACACACACATATGCACATACTCACACAAACATGTACATATGCACATACTCACACAGACACACATATACACACATATACATATGCACATACTCACGCAAACATGTACATATGCACATACTCACACAGACACACATATACACATGCACATACTCCCACAGTGACAGACACACATATAAATATGCATGCTCACACACACATACATATGTACATACTCACAAACACATACGCACACAAACACATACATATGCACACACTCGCACACACTCACACAAACACATATGCACACACAAGCACATAGTTTTAAGGGCAGAAGTAGTTTGCTCCGTTGATGCTCTTAGGTTAGAGTGTAAACGTATAGGATTAATGAGTGAACCTTTTTAAATTAATTTAATTAATATCAACTTCTCTATAAACATGTTATTACCGATGCACCACTCAAAAAAAATACCAAGCTGACAAAGGAGATACATGTTTAATACTGACCATTGCTATATAATTATTTACAATCTGTTGGAAAAACCACCATCTTTCTTTTTATTTTGCCCTAAATAAATTATTTAAGTGGAAGTTTAAAAAAAAAAAAAATTCTATTATTATTTAAGACCCATTTTTCTCTCAGCTTTTATTTTTAATTATTGATAACAAAGTTGACTATTTTAACAAGTGTGCAATTATATAGTTACCCTTACTCTTGTTATTGCTTCATTTTACTCAAAAGGCCAATGCTTAAATGCTTGAAATTAATCTGTGAAATTGATTCCTATGTAGAAATGTCTTTTTACGCCACCAAAAGTTTTACTTATATTTTTTTAATGCACCTCTAGCAAGTAGCTTTCAAAAGAACATTGATGAAAATTAGAGATGAAAAATGATGAATCTTAATAACAAATAATTGTTTTAAAGGCACACATAGTTTATATTGTGGTATTTATTTTTCATTAAAATCAATTGTGCTGAATCCTGTCAGAGGGAATCTTAAATAACCCTATTTGAAAGGAGGCAATAATGTCTGGTTTTAATGGCCCATACTATGTCAAGGACAGTACCCCTTAGCAAAGAAAATGGCAGTCTTTCATTATTTTAAGAAATTAAGGTCACTGGTCAATAAATAAAGAAAAAATCAAGAACTTTGAAACACTCATTCAATTGCAGTGGCAAATACTAAAAGTATATCTTCTATTATATCCATAATCCATACAGTATGTAAGTATCATAGATTCAGTGACAGACTCAGAGAATCAGAGTCAGACAGTGTGATGCTGCAGTCACAGACAGAGTGAAAAGTGACTCTCTAGTCTGACTCTGAGTGGCAGTGCATTGTAGTTTACTTTAAGTACTTACAAGTAAGGTAACAGATCCGGATTTCTGTCCCCAGTCCACTGTCCAGATGATCAGAAAAGTTCACACAGAGTCACACGCTTATTGCTGCAACTCTGTTGTCCCGCTCTCTCTCGCTCTTCCTCCTCACTTGCACGCGCAGTCAGTGTTGCTGTCTTGCTCCTCCCCCCTTAGCTAGCCTGTTCGACCGGTCTAAAGGGGAGGGTAACTGAGGTGATGGCTGCTGCTCTGACTCTGAGATCATCATGGTGGGGTCACGGTGGGGCCATGCCATGATGAGATGAGACCCGAGAGTGATTGATCCAGCTTATCGCGCACATGCATGGTGCACTCTGACTACTCCTGTGGCTTCCCCAGACTGAGGCCATCACTGACTGTCAGTCATGTGTACTGTGTGTCAGACTGTTGTATTTGGGGCCATGCCACTTGCCTTGCCGGCGGTGCTGCACTGCGCAAACACTAGTACCGTCTACTAAATAAATTACCTAACAGCTTAGCCTGCACACAGTGCAGTGCACGCGTCGACACTGACTGCCTCACTATAATAAATAATAAAAAACGTATTACACACAATTACAGCTGCCTGATGGTGTGGTGTCACCCCCCCTTAGGGTGTCACCCGGGTGCGGTCCGCCCCCCCGCCCCCCCTAGTGACACCACTGAGGCAATGTTTTTCCAATCTTGTATTGTCCACTTTTGGTGAGTATGTTCGAATTATAGCCTCAGTTTCCTGTTCTTAGCTGACAGGAGTGGCACCCGGTGTGGTCTTCTGCTGCTGTAGCCCATCTGCTTCAAAGTTCAATGTGTTGTGCGTTCAGAGATGGCATTCTGCATACCTTGGTTGTAATGAGTGGTTGTTTGTGTTACTGTTGCCTTTCTATCAACTTGAACCAGCCTGCCCATTCACCACTGACCTCTGACAACAACAAGGCATTTTCGTCCACACAACTGCCTCTCACTGGATATTTTCTCTATTTTGGACCATTCTCTGTAAATCATAGAGATGGTTGTACGTGAAAATCCCATTAGATTACCAGTTTTTGAGATACTCAGACCAGCTCGTCTGGCACCAACAACCATGCCACGTTCAAAGTCACTTAAAGGGATATTAAACTCAATTTTTTTCTTTCATGATTCAGAAGGAGCATGTCATTTTAAGCAACTTTTTTAATTTACTCCTATTATCAATTTCTCTTTGCTCTCTTGCTATCTTTATTTGAAAAATCAGGACTATAAGAATAGGAGCCGGCCAATTTTTGATTCAGCACCTGGGTAGCACTTGCTGACTTGTGGCAACATTTAGCCACCAATCACCAAGGGCTACCCAGGTGCTGAACCAAAAATAGACTGGTATATTCCTCCTTTTCAAATAAAGATACCAAGTGAACAAAGAAAAATGTATGAAAGGAGTACATTTGAAAGTTTCTTAAAATGGCATGCTCTATCTGAATCATGAAAGAAAATAATTGTGTTTTATATCCCTTTAAGTCCCCTGTCTTTCCTATTCTGATGCTCGGTTTGAACTTCAACAAGTCGTCTTCACCACGTCTAGATGCCTAAATGCATTTAGTTGCTGCCATGTGATTGGCTGATTAGCAATTTGTGTTACCAAGTAATTGAACAGGTGTACCTAATAAAGTGGCCGGTGAGTGTATGTATGCAAATGTATTTAGGTGTTTATGTGTGTATATATGTCTTTATATACATATATACATATAAAGACATAAATACATATGTACACATATATAGAGATATATAGACATATGTATGTATGTATCTCAATGTTAAAGCCATTCACCTTTTGTTTTTTTTCTATCCCCTGATACTACATAACTTTAACTTAAATACATTTTATTAGATGTGTTATTATAAGTGTAAGTGTACTTTGTAATGTATTGTTAGTGTGTTTTGTGACACTTTTTGTTTTGCAAAACAGTTAACCAGAGCACTGAGGACACGCTAACCCGACGAGCATTAACTTGATCAGATTCACTTTCAACTTGTAATACCAGCTCAATTTAACCTGCTTGAAAGCGATTGTGAAAAGCCAAAATCACTTGTGCGCAAACATTTGCGCTCAACTCGTAATCTGGCCCAAAATGCCCTATTTATTTATAAAATTTTGGATTAGATAAAAAGTAGTGCACTAATGTTAGCACAGGTTATGACAGCGCCAACTAATGCACATATTACAAGTTGAAATTAAATGGTTGCGCTCGAGCGCAAAAAATTCTGCGCTCAAAGTATTAATGCGACTGGAGACCTAGCGTAAAAGTGCATGGTTTAAAAAAAAAAGCACAAGACAGATCACAAACATAATTAAGTCCTACATGATAACTTCATTTTTTCTTGGTGGTGAAGTCCACAAAAATCCTTACTTGTGGGAATTCATCTCCTGGCCACCAGGAGGATGCAAAGACACCCTACACCAGAGCTTTACGTATCCCTCCTATTTCCTTTTCCTTCCCAGTGGTACGAATAGCAAAGGATAGGAGGAAATAAGAAAGATATTACGGTAATGAGGTGCAAACTAGAACTGATGTAAACTAGGAGAAATGGGCGGGTTCGTGGACCACCATCATGATAAAAAAGGAATTTATCAGGTAAGACTAAATTATATTTTCTTTCTTAAGGTGGTGAGAGTCCACATAAATCCTTACTTGTGGGAACTAATACCCAAGTTGTGAAGTCCACAGTAACTTCACCTAAAGGACATTCCTTTTAAAAGTTGCCCCTGCTGAGGAAAACATTAACTTGACAACTTGCCTGGCATTTCAACTGAAGTCTCATTCTTAAAAACACAAGATGTAGAAACAGAACAAGTTGAGTGAGCAGTCATTTGTGAACATGGCAATTTTTATGCCTTCAGGTATGCCCTGGCAATCAAGTCCTTTTTGTATTTTGAAAATCGTGTCCCAGATGGAACCAGATATTTCAAAAGACCTTGGCGCTGCAAAACATTGCAGCTGAAACTAGTGATTGGATAAACCGTGACAATAGTCAAATGTTTAAAATATGAAACCTTTGGCCTCAGTAATGAGATAACTTCAGTAATGAGATAACTTATTTTAAAAGAATACAATGTGAATTTATTTATACAATATTAAACATAAATTAAAAAAGCTGATCAGCAAAAGAGCAATAAAATAATTGTAGCAATTAAATAGTAAGAATGTAACAATCAAACTAACTTGACACAATATAGCAACACACAATATGGCACTATAGCAAATGTCAGTGTAGCATCAAAAATAAAACAACCCTGGAGCTGATATGCGAAACAAATGTTGAAGGTCCGGAATAAGAGTGAGCGGTCGAGATCCCCAGCTGATTCCTTGAGAAGCAGAGTGAGGCTGGAACGACAAACGGATCCAAATCATACACAAGCAGAAAACCAAACAAAAGGTGTTCACTTTTACTTACACCGTGTCTTGGTTCTTTCTTTCGATGGGTCCCTTTTAGCAAGCTGTAGCAGAGCCGGATAAGCCTTTGGAACAATACCGGATTTTTCAAAGATACTCCGCTGAAAGTTGCAGTTAACACAGAAGCCGGTCTGTGTAGGTAATGTTACGTCAGGTGGCGTGGAGTGGGAGGAGCAACGCGTTTCAGCCCGGTCAGGGCCTTTGTCAAGCTCCAGAAAGGTGTAATACAGGGCTTTTTAAACCTGTATTAGCTGTGCTCATTGGTTGGATATCGCAAATGGGAGTGCCTAGATTTGTGTCTTTATTGCTCAAAACCTTGATTTTTTTGGATCTCCTAGCCCCTCCTCTCTTTCCTCTCTGTCTGACGCTCTTCTTTTTCTTACGTCTCTTTGAGGTAATGGACTTTGGAGTGTACTTTGGCCATGTCCTTTTTGTTTACTGAGCTCTTCCTCACTAGCACGTTTAAAATAGAACTCCACAGAATCTACAAACTTCACAAGATCAGGAAATGAATTCTGTATTTCAACATTCTTTTTCCTTTTAGTAATATCTAAAAATTAATTAATACTCTGCAGAGAATAACTAGCAGTCATATGCTGAGCTGCAGGTCAGCATATGACTGCTAGTTATTCTCTGCAGAGTATTAATGAATTTTTAGATATTACTAAAAGGAAAAAGAATGTTGAAATACAGAATTCATTTCCTGATCTTGTGAAGTTTGTAGATTCTGTGGAGTTCTATTTTAAACGTGCTAGTGAGGAAGAGCTCAGTAAACAAAAAGGACATGGCCAAAGTACACTCCAAAGTCCATTACCTCAAAGAGACGTAAGAAAAAGAAGAGCGTCAGACAGAGAGGAAAGAGAGGAGGGGCTAGGAGATCCAAAAAAATCAAGGTTTTGAGCAATAAAGACACAAATCTAGGCACTCCCATTTGCGATATCCAACCAATGAGCACAGCTAATACAGGTTTAAAAAGCCCTGTATTACACCTTTCTGGAGCTTGACAAAGGCCCTGACCGGGCTGAAATGCGTTGCTCCTCCCACTCCACGCCACCTGACGTAACATTACCTACACAGACCGGCTTCTGTGTTAACTGCAACTTTCAGCGGAGTATCTTTGAAAAATCCGGTATTGTTCCAAAGGCTTATCCGGCTCTGCTACAGCTTGCTAAAAGGGACCCATCGAAAGAAAGAACCAAGACACGGTGTAAGTAAAAGTGAACACCTTTTGTTTGGTTTTCTGCTTGTGTATGATTTGGATCCGTTTGTCGTTCCAGCCTCACTCTGCTTCTCAAGGAATCAGCTGGGGATCTCGACCGCTCACTCTTATTCCGGACCTTCAACATTTGTTTCGCATATCAGCTCCAGGGTTGTTTTATTTTTGATGCTACACTGACATTTGCTATAGTGCCATATTGTGTGTTGCTATATTGTGTCAAGTTAGTTTGATTGTTACATTCTTACTATTTAATTGCTACAATTATTTTATTGCTCTTTTGCTGATCAGCTTTTTTAATTTATGTTTAATATTGTATAAATAAATTCACATTGTATTCTTTTAAAATAAGTTCTCATTACTGAAGTTATCTCATTACTGAGGCCAAAGGTTTCATATTTTAAACATTTGACTATTGTCACGGTTTATCCAATCACTAGTTTCAGCTGCAATGTTTTGCAGCGCCAAGGTCTTTTGAAATATCTGGTTCCATCTGGGACACGATTTTCAAAATACAAATTTTCTGTTTTTGGTTGTGGAGATAGGGGTCTCCATTTTTTCCCTTGGTCTATTGGTGCCTTTTCCTTAGCGCAGGGCAACATTTTTCTTTATTTTAATCAAGTCCTTTACCATGAACTAAAGAAACAGAGGTAGCCTTTTGACCCGTTTGTTTACCTAAGAACAGGGCAAACAAAAAATTCTCAGTAGCCTGTAAATAGATTTCCAGAGCCCAAACTACATAATCTAAAGAAAACTCGCCTTTGAAAATCCCGGATTGGGACATAAGGATGGCAACCACAATTTCCTGATTAATGTTCTCTTGAGAAACCCTTTAAGTAGAAAATTGGAGAGGTTTGTAAGACAGCCTTTTCCTGATGAAACACCAGAAAGTGAGACTCACAAGAGAGAGCAGTCAATTCAAACATTCTCATATCTGAAGAAATAGTTAACAAGTACAAACCCTTCCTCGATAACTACTGAACATATTGTGAATGCATTGGTGTAAAGGGAAGAAATTGCAAGACACCTAAAACCAGATTCAAACTCAATGGAGGAGAAATGGGCTTGATAACAGGTAGGATTCCAACCAAGTGAACACTGGAACTAGTCTGTACGCTTTAACCTAAACCCGCTATCTAACCTCCACAATTACATTCCTCCAAGTGGAATCGAATACAGAAATCAAAAACTAAAATATGATGGCGCTTCAAGCAGGGGGTAGGTATGGGAATCTATAAAAAGTTATTACACTGCAACAAACATACAATAGATTAACAATATAAAAACTTTAATAACTATAAAAAGCATATATAGATAGCCTAGAACACCACTGACGTCTACCTATACAAATGGCTGGCATAAAAAAATAATAGAAATAACTCAGTCCTATAAAAACAATTGGTAGTACTGAATCAGGATAGCCCAATATGAAATCTGCCTGTTCAGATATATTGACTTCCACCAAGTATACGTAACAATAATCAGCACCTGATATTGCCAGATCAGTTCATAGTTAATGTGTGAATTCCCTAGTAAGTGGTTTTAGCACTAACAGATTCTCTTTTCTCTTTTAATGAAAGATTTTATCTCCAGATTAAAGGGAGCGCTATAGGCACAAGGTTAACACCAAACAATGCTAATTAGCTTTGACGCGAGCCTCATTCTTAATAAGAGGTATATAGATGATATTAATCTTATCTGGAAGGGAACTACTAAAACATTGCTGTCTTTTATTACAGATATGAAAAGGAATACTGTGGAATTGACTTTTACAAGTAATATAAGTACTACAAAGATAACATTCTTAGATTTAGATATAGAGATAATGAATGAACGTATTGAAACTAAGACTCGCTGGATGCAAATAATCTGATACACTCGAACATTTGTCACCACAAGAGGTGAGAGGATAATATCCCTAAGGGACAATACCTTAGGATGAGGACTGCTCGAGAGTATTGGACTATTTAGAACAGACCAAAATATTAGAAAATACATTTATTGAGAGATAATTATAAGAAAGATTTGATGATGAAAATGAATGAGGAAACTTTGTTAAGAGATAGAAATTAATTACTGCAATATAAAATAAATAGGTATAAGAATTACCCTGTGATTGAAGATATAATAGATGTTCCACTGATTATTAATTATAACTGTAACTTGAGGATCCTTAGAAACATAGTACAGAAACATTGGTATCTGGTGCAAACAGATCTTATTATAGGGAACAAAATAGCACCATATCCCAAAATTATATATAGTAAGGCGAAGAACTTAAAACGTTTACTTGCCCCACTGAATTTAAAGGGGACCAAATAAGTAAGAAACAATAAGATCTTAAACGTAATGCAATAAAAGGCTTTTACCCTTGTTTTAGCTGTAAGTCCTGTAAGTTTAGTAGTAAAAAAAATAATTTGTGTCTCATGTAACAGGAGAAGAGTTTGAGATAAGAGAGACAGGGGAGTTATATACATTATAGAATGTTCATGTAATAAACAGTACCTTGGTGAAACAACTCGAAAAGTAAGAATGCATAAGGGAACATCTCTGCATCATAGAAAAGGGTGATCATGAGGCCCATTTATGAAAACACTTTAGGGAAGCATATGGGAAGAAATAAAGTGATTTCAAATTTTGGGGGATTTGTAAATTAACACCAAATTGGAGAGGAGGAGATTTTGAAACTAAATTATTGATGAAAGATTAATTTATTTACAAAATGCAGACATTATATCCTAAAGATCGAATTCGGAATTAGACATTACTTCATTTTTATAATAGTATATATTCCTTTAAATTAATTTTATTTCTATGGAATGTTTTGTGATTTATATTATGTACATTAAAGTATATATTGATAAATAAGATCATGTTAATAAACATGTAATAACCAGCCAAAACAATAAACTAATAATATGTAATGGTTTTCAGTCCACCTTAAATAAGTATACATTCTTAAATTCACCTAATTTCCACCAATAGGGAGATGAGATGAACTAACCAATAACAGAACAAGAGGGGATTTAAATGCGGACCTTCAGAAGTAAGGAGTATCTCTATAAAACCCATTGCGGGTGAAACGCATCAATAAGAAACTCCTTCACTAAGAACTGTACAAGTGAAAGGATATTGCATGTACCGATATACATACATTGCTAAGAATCCCTACAAAGTCTTCTGTATAGAAATACTGTTATTTATAGCAAGCTTGGGAAGGCAGGGAGATCACATCAGTGTGCCATAAATATATCTGAGACATAGAAGAAATGGAGGCACATCAGTCAAGGTGATATGAGATCAAGGGTTAAACAATTATAACCTCAAGAGAACTCATATATCACTACACTATATGTTGAATACTGTATTCGATCTGGCAAACACAAGGTCAAGAAAAGGCTTCTGAACATGTCTTCATACGGAACATTATAAACAAGTCTGAAACACAGACATCATCCTGTGATGTGTAGAACGAACATTGGATAGATGGAACTGTTGGAGACGGAGACGTGTGAACAGAGAATTGTCTAACACGCCCCTAAGTGAGGTCATAGTGATGAGATCACTGCATACAGGAGGTAACCCGATAGTGGTAAAAACACTTACTGGAGGATTCACACATTAACTATACACTGATCTGGTGATATCAGGTACTGTTTATTGTTACTTATACTTGGTGGAAGTAAATATATCTGAATAGGCAGATTTCATATTGGGCTATCCCGATTCAATACTTCCAATTGTTTTTTATCGGACTGAGTTATTTCTATTATTTTTTATGCTGACCATTTGTATAGGGAGACGTCCCTGGTGTGCTAGGTTATCTATATATGCTTTTTTTACTTTATATTGTTAATCTATTGTATGTGTGTTTAAGTGACCATTTTAAATTTAAAACCAGGACATTTAAAATAGCTCAGCCAGCATGAGTAATAGTCGCTGTCGTAGAATATAAGTTGAAAAAATATTGCTTATCTTTTTTTTTTCTTTAAGCGAAAGAATACAATAAAATGTACTTCTTTTATTTATATTATATATTATGAAAGTAATTTTGCAGAATAAAAAACAAATAATTGATATGGGTAGATTAGTACATAATTGTATACTTAGGATTTTGGGATCCAAATAATAAAGAAACAAGTCTAGCAGTAAAACAAAATGGTTTTAATAAAAAAATGGTACAAAAATACTTAATCTACATTCCTAATTTTGTTTCTTATATTTTTGTGAAGGGTGGATTGATTTTAATAATAATTTGTTTTCCTGGAGGTTTTTATAAAATTCCATGCCAGTTTGGTTAAAATTATATTTAGTAATTAGCAAACATTTCAAAGTTTCAGCATGTAATTGAGTTTTATCACTGGACCACATATTGTTCATCAATATATGTTCATACGTTTGGCAGGTGTATTGGTTCCTGGTAAACAGAGACAATATTCTACCAATTTGCCAATATTTTTGTAGGAAACATCATTTTCACTGAAGCCTTTGAATATTTCAATCCATCTGTTCCATACTGGTACAGAATTTTGTCTCCAGTGAGTAATTTTTTCTTCTGTAGTATAGCACAGGACAAATCAGGTTTCATCAAACAGTTCATCTTCTACTAAATTGATTTCAGAAAAATACTTTCAGAATGTAATCACTGCAAACTTGAATGTTGTGATGGGTGAGTTTAGTGTTTAACAAAACCCAATTTAATTTTTGGGTATGCTTTATAGGTCCTTCCCATTCCTCTAGAGATTGAATACATGTCATAAAATTCTACCAATTTTTCTTTGAAAATAGCCTTCTTCCTAAGGCTGCTTCAATTTTTTCCGCACCTGTAATGGCGAGAGAACGTTTGCTTTTCTGTCAGCTAATTTTGTTTTTAAGTCACTGTAAATATTGCTAGTTTCTATGATAGAAATCTCTTGTCCTTCTATTTTCAAAATAGCATTGTGGAACATTGATGACATGTTATGCAAAAGGTAAAGCCAAGATTCTGTCTCTGAATTATCAAAATGATTTGTGATAATTGTGGGGCTCTTCTCGTTTGAGGCACAGGCCTCTAGTTATCAAGGTCTGTCGGACCTGATCTGACAGTGCGGATCAGGTCCGACAGACCTCACTGAATACGGCGAGCAATACGCTCGCTGTATTCAGCATTGCACCAGCAGCTCACAAGAGCTGCTGGTGCAACGGCGCCCCCTGCAGACTCGCGGCCAATCGGCCGCAAGCAGGGGGTTGTCAATCAACCTGATCATACTCGATTGGGTTGATTTCCGGCTATGTCTGTCCGCCTGCTCAGAGCAGGCGACAGGTTATGGAGCAGCGGTCTTTGTTTCCGTTCAGAGCTTGATACATATGCCCCAAAATATGATTTTAAGGCAGGATATATTTGTAGGACGCGCTCAATCGCGGGTCCAAAAACCAACCATCGTGTGGCACTGTATCCCAAGACTTTCTTATATTTGATGTCCACAAATTCACAAAATTCTTTCAATGAATTAACGCGCACTATATATATATATATATATATATATATATATATATATATATATATATATATATATATATATATATATATATATATATATATATATATAAGTATGAATAAATCTTGGTGATGAAAGATTTCATATCAATTGGTACACAGTTGGCTGCAGTTGGTATAGCATTGTTCAAAACATCAGTGGCACAACCAATTCCCACAAGCTCTCTTCCACCCAAATTTGATTTCAGCTTGGTAAAAATGTTATTTTTCCCACTTCTTCATATTCCTCCAAAGTACCTAAGGATACTTTAACAATTCTAAAATATAATCAGTAACTATGTCAAATGTTTTGCCTGGCAAATCTCTAACTTCCAAAATTTGACGTGTATTCGAGACTTGTATGAAATATATCTTATTATAATGGGAATCAACTTTACTTTCTTGTGGTTTGATGCATCCGAATAAATAGAAATAAAATAAATATTTTGTATAAGGCACAAGCACATCGGTAACTATTGTCTCGCATTTTGTTCTAGAACATGTAAACCTGGCATAAAAAAAAAATATATGTTTTAATCAGTTTGCAGGTACAATACATTGATCGTAATGAGTGATTATGCATTACTGTGGGGTATGCCCATAAACCTTACTGTGTGGTACGCCCATAAACCTTCAGCTGCAGCTAGTTTTCATTCAGCATCTTCAAATAGTTTTTCTTAAAATATGATGTCACACTCATACTTGCAATTGCTGCAGACACGGCCCGCTTACGTTTAACTGATTGTATGTGGTTTTCAATGACGGTTTTTCCACTGTTTGCAATAGTAAATACACTAATGCATTTTGCACATTCCACCTCACTATTGTCATTATTAGTACTTGCTTTGATGAATGTATATTTCGATTTTAACTTGTCATTGAAGACGCACTTTCGTCGTTTTGGCACCATGGGTGTCCAAAAAAAGAAACACTTATTACAAACTTTGTTGGATGTCGGTCTTGGTCCGAGGGGGCAAAGTCACTGGTCCAAGATCGAGGGAGGCAAAGACGCAGGTCCTGGTATAAAGGGGCGAAGGCATCAATCCTGGTCCAAGGGCGGCAAAGTCATTGGGTCCTGGCGAAGCAGCGAGGTGCGCCATGAAAACGGCGGAGCAAAAAGCTTGAGTACCTAAGAGAGCTCGGAGCTCTGAGGGCCAGTGTCATGGCCTGAAGCTGCCAGATCACTGGTGCCTGTCCTGTGCTGCGAGAGCCTTTTATAGTCCGAAGCTAACACTGAATTGGTCAGTTTTGCTGGGCTCTGTGTGATGACGTCATCATCGAGTTCCCACGGTCGGGCTCTATGTAATGTGCGGGAGTATTATAGAAGAGTCGCCACAATATAGTGAGAGTGCGTGTGCTGAATGGAGTATTGCTGAGATCCAAAGACGAGATCCGTCTTATAAAATAAAACTAAAACTAGGATAAATTAATAAAATATTGATTTAAGGCTGATTTATCAGGGATTGATGTACTCAATCTTTTGATAAATTAATATTTTTTAATTTTGTAGTCCTAAACTGTACATCTCACGACTAACTAGACCAATGTCCAAAAAACAGCATTGCATGGGTAAAACCAGTACGTATAGTCACTTTCGCCTAGATTTAGAGCTCTGTGTTAGCCGTCAAAACCAGCGTTAGGGGCTCCTAACGCTGGTTTTGGCCGCCCGCTGGTATTTAGAGTCAGTCAGGAAAGGGTCTAATGCTCACTTTGCAGCCGCAACTTTTCCATACCGCAGATCCCCCTACGCCATTTGGGTATCCTATATTTTCAATGGGATCTTCCTAACGCCGGTATTTAGAGTCTTGGCTGAAGTGAGCGTTAGAAATCTAACGACAAAACTCCAGCCGCAGAGAAAAGCCAGGAGTTAAGAGCTGTCTGGGCTAACATAGAAACATAGAAACATAGATATTGACGGCAGATAAGAGCCATAGGCCCAGCAAGTCTGCCCGACCTTACCTAACAGTATAAACTTATCTAGTTTGTAGGATAGCCCTATGCTTGTCCCATGCATTTTTAAAGTCCCCCACAGTGTTTGTTGCTACTACCTCTTGAGGAAGTTTATTCCATAAATCAATCACTCTTTCTGTAAAGAAGTGCTTCCTCAAATTACTCCTGAATCTACTACCCTTTAGCTTGAGCTCATGACCCCTTGTTCTTGAATTTTCCATTTTATGTAAAATACCCACAGCCTCAGTTTTACTAAACCCTTTAATGTACTTGAAAGTTGCTATCATATCACCTCTTTCCCTTCTCTCCTCTAAGCTATACATATTTAGGTCATTGAGCCTATCCTGGTAAGTTTTATTTTTTAGACCATGTACCATTTTGGTAGCCCTCCTTTGCACAGATTCAAGTTTGTTAATATCCTTCTGAAGATATGGTCTCCAGAACTGCACACAATACTCAAGATGAGGCCTAACTAATGATCTATAAAGTGGCATAAGAACCTTACTATTTCTGCTGCAAATACCTCTACCAATACATCCAAGCATTCTGCTAGCCTTACTCGCTGCATTACTACATTGTTTACTAAGTTTTAAATCATCTGAAATAATAATTCCCAAGTCCTGTTCCTCGTCTGTAACAGTCAGTAAAGTGTAATTGAGTCTGTAATTAACATTTGGATTTTTCTTCCCTAAATGCATTATTTTACACTTTGCTGTGTTAAACTTTAGATCCCAGTCGTTTGTCCAATCCTCCAATTGTTGTATATCACTTCTCATTTTGTCTACCCCCCCTGGAACATCCACTCTATTGCAAATTTTTGTATCATCTGCAAAGAGACATACTTTCCCCTGTAGCCCTTTGCTGATATCGCAGATAAATATGTTAAACAAAACAGGCCCCAGAACTGACCCCTGAGGAACACCACTAGTAACAGCCCCCTCTGCTGAATGAACTCCATTTACTAAGAAACTTTGTTTTCTGTCCTTAAGCCAGCATTCCACCCAGTTCACAATTTTTTAATCTAGACCAAGGAGATATAGTTTGTGAATAAGTTTATTGTGTGGGACGGTGTCAAATGCTTTGCTGAAATCTAGATATGCTACATCAACTGCTCCTCCCTTGTCTAATACTTTTGTTACATAATCAAAGAAGTCAATTAGATTAGTCTGACATGATCTCCCTGAAGTAAAACCATGCTGATTTTGGTCCTCTAAATTGTTTGTCTTTATGTAAGTCATAATTCTTTCTTTTAAGAGGCTTTCCATTAATTTCCCTACTACTGAAGTTAAACTAACTGGCCTGTAGTTGCCAGATTCTTCTCTACTGCCCTTTTTATGAAGGGGTATTATAACGCCGGTTCATAGAGTTCTTATCTACTGTGCTCTAAAGTACACTAACACCCATAAACTACCTATGTACCCCTAAACCGAGGCCCCCCCCACATCGCCGCCACTCTAATAAAAATGTTTAACCCCTAATCTGCCGACCGCACACCGCCGCAACCTACATTATCCCTATGTACCCCTAATCTGCTGCCCCTAACACCGCCGACCCCTATATTATATTTATTAACCCCTAATCTGCCGCCCCCAACGTCGCTGCCACCTACCTACAATTATTAACCCCTAATCTGCTGACCGGACCTCACCGCTACTATAATAAAGTTATTAACCCCTAATCCACCTCTCTCCCACCTCAATAACCCTATAATAAATAGTATTAACCCCTAATCTGCCCTCCCTAACATCACCGACACCTAACTTCAAGTATTAACCCCTAATCTGCCGACCGGACCTCACCGCTACTAATTTATTAACCTCTAAAGCCAAGTCTAACCCTAACACTAACACCCCCCTAAGTTAAATATAATTTTTATCTAACGAAATAAATTATTTCTTATTAAATAAATTATTCATATTTAAAGCTAAATACTTACCTGTAAAATAAACCCTAATATAGCTACAATATAAATTATAATTATATTGTAGCTATTTTAGGATTAATATTTATTTTACAGGTAACTTTGTATTCATTTTAACCAGGTACAATAGCTATTAAATAGTTAATAACTATTTACTAGCTACCTAGTTAAAATAATTACAAAATGACCTGTAAAATAAATCCTAACCTAAGTTACAATTAAACCTAACACTACACCAGTGTTTTTCAACCACTGTGCCGTGGCACACTAGTGTGCCGTGAGTGATCCTCAGGTGTGCCACGGCAGACTGACAACAGTGTGACATATTTTTTAAACTTTGCTTGTTTTTTACTCCCAGTGCAGGGGTAGTTTGTAGGAGGCATGGCATAACAGCACAATACATACAGTATGTGTGTGTTTGTGTGTATGTGTATATATATATGCTGTATTAGGCTACAATGTGTGATTTTTTTAAAATTTTGGGATGGTGGTGTGCCACAGGATTTTTTAATGTAAAAAAGTGTGCCACGGCAAAAAAAGTTAAAAATCACTGCACTACACTATCAATAAATTAAATAAAATACCTACAATTATCTACAATTAAACCTAACACCACACTATCAATAAATTAATTACATACAAATACCTACAAATAAATACAATTAAATAAACTAACTAAAGTACAAAAAATAAAAAAAGAACTGTTACAAAAAATAAAAAAATAATTTACAAACATTATAAAAATATTACAACAATTTTAAGCTAATTACACCTACTCTAAGCCCCCTAATAAAATAACAAAGCCCCCCAAAATAAAAAAATGCCCTACCCTATTCTAAAATGAAAATAGAAAAGCTCTTTTACCTTACCACCCCTTAAAAGGGCCTTTTGCGGGGCATGCCCCAAAGAATTCTGCTCTTTTGCCTGTAAAAAAAACCCATACAATACCCCCCCAACATTACAACCCACCACCCACATACCACTAATCTAACCCAAACCCCCCTTAAATAAACCTAACACTAAGCCCCTGAAGATCTACCTACCTTATCTTCACCACGCCGGGTATCACCGATCCTTCCAGAAGAGGCTCCGAAATCTTCATCCAAGCCCAAGCGGGGGCTGAAGAGGTCCATCATCGGGCTGAAGAGGTCCATCATCCAGCTGAAGTCTTGATCCAAGCGGGGGCTGAAGAGATCCATCATCCGGCTGAAGTCTTGATCCAAGCGGGGGCTGAAGAGATCCATCATCCGGCTGAAGTCTTCTATCATGCGGCATCTTCAGTCTTCTTTCTTCCAGATCCATCTTCATCCCACCGACCCGGAACATCCATCCTGGCCAACGACTTCCCGACGAATGACGGTTCCTTTATGGGACGTCATCCAAGATGGCGTCTCTCGAATTCCGATTGGCTGATAGGATTCTATCAGCCAATCGGAATTAAGGTAGGAATAATCTGATTGGCTGATGGAATCAGCCAATCAGATTCAAGTTCAATCCGATTGGCTGATTGGATCAGCCAATCAGATTGAGCTCGCTTTCTATTGGCTGATCGGAACAGCCAATAGAATGCAAGCTCAATCTGATTGGCTGATTGGATCAGCCAATCGGATTGAACTTGACTCTGATTGGCTGATTCCATCAGCCAATCAGAATTTTCCTACCTTAATTCCGATTGGGTGATAGAATCCTATCAGCCAATCGGAATTCGAGGGACGCCATCTTGGATGACGTCCCTTAAAGGAACTGTCATTCATCGGGAAGTCGTCGGCCAGGATGGATGTTCCGCGTCCGTGGGATGAAGATGGATCCGGAAGAAAGAAGATTGAAGATGCCGCTTGATAGAAGACTTCAGCTGGATGATGGATCTACCAGCCCCCGCTTGGATCAAGACTTCAGCCGGATGATGGATCTCTTCAGCCCCCGCTTGGATCAAGACTTCAGACAGATGATGGACCTCTTCAGCCCGATGATGGACCTCTTCAGCCCCCCGCTTGGGCTTGGATGAAGATTTGGGAGCCTCTTCTGGACGGATCGGTGATACCCGGCGTGGTGAAGATAAGGTAGGGAGATCTTCAGGGGCTTAGTATTAGGTTTATTTAAGGAGGGTTTGGGTTAGATTAGGGGTATGTGGGTGGTGGGTTGTAATGTTGGGGGGTATTGTATGTTTTTTTTTACAGGCAAAAGAGCAGAATTCTTTGGGGCATGCCCCGCAAAAGGCCCTTTTAAGGGCTGGTAAGGTAAAAGAGCTTTTCTATTTTTATTTTAGAATAGGGTAGGGCATTTTTTTATTTTGGGGGGCTTTGTTATTTTATTGGAATAGGTGTAATTGGCTTAAAATTGTTGTAATATTTTTTTATTTTTTGTAACTTAGTTCTTTTTTTATTTTTTGTAACTTAGTTCTTTTTTTATTTTTTGTACTTTAGTTAGTTTATTTAATTGTATTTATTTGTAGGTATTTGTATGTAATTAATTTATTGATAGTGTAGTGTTAGGTTTAATTGTAACTTAGGTTAGGATTTATTTTACAGGTAATTTTGTAATTATTTTAACTAGGTAGCTAGTAAATAGTTATTAACTATTTAATAGCTATTGTACCTGGTTAAAATAAATACAAAGTTACTTGTAAAATAAATATTAATCCTAAAATAGCTACAATATAATTATAATTTAAATTGTAGCTATAATAGGGTTTATTTTACAGGTAAGTATTTAGCTTTAAATAGGAATAATTTATTTAATAAGAAATAATTTATATCGTTAGATAAAAACTATATTTAACTTAGGGGGGTGTTAGTGTTAGGGTTAGACTTAGCTTTAGGGGTTAATAAATTTATTAGAGTAGCGGTGAGGTCCGGTCGGCAGATTAGGGGTTAATAGTATTTATTATAGGGTTATTGAGGCGGATTAGGGGTTAATAACTTTATTATAGTAGCGGCGAGGTCCGGTCGGCAGATTAGGGGTTAATAATTGTAGGTAGGTGGCGGCGACTTTGGGGGCGGCAGATTAGGCGTTAATAAATATAATATAGGGGTCGGCGGTGTTAAGGGCAGCAGATTAGGGGTACATAGGGATAATGTAGGTTGCGGCGGTGTACGGAGCGGCAGATTAGGGGTTAATAATAATATGCAGTGGTCAGCGATAGCGGGGGTGGAAGCTTAGGGGTTAATAAGTGTAAGATTAGGGGTGTTTAGACTTGGGGTACATGTTAGGGTGTTAGGTGCAGACTTAGGAAGTGTTTCCCCATAGGAAACTATGGGGCTGCGTTAGGAGCTGAACGCTGCTTTTTTGCAGGTGTTAGATTTTTTTCAAGCTCAAACGGCCCCATTGTTTCCTATGGGGGAATCGTGCACAAGCACGTTTTTGAAGCTGGCCGCGTCCGTAAGCACCGCTGGTATTTAGAGTTGCAGTGGCGGTAAATTATGCTCTATGCTCCCTTTTTGGAGCCTAACGCAGCCCTTCTGTGAACTCTAAATACCAGCGGTATTTAAAAGCTGCGAGGGAAAAAAAACATGCGTAGCTAACGCACCCCTTTGGCCGCAGAACTCTAAATCTAGCGGTTTGTTTGTTGCAGTGTAATAACTTTTTATAAATTCCCATACAGTCCCCCTGCTTGTAGTGCCATCCTCTTTTGGTAACTTCAAAAATGTAAAAGTATTTTTAGATTTTTCAGTGAACGTTGGACTCCGCTCCAGGATCTACTGAGCGGGTCTTGAATATCCAAAGCGCTTTGCGGGCTTGCTGGTTAGTTACAGCACGCCCGGTCGTGCTATTGGTATAAATTTAACTCTCTTCTGCTCTGGTCTAGTAGCGGGAGTGAGCTACATTTATTCCAATAGCGTGACCAGCATGCTGTGACTAACCAACAAGCCCACAAAGCGCTTTGGATATTCAAGACCCGCTCAGTAAATCCTGGAGCGGAGTCCAACATTCACTGAAAAATCTGAAAATACTTTTACATTTTTTAAGTTACTGCTTAAATAATGTTATATAATTATATAACATTATTCTTAACCTTTACTGTCCCTTTAAATACCTTGAAACATGAAGTATATATAAGTATAGATATATCTTTACTGTAGATAGATATTTTACAAAAAAATAATCTTATATGCATATATACTGTATTATATATATATATATATATATATATATATATATATATATATACACACAGTATAATATATATTTAAAAAGAAAAAGAAATTTTTCTTCTGTGTGAAGAACATTTGGAATGTAATGTATTCATAACTACTTTCAGTTTTAATGCAGTTGGTCTAATGCGGTGTCAGGATAGCACGCAAGTGATAAGTGTCGGGGTTTTTTTTTTGTTTTTTTTTTAACAGAGCACCTCATAGAAGTTAATATGGGGAGAAGTTGTTAGCTCTAGAGCGGGACAAAAAAAAGGGTACCGCTTGTAATCTGTCCCTTTATTTTTACAAAAATTTGACAATTTAAAGGGGCAGTAAAGTAAAAATTCAACTTACTTTAAATTGATTGAATAGAGCAGGACATTTTAACCAACTTTCTTCTATTATCAATGTTGCTTAATTCTCTTGGTATCCTTTTTTAGAGAGTAATCCTAGGTGAGCTCAGAAGCATAAATGCATCTTTAGCCATCTGGCAGCAATGATTGCAAACACTGCTGCAATAGACTCCGAAAGACACGTTCACGTCCTAAACTAATATCAGCCAACCAAACAAATTTGATAATAGGAGCAATTTGGAAAGTTGTTTAAAATCACATGCCGTGGATTATGAACATTTATTTTTGACTGTGCTGTCACTTTAAGTTTTGTGTTTAACGCCTGTGAAAAAGTTAAACACATAGTTTAAGTTGTGTGCCAAGGCATACTGCTTTGCTTACCCTTAAAAAAAGGCTTACAAAATCAAGTTTGGCAAATGTACATATCTACCAGTCATCTACTATATATTGCTTTGGAAAGAAATAAGAATGTGCTAAATGCAAGCTTTTAAGCATATGTTCAAACTATTTTGATTTCCTATTTTTAAGAATAAATTGTTATGAAGAAATAAAGCACATTTTTATTTAAGTTTTTTAGCTTCTATGACCTTTATTAATGTCTCTCAGCTAGATTACGAGTTTTGAGCGCTATAGGGAAAGTAAAGAACGCCACAAAAGTTGCGTTATTTAATTCCCTATGGCGCTGCCATTACAAGTTTAAAAAAACACTGCTTGTGCGGGAGATATGGAGATTTTAGGCTCCATACCACTCCCAAAACAAGTGCTGTGTTTGACGTGCTTGAGCACGCTTTCCCCATAGACATCAATGGGGAGAGCCGGCAAAAAAGTCTAACACCTGCGATCGCGAAAACAAAAGATCCATAACGCAGCCCTATTGATGTCTATGAGGAAGATAAAATACAGTTTAAACCTAACACCCTAACATAAACCCTGTCTAAACACCCCTAATCTGCTGCCCCTGACATCGCCAACATTTACTTAATGTTATTAACTTCTAATCTGCCGCTCCCGATATCGCCAACGCCTAAATAAAATTATTAACCCCTAATCTGCCGCTCCCGATATCGCCGCCAATATACTAAAGTTATTAACCCCTATCCCGCTGCACCCAACATTGCTGGAACTATATTAAAGTTATTAACCCCTATTCCGCCGCTCCCTATTTCTCCTCCACCTAAATAATGCTATTAAACCCTAAACCTCTGGCCTCCCACATCACTACCACTAAATAAACCTATTAACCCCTAAACCGCCAGCCCCCCACATCGCAACAACCTAAATTAAACTATTAACCCCTAAACCTAACGTAACCCTAACATAACCCTTACCCCCCTAACTTTAACATAATTAAACTAGATCTAAATTAAACTTATAATTATTAACTAAATAAACCTATTAACCCCTAAACTGCCAGCCTCCCACGTTGCAACAACCTAAATTAAAATATTAACACCTAACCCTAACACCCCCTAACTTTAAAATAATTCAAATAGATCTAAATTAAAATTTACAATTATTAACTAAATACCTATTTAAAACTAAATACTTACCTGTAAAATAAAACCTAAGTTAGCAACAATATAACTAATAGTTACATTGTAGCTAGCTTAAGTTTTATTTTTATTTCACAGGTAAGTTTGTATTCATTTTAACTAGGTAGATTAGTTAGTAATAGTTATTAACTATTTACTAACTACCTAGCTAAAATAAATACAAACTTACCTGTGAAATAAAACCTAAGCTGCGGTACACTAAAACCAAACATTACAAAAATAAAAACCTACCATTACAAAAAATAAAAAAAACCACCATTACAAAAAAAAAAACAAATGAAATTATCCAAAAAAATAAAGATTATTCCTATTCTAATACCCTTAAAAAAAAAAAACACTCCAAAATAAAAAGCCTAATCTAGAATAAACTACCAAGGGCCCTTAAAAGGGCCTTTTGGGGGCCCTTAAAATGGCCTTTTGTAGGGCATTGCCCTGAGATAAACAACTCTTTTGCTCCAAAAAATACAAACACTCCCTTAACACTCTACAAACACCCACCCCCCAAACTACCAAGGGCCCTTAAAAGGGTTTTTTGGGGGCCCCTAAAAGGGCCTTTTGTAGGGCATTGCCCTGAGATAAACAGCTCTATTGCTACAAAAAATAAAACACCCCATAAAAATATACATTAAACAAAATAAAAAATGATATCATCCAAAATAAAAAAGAATTACACCTAATCTAACAGCCCTATCAAAATTAAAAAGCCCCCCAAAATAAAATAACCCTAGCCTACAATAAACTACCAATGGCCCTTAAAAGGGCCTTTTGTGTGGCATTGCCCCAAAGATATCAGCTCTTTTACCTGTAAAAAAAATACAAACACCCACCACCCAATCAACCACCCTAAATAAAAAAAACTATCTAAAATAACCTAAGCTACCCATTGCCCTTAAAAGGGCATTTGTATGGGCATTGCCCTTAAAAGGGCATTTAGCTCTTTTACATTGCTCAAACACTAATCTAAAAAAAACACACCCAAAAAACCCTTAAAAAACTTTACACTAACCCCCGACGATCCATTTACAGTTGTTGAAGTCCCGCTTGAAGGATCCATCCAGCCGGCGAAGTCATCATCCATTCGGCAAGAAGTCTTCATCCAGACGGCCTCTTCTATCTTCATCCAGCCGGCAAAGTCCTCATCCATGCGGCAAGAAGTCTTCATCCAGACGGCCTCTTCGATCTTCATCCAGCCGTCGCGGAGCGGGTCCATCCTGAAGACATCCGGCGTGGAGCATCCTCTTCATACGGTCGCCACCGTATACTGATTCTTCAATGCAAGTGATGCATTCCAAGATGGCGTCCCTTGCATTCCTATTGGCTGAAAGATTTCAATCAGCCAATAGGAATTAGAGCTGCTAAAATCCTATTGGCTGTTCCAATCAGCCAATATGATTAAGCGCTCATTCTATTGGCTATTCCAATCAGCCAATAGGATTGAGCTCTCATTCTATTGGCTGTTCCAATCAGCCAATAGACTGAGAGCTCAATCCTATTGGCTGATTGAAACCAATAGAATGAAAGCTGCTTAAATCCTATTGGCTGATTTTAATAGCCAATAGGATTTTAGCATCCCAAATTCCTATTGGCTGATTCAAAATTTTTAGCCAATAGGAATGCAAGGGACGCCATCTTGAACCACGTCCCTTGCATTGAAGATTCAGTATACGGCGGCGACCGTATGAAGAGGATGCTCCGTGCCGGATGTCTTCAGGATGGACCCGCTCCACGCGAGCTGGATGAAGATCGAAAAGGTTGCCTGGATGAAGACTTCTTGCCACATGGATGAGGACTTCGCCGGCTGGATGAAGATAGAAGAGGCCGCCTGGATGAGGACTTCGCCGGCTGGATGAAGATAGAAGAGGCCGCCTGGATGAAGACTTTTTGCCGCATGGATGATGACTTCGCCGGCTGGATGAAGATCCTTCAATTGGGACTTCAACAACTGTAAGTGGATCGTCGGAGGTTAGTGTTAGGTTTTAAGGGTTTTTTGGATGGGTTTTTTTAAGTTTAGGGTCTGGGCAGTAAAAGAGCTAAATGCCCTTTAAAGCGCAATGCCCATACAAATGCCCTTTTCAGGGCAATGGTTAGCTTAGTTTATTTTAGATAGTTTTTTTTTTTTATTTGGGGGGGGGTTGGTTGGGTGGTGGGTTTTACTGTTGGGGGGGTTGTATTTTTTTTACAGGTAAAAGAACTGATATCTTTGGGGCAATGCCCCACAAAAGGCCCTTTTAAGGGCCATTGGTATTTTATTGTAGGCTAGGGGTTTTTTTTATTTTGGGGGATCTTTTTTATTTTGATAGGGCTATTAGATTAGGTGTAATTCTTTTTCTTTTTGATTTGTTATTTTTTGTAATTTAGTTAGTTTTTATTTTTTGTAATTAGATACTTTTTGAAATTTTTAGAGTAGTGTTAGGATTTTTTAATGTGTAGTTTAGTTTTTTAATTGGTAGTTAGTTTAATTTTAGTTTAATAATTATAATAGTTTAATTGTTAGTTTAATTTTTTTTTAAATTTGACAGGTAAATTTTAATTTAATTGAAGCTAGGGAAATTGTAATTTTAATATAAAGTTAGGGGCTCGTTAAGGTTAAAGGTTACTAGTTTAAATTAGTTTATTTTGTTGTGGGGGGCTTTCGGTTTAGGGGTTAATAGTTTATTTTAGTATATTTCGTTGTGGGGGGCTAGCGGTTTAGGGGTTAATAGGTTTATTATAGTGGCGGTGTGGGCGGACGGCATATTAGGGGTTAATAATATTTAAATGGTGTTTGAGGGCGGCGGTTTAGGGGTTAATAAGTTTATTATAGCGGGGACAATGTCGGGGAGCGGCAGAATAGGGGTTAATACATTTTTTTAGTGGTGGCGATGTCGGGAGCGGCAGATTAGGGGTTAATAAATGTATTATAGTATTTGCGATGCGGGAGGGCCTCGGTTTAGGGGTGAATAGGAAGTTTATGGGTGTTAGTGTACTTTTTAACACTTTAGTTATGAGTTTTATGTAACGGCTTTGTAACATAAAACTTATAACTACTGACTTTAGATGGCGGTACGGATCTTGTCGTTTTAGGCTGTAACGCTCCCTTTTTAGCCAGAATGCAAAACTCGTAATACCAGCGCTATGGGAATCCCATAACAAAATGTAATTTTTATGTGTGCGGGACTGACGTTGCGTTACAGGCTAAAAGGTGTGCGGTACACAAATTTTCAGCGTTACAACCCACAACGCAAAACTTGTAATATAGGTGTCTGTTTCTTGTATCATTATCTATTCAAACTTCTTTTTTCCTTTAATCTGCCTTAATGATACTCACAACTTATTTCTTCCCAAAATAAATTATCAGGAAAACACAGATAAAAATTATTCACAATAAGAGAAAGCTTTGTAATCTTAAAAATTCTTGTTGGAAGACAGCAGAAGATAGCATACTGTGCTTCAATAACTATACAGATTAAACACAATTTTGTTTGACTGCTTGGAAAGATATAAATAATCTGTCCCTTCTTAAAACTTATTTTGGACCTAAATGTTTTGAGGTGACATTCTCTTTCAAGCTTTAGTTAATATGCTGTTTAAGAGTAGACTGAAACTATTCTCAGAAATCTATAAGCAATAAATGATACAGTCTACATTAAACTGTACTATTTTCCAACTAGAACAAACCTTCATTTTTTGTATAATGCTCACTAAAGAACAGTATAACAATAATAATATAAGGGTATGTTTGAATATAGGATGCTTATGTTGTGTGTTTCAATCACTTAGTTAAAATAAACAAAATAAGAGACACTTTGCAGCTGTCCAATAAAGTAAACAATTTACATGGGTATTGACCACATGCACATATGGTCTCTATGCCTCCACCCACTCTGCTCCATCAAAAAAATACAATCAATATTTCACACAATGTAAAAAATAAATAAATACTGTATTATAAAGTGCTTAATGTATTAAGCAGTGGATGCTGCTTTTGAGCCTTTGTAAGGCTGCTTTCTGCAATATAAGAATAGGTCACCACCTCTGAATTGGCGTATAGAAATCACACACATTCGCTCAGAGTGATTGACAGGCCCTTATCTCACACAAGTGGTCACACAAGAGAAGGGGCGGCATTACACACTCAATTGAGTGTGTAATGATATATCGGAGGAACGGGCATGCAGTGTCTGCTGCCACTTGATGCAAAGTCAGGCACACCAGCCTTAGTACATTATTTCATTACTCCAATGTTTTAATGTAAAGTGCAGAAGACTGCAATGTCACAGTATATAAATCAATACATACATAAAACCTTTATTTTATTATAACCTATAAAGAGCATATCACATAAAGAGAAAGCTTACTTGTAAACCAGTGAAAATGCTTCAGAACATATGGCCGGACAAGGGACCAGCCTAATCAGGATATGCCCAAGAGCAGCTGGGAAATGAGCCCTTGTCACCTTCTCAAATACAGAGCTAAGGGTATTCACATCAGCAATCTTGCTATTGGGGTCCCCTCCTCCGGTGTCTAGTATGCTGCCACCATGAAGAACCAGGACAAGGACTTGAGTTTTACAGTTGCTCAGCTGATTTCCATCCTGATGGGTAAGAAGAGAGATTATAAATTTATAGAACTTTTACTTTTTTGCTACAATATTCTGGGTACTGTAGGACTCATTGTTTGTTTCGTTTTTTACAAATAAAGTTTTTGAATGATAACCTAATTTTCACAACATGCCTAAGAGATGCTTGACCAAAGTATCAAAAGGACCTAATGATTAAATGGAGTTATAGGGGCATTGCTCTTTAAAAAAAAGTAAATAATTAATATTATATTCAGCATCAGTTTTGGATTTCCTACTAATGCTAATTGGCCAATAAGTATTTCCTACTGATGATAAATGGCTGTTACACACTTACCACCAATGACCATTGGCTGGATGGAATTTCCTGCAAATGCTTAATGTTTAAATGTTCATCTAATTTGGTTATACAGGGTCACACATGCAAGGGCATGAGATTATTTATTCCCAAACACAGCGGTTGGCATGATGGACATGCATGAGATATTCGGTACATGTTTCAAAAATATATTTTTTAGCTAATGAAAATAAAGAAACTGGCAGTGCTGACATTTCCTACATAGGTAAACCATGTGCTATATATTAAGTACACCAATTATTATTTTTATTTTTTTATTTAACAAACACAGCTATATTATACAGTGGCTATAATTACATATAAATAATGTAATACGACAAATGGGTGATGGCTAAACATAAAATCCAAAATTTAAATCACAAGAAAGTAATAAGATATTCCCTGGAAGAGGAGTGTCATTGTTCTCATAATTACAATTTTTACAACCATATTAAAGAAAAATAAATAAAACTATGAAACTGGTAGAAAGCATAACTATGCATTGTTTCATTAAAAGAAACATAGGGCTCCATTTATCAAGCAGGGGAAGCCTAGTTACCGAAGATGCGGTGAAGTCAAAATACCCCAAACTTATTGTTCGGGGTGATTGAAAGGCCCTGCTCTTGTGTGACGGGCGGTACTGCATAAGAATTTGCTTGTGTAATATAAATGAGGGCAGTGGGCAAACAGCATCTGCTGCTCACTGACAGACACAGACAGACAGGTTTCCTAGTTGGAACCTTGTCCATCCATGCTTTGTTAAATGGGAGCCATAAACTCAAAATTGAAATACAAGAGTACTTTTAAGTTTTGGTAAGTGAGATAATTTACTTTGCAAGGAGCATATGTAGATATGCCCCATGCACTTTTTCAAACACCAACCTTGCTCACTTGTGTTACATATTGTGTCGGCTTGCATAAGTTAGTGAATATATCACTAAAGGCTCTCTGAGAAGGTACAATATTTGAAAGCATTAGCACAGGGTACATGCTATCATGCTCTGTACACATTCAAAACTGTTACTGAAACAATCAGAGCCTTTACTACAAGGATATTGCAAAAATGCTTCTATTCAAAATTGAAACTTATTTATTATTATTATTATTGCAATATTAAGTTTTCTGTCCATTTAAAAGTGTATAAAACCCAAATAGTTACTTTTGTTACTCAGACAGAGCATACAGTTTACAAAAAAAAAAATCAAATTTATTTCAAATATCAGATTAGTTTCCTTCTCATGGTATTATTTGTTGAAGAGATGCCTAGGTGTAAGATCACTACATGGCAGGAAATAGTGATGCTATCTAGTACTCTTGCAAATTGATAATATTCTTGCAAAATGTCTGCCATATAGGGGACAATTTACCAAATGTTGGGTGGACATGATTTGCTATAGCGAACCATGTCTGCCCGACATTGCTAAATGCCGCCATCATACGCGGTCGGCATTTAACATTGCACAACCATTTCTTGTGAAATGCTTGTGCAATGCCGCCTTCTGCACATTCACGGCCAATCGGCTGCTAGCAGGGGGGTGTCAATCATCCCGATCATATCTGATTGGGATGATTGCAGTCTGCCACCTTACGACCTCTGCTTCTTGACTGCCATTTCTGGCGATCCGGAAACTACGGGTGAATAAAGCAGCATCCGCTGCTTACTAAATCCGCCCCCAAGTGTTTTTAGACACTGCACACTCCTGAGTTTACATTCCTGCTTTTCAACAAAAGATACCAAGTGAACAAAAAAATCTTATAGACATGTAAGAAAAATTGTGAGTTTCATGTCCCTTTAAGTTAATTAGAATTAAGCTCATGGTTATGTTTTTCACCTGTTTCTCAGCTTTATTTATTTTTCTGTAATATGGATGTACAGACTGTATATTTTGTAATTATGAGAATAATGACTCAGACACTTCTTCTAAGGAATAATTGTTAACCTTTTTGTTTTTATCACATCCTATCTGTAGTTATTCTTGCATGGAACACATTAAATAGCGCATACTAACATGTAGACTGTGTTTTTACAATTGAATGTGCCACATCACAATTTATTTAGAACACTTCAGTAACACCAATCTGGATTTCGTCAACTAGAATCATTAGTTGGTTATCTAACTAGAAGCACTTCCTGTCATTCACACCATTAAACTCTACTCAATGAAAATATTCTTACCTCACTATCCTCATGTATCTCAAAACTGCTCTGTCGGGGACACCGATGCTTCCTCCCATGAACTCTATAAAGTTCACCTGTTAAACCACAAATATACATTTATATGTTAGTTAGCACTGAAATTAGTACCGTCTGAAGACCATATGGCCTAAAAATAACCATACATATACGAAAAATGTATAACTGTAACCAAAAATGTTTGCAGTCATTTTTATCAACAGCAACACATACCAAGAGACAATTGCTTGTGCCATTAAATGCTATCAAATGTGACTTAAAGGGATACTAAACCCAATTTTTTTTTATGATTCGTGAAAGAAAACATTTGAGTTTAGTTTCGCATTAAATGGATAATTATGCTTAGATATAAGAAGCATAATTTCAGGTGTGTGTGTGTGTGTGTGTGGGGGGGGGTTTCCTCTAGACACTCCTAACTATAACCCACACCTCAGCATTTGATATAGAAATTTTTAACACATATTATTTTTTATTGTTGCTATAGTTATGTAAACAATAATAATTAAATCATTTTTATAAAGAAACTGGATTTTTTTATTTTAATAGAACATAGATCAATTCCACAGGTTTACATAGAGTGTAATAGACATGTGCATGCAGATTCGAACAAATCCACAAAATCTCCAATTTTGCTATATTCCTTGCATTTGTTTCAAAATGAAAAACAAACAGCCCATTTAATTAATAGCCAAATGAACAAATGATAATGTAGTTAGTTGCTTTGTTCATTCCTTTAAAACTGTTTCACTAAAAGCAGGTAAGGCTTTTTTGCAGATGGGAAATGATTCCGAAATTAAGATATACAATATATAGATGGGAAAAGGTTTCAGAAGTTCTCGTTTACACTTTTCAATACCAATATCCACTAATTTTGTTGTCAGTTGATTCCGATAAAAGCCAATGTGTATATAAGATTCACTTTATTTCTTGTTGAATCCTGAGCTCAGTAAAAGAAAAGAAAAAAAAAATATATTTTTTTTTGCGCTGATGGCGGCAGTAGCACTAACTACTAGTTTAAATTTATTTAAGTTTACACTTCTGTTCAGTGGCTTCTCTGGTGTCCTGAAGACAATCCCTATGGGAAATCATGAATTTAAGAATTTCCTATAACTGACAAATATGTTTAAAAATGTGGCAAAACCCATCTAATCCTGGATAATACTATCTAAGTTTTGATTCATGATGAATGATTCATCTGAAAGAATTTTTCATCTGTACATAATTAGTTTATAATGACTGCAAGCGCTAAATTACCACATTTTTACCAAACATATCCAGCCAATCAAAAATGCTTACAGTAATAAAGAGCAGAAATGCAAACTAATCTCTGCATAATAATACAATCATAATATATTCTAATTCCTTTTATCACCTATAATTAAAGTGTGTCCCATATTACCCAACACTGTGGAAGCTAAAAACAATATGAAATGAATTTGTCAGAAGTATTTTTTGGTCTAATTTAAATACTGGAAAATTGTTAGCAAAATAAATAGTTTTTTTTAGAGAACAATTTATTGTCATGCACATGGAAGCACAATTAAATCACCCAGTAATTTATTGATCCTAACCCTTAAATTAGTGCTTTTTGTTTCTCTTCTGATAGAAATTTGTCAAAATGTTCAAAACAAATACATTGGTTCAGATTCTGTCCAAGAAAAGAAATGTATATTCTCGAGGGTGCTGTACAAATTGCTAAAGCAGCCACTGTAGGACTACAGTTACAGCAGGATTTATTGGCCTTGCCATTAACCCCTTAGTGACCAGAGCACTTTTCCATTTTCTGTCCGTTTGGGACCAAGGCTATTTTTACATTTTTGCGGTGTTTGTGTTTAGCTGTAATTTTCTTCTTACTCATTTACTGTACCCACACATATTATATACCGTTTTTCTCGCCATTAAATGGACTTTCTAAAGATACCATTATTTTCATCATATCTTATCATTTACTATAAAAAAAAATATAAAATATGAGGAAAAAATTGAAAAAAACACACTTTTTCTAACTATGACCCCCAAAATCTGTTACACATCTACAACTACCAAAAAACACCCATGCTAAATAGTTTCTAAATTTTGTCCTGAGTTTAGAAATACCCAATGTTTACATGTTCTTTGCTTTTTTTGTAAGTTATAGGGCCATAAATACAATTAGCACTTTGCTATTTCCAAACCATTATTTTTCAAAATTAGCGCTAGTTACATTAGAACACTAATATCTTTCAGGAATCTCTGAATATCCATTGACATGTATATATTTTTTTTTAGTAGACATCCCAAAGTATTCATCTAGGCCCATTTTGGTATATTTCATGCCACCATTTCACCGCCAAATGCGATTAAATACAAAAAATCGTTCACTTTTTTACTAATTTTTTCACAAACTTTTGGTTTCTCACTGAAATTATTTACAAACAGCTTGTGTAATTATGGCTTAAATGGTTGTAAATTCTTCTCTGGGATCCCCTTTGTTCAGAAATAGCAGACATATATGGCTTTGGCGTTGCTTTTTAGTAATTAGAAGGCTGCTAAATGCCACTGCGCACTACACGTGTATTATGCCCAGCAGTGAAGGGGTTAATTATGGAGCATGTAGGGAGCCTTTAGGGATAATTTTAGCTTTAGTGTAGTGTAGTAGACAACCCCTAGTATTGATCTAGGCCAATTTTGGTATATTTCATGCCACCATTTCACCGCCAAATGCGATCAAATTAAAAAAACCGTTAAATTTTTCACAATTTTAGGTTTCTCACTGAAATCATTTACAAACAGCTTGTGCAATTATGGCACAAATGGTTGTAAATGCTTCTCTGGGATCCCCTTTGTTCAGAAATAGCAGACATATATGGCTTTGGCGTTGCTTTTTGGTAATTAGAAGGCCGCCAAATGCCGCTGCATTTCACACGTGTATTATGGCTAGCAGTGAAGGGGTTAATTATGTAGCTTGTAGGGAGCTTGCAGGGTTAATTTTAGCTTTAGTGTAGAGCTCAGCCTCCCACCTGAAACATGAGACCACCTGATCCCTCCCAAACAGCTCTCTTCCCTCCCCCACCCCACAATTGTCCCCGCCATCTTAAGTACTGGCAGAAACTCTGCCAGTACTAAAATAAAAGCTATATTTGGGCCTTTTTTGTGTTTTTTAAGCATATTTACATATGCTGCTGTGTAGGATCCCCCCTTAGCTCCCAGCCTCACTGATCCCCCACCAAACAGCTCTCTAACCCTCCCCCTCTGCCTTAATGGGCGCCATCTTGGGTACTGGCAGCTGTCTGCCAGTACCCAGTGTAGTAAAAAAAAATGTGCCTTTTTATTTTTTTAAATGATCTTTTCTGTAGTGTAGCTTCCCCCCCCCAAGATCAACCCCCCCACCCCTTCCAGGTCCCTTAGCTGTTTATTTACAGCTTTAATAACTTTTTTTGATTACTTTACCCAGTTTATTTTTCTGTAGTGCAGCGGTTCCCTCCCGCTCCCGCCCCGTGCACGCGCCCGCCCGCCGCCCCCCGTGCACGCGCGCGCTCCCGTGCGCGCTCCCGCCCCTCCCGCCCCCGATCCCGCCCCTCTCCACTCCATTCGGCACATCGATGGCCGACCACCCGCCTCCCAGACTTGCTCCCACCCACCAACGATACCGGCCACCGATGTCCGGTGCAGAGAGGGCCACAGAGTGGCTCTCTCTGCATCGGATGGCCAAGGGGGGTTATTGCAGGATGCCTCGATATCGAGGCATCACTGCAATAACCGGAAAGCAGCTGGAAGCGTGCAGGATCGCTTCCAGCTGCTTTCCAGACCAAGGACGTACGCCACACGTCCTCGGTCATTAACTGACTTTTTTTTGAGGACGTGTGGCGTACGTCCTTGGTCATTAAGGGGTTAAAGGGACACTCAAGTCAAAATTAAACTTTGATGAGTCAGCTATAGCATGTAATTTAAAATAACTTTCCAATTTACTTCCATTAACAAAATGTGCCCAGTCTTTTTATATTTACACTTTTTGAGTAACCAGCTCCTACTGAGCATGTGCAAGAATTCACAGAATATACGCATTTGTGATTGGCTGATGGCTGTCACATGAAACAGGGGGGGAGTAGAAATAGACATAACTGAAATTTGTCAGAAAAAAATTGTACTACTCATTTGAAGTTCAGACTAAGGGGCTGATTTATTATATGGCGGCAGACATGATTCATTGTAGCGAATAATGTCTGCCCGACATCAATAAATGCAGACAGCATACACTGTCTGCATTTAACATTTCACGAGCATTTCTTGCGAAATTCTTGTGCAATGCCGTCCCTTGCACATTCACAGACAATTGGCTGCTAGCAGGGAGTGTTAATCATCCCGATCGTATCTAATCGGAATGATTGCAGTTCGCCACCTCAGAGGTGGCGAATGAGTTAAGGAGCAGCGGTCTTACAACTTCTTAACTCCTGATTCCGGCGAGCCAGAAGGCTCACGTGGAATTATCAGCATTCACTGCTTAATAAATCGGCCCCCTAAGTGCTATTGCATTGTCTTTTTATCATGCATTTGTTGGTGATGTACATCTACTGTATCTACTGGTCCTTTAATGTAATAAAAAGCCTTTTAAAGAATGCATCAAAAAATTAAAGACCCCATTAAGGTGAAACTTCTTTAATATGAAAGAATCCAATGAAATATACCATATGGTAATTCATTTACCATTCCTCATTAAGCCCTTTGCGACCGAGGACGTGCCAGGAACGTCCTACAAAAAATACCCTCCTGGCACATCCTCTGGGCTTTCATGGTATTGCAGTGATGCCTCGATATTGAGGCATCCTGCAATACCATTTTTTACACACAGATGCAGAGAGAGCCACTCTGTGGCCCTCTCTGCACCGGTAGCGATAGTGCAGATCATTGGTGGATGGGAGCCTTAGCAAGGAGGCGGGTGGGAGGCCCATCACTACCCGGCATCTGGTTCCTGTATGTGCAATGTGCACACCGGGTGCCAGGAGCGTGCGGGGGGCAGTTGTGTGTGCGCAGCAACTACTGCCACCAATGTCATTGAATGGGAAAGAGGGAGAGGGAGGGGGGTAAAGATCAAAGGATCTGGGTGGGTATTGAGGGGGGGCATCTACACTACAGAAAAATTAATATTTTATAAAAAAAATATTAAAAAACTTTTTTGGGGGGCAAACTGGGTACCGGCAGACAGCTGCCAGTACCCAAGATGGCGGCAAATAGGTAGCGGGGGAAGGGTTAAAGATCTGTTTGGGGGGATCAGGGAGGTTGGGGGCTAAGGGGGGTGCATCACAGCTAAATAGATTTTTTTTTTTTTTTTTTTAAAAAGCCTTTTATTTTAGTACTGGCAGACTTTCCGCCAGTACTTAAGATGACGGGGACAATTGTGAGGTGGAGGAGGGAAGAGAGCTGTTTGGGAGGGATCAGGGGGTGGGATGTGTCAGGTGGGAGGCTGATCTCTACACTAAAGCTAAAATTAACCCTTCATGCTCCCTACAAGCTACCTAGTTAACCCCTTCACTGCTGGGCATAATACAAGTGTGGTGCGCAGCGGAATTTAGCAGCCTTCTAATTAGCAAAAAAACAATGCCAAAACCATATATGTCTGCTATTTCTGAACAAAGGGGATCCCAGAGAAGCATTTACAATCATTTGTGCCATAATTGCACAAGCTGTTTGTAAATAATTTCAGTGTGAAACCTAAAGTTTGTAAAAAAGTGAACATTTTTTTTATTTGATCGAATTTGGTGGTGAAATGGTGGCATGAAATATATTAAAATGGGCTTAGATCAATACTTTGGGTTGTCTACTACACTACCCTAAAGCTAAAATTAACCCTACAAGCTCCCTACAAGCTACCTAATTAACCCCTTCACTGCTGGGCCTAATACAAGTGTGGTGCGCAGCAGCATTTAGCTGCCTTCTAATTACCAAAAAGTAATACCACAGCCATAAATGTCTGCTATTTCTGAACAAAGGGGATCCCAGAGAAGCTTTTACAACCATTTGTGCCATAATTGCACAAGTTGTTTGTAAATAATTTCAGTGAGAAACTTAAAGTTTGTGAAAAGTTTGTGAAAAAGTGAATGATTTTTTTTTTATTTGATCGCATTTAGCGTTGAAATGGTGGCATAAAATATGCCAAAATGGGCCTAGATCAATACTTTGGGTTGTCTACTAAAAAAAAAAATATATACATGTCAATGGATATTCAGGGATTCCTGACAGATATCAGTGTTCCAATGTAACTATAGCTAATTTTGAAGAAAAAAAAAATGGTTTGGAAATAGCAAAGTGCTAGTTGTATTTATTGCCCTATAACTTGGAAAAAGCAAAGAACATGTAAACATTGGGTATTTCTAAACTCAGGACAAAATGTTTAAACTATTTAGCATGGGTGTTTTTTGGTGGTTGTAGATGTGTAACAGATTTTTGGGGTCAAAGTTAGAAAAAGTGTGTTTTTTTCAATTTCTTCATCATATTTTATAAAAAAAATTATGATATGATGAAAATAATAATATCTTTATAAAGTCAATTTAATGGCGAGAAAAACGGTATATAATGTGTGGGTACAGTAAATGAGTAAGAGGAAAATTAAAGCTAAACACAAACACTGCAGAAATGTAAAAATAGCCCTGGTCCTTAAAGGGACAGTCTAGTCCAAAAAAAACTTTCATGATTCAGATAGGGCATGTCATTTTAAACAATTTTCCAATTTACTTTTATCACCAATTTTGCTTTGTTCTCTTGGTATTCTTAATTGAAAGCTTAACCTAGGAGGTCCATATGCTAATTTCTTAGACCTTAAAGGCCACCTCTTTTCAGAATGCATTTTAACAGTTTTTCACCACTAAAGGGTGTTAGTTCACGTATTTCATATAGATAACACTGTGCTCATGCACGTGAAGTTATCTGGGAGCCAGCACTGATTGGCTAAACTGCAAGTCTGTCAAAAGAACTGAAATAAAGGGGCAGTTTGCAGAGGCTTAGATACAAGATAATCACAGAGGTAAAAAGTATATAAATATAACTGTGTTGGTTATGCAAAACTGGGGAATGGGTAATAAAGGGATTATCTATCTTTTAAAACAATAACAATTCTGGTGTAGACTGTCCCTTTAAGGGAAAGAAATTGAAAAATTGCCTTGTCCTTAAGGGGTTAAAGGGGCACTGAACCCAATTTTTCTTTCTTTCATTATTCAGATAGAGCATGCAATTTTAAGAAACTTTCTAATTTACTCCTATTATCAAATTTTCTTTGTTCTCTTGCTATCTTTATTTATAAAAGTAGGCATCTAAGCTAAGGAGCCAGACAATTTTTGGTTCAGACTCTGGACAGCACCTTTTTCTTGGTGGGTGAATTTACCCACCAATCAGCAATAACAACCCAAGTTGTTCACCAAAAATGGGCCGACTTCTAAACCTACATTTTTGCTTTTCAAATAAAGATACCAAGAGAATGAAGACAATTTGATAAAAGGAGTAAATTAGAAAGTTGCTTAAAATTGCATGCTCTTTCTGAATCACGAAAGAAAAAAAAATTTGGGTTCAGTGTCTCTTTAAAGTTATATGGTATACAAACTTAACTTAAAATTGCACAATCAACAAATGCATAGCAAAAAGGTGATGCAATAACATTTTGAACTTCAAATGAGCAGCAGATTTTGTTCTGATAAATTTGAAATGTATTATTGCTTTTGCTAACCCCCTGTGTCATGTGACAGACATTAGCAAATCACAGGCTCATATATATTTACTCTGTAAACTCTCATACATGATTAGTAGGTGCTGGTGCCACAGAAAGTGTGTATATAAAAATATTATGTGCAGTTTGATAACATAGGTAAATTGAACATTTTTTTTAAAATTGTATGCTCTATCTGAATCATCTAATTACACACAGGAGAAGGTTTCAAATTCAGTAAGAGTAAGGAAAGGGTTTAAGGGGAGTTTATTGTCAAACCATTGTTAATTATGCTAATAAATTCTCAATTGTAAAAAAATGCTTTAAAAAACTATGATGATATTAGTCACATATTAAAATAATACATGCCTATCAGACTGTTATAAAGATTACAAAAAAACTGAAATGCACAAAATATGCCCAAAGGATTGACTAATTAATTCTTACTAAACAGCTGATTGTATATTTGTTCTGACTCATTGTCTGTTAGTTTTAAAATTAAACTATGCCATTTCAACATTATAAAAGTTGAAATCTTCATTTAAAATTTTAAAAAGCATTGATTTAATCAAGGTAAATTAACATGCTGAGCAACTAGTTATGTTTTTCTATATGTTTTTAGATGGACCAGCTAGTTGCAGTATCTATGTGTCAACATAGTCCCAAAACTTGTAAAATAAATTGTTTGAAATCATCTAATACTGCCTGAGTTGGTCAAGGTCATTACTGAGTCAAGAAATAACCCCAATCCTATACTTCTAGTGCAACTTTCATTTATTTCCTCATGTGTGCTTTGTCTACAATAATGTTTTACACATTGCCCCTCAAGCAGATATAATTTTTTTGTTCAGGGGTTTAATGGATTGCAGTTGATGTTACATATCATTAAGATGAGGAATGATTATGTCTCAGCATCAGCAAAACTGGCCAAAATTATGATATTTAGGTAGGATTTGTTATTATCTTTTAATACTAATGTTTTTTTTAATATAAGAAAAGAAACATAATTCTCAACCTTAGGTAGACAGAAAAATAGAATAGTAATTTAATAAGACTGGTCAACATTAAACAGCCTATACTGCCAGAAATTAAATCCAAAATATAGCAATGGTTATATATTGGCTCAATCGCTCCAGATTATGCTTACAAGCAAAACAGACCCACTAGTGGTAATAATAAAAATAATAATAATAATAATAATAATAATAAAAATAATAATAATAATAATAATAAAAATAATAATAACAATAAAAATAATAATAATAATAACTTATATAGGACTTTCCCCCTGGTGGGGCTCAAAGTGCTTGAGAGAAACAGACAGAAATGACCACTTTCTAAACTAATCATTCCCTACTTTATACAGTAAAGTTAACCTCCTTCATTCTTAATAAATACCCAGAGATTTATAGATAACAAAGGGAGGGGTCATGGTGGATGACACATAGAGATATGAGCTTATATTCTGTGTTTTGAATTTAATTAATGGTTATCTTTGCTCATCTAATTTAATATTCTCTAATGTGATGGATTCAAAGAAATAAATGATAAAAAAGTACAAAAAACATCTTGATAGTATAGTATAGTATCATAATTATCAAATAATTATATATATTTGTGTATTTGTATTTGTGTTACTTATAGAACATATTTGAATGTAGCTTAAAATCCATGGTTACTAATCTACTAGTAAGAACAATATTTCACATATTTCCTTCTATTATAAAACAGAAAATTGTGTTTATTAGACTATTCTTCTCTTGATAATAGAAAAGATACTCTCTTACATCCCAATGGCCTACTGTTAGGTGTTATATGGTACTTTTATAGAATCTGTTGCCTCCTAATTTAATAAGACTATTCAATTTAAATCAATAAGGACGTATTTGGGTATTTAGTACATATTCCTACTATATGGTATTTGGTTGTTAAGAAAGCTATTAATTATGAAAAACACTTTTTACTATTTGCTAATAAATATTTATATATTTTTAATATTGGAGGATGGATTAAATACCAACATCTCTATTTTTGTAAGGTGATTAACCTTTTAGTGCCGTTATGACATTCTATTTCGTCCTAACCGCTCTGGGCTTTACCAATAGGAAGAAATAGAACCGTCCTAACCGTTTGGCTGTCCTGAAGCCAACAGCACTTCCAGGATGCCATCACGGTCTGGAGGGCACTCTGTGTTCATAGGGATGCCCCCCTGACCCGATCCCATCATTGAAATCTTGCGATTGCGTGCACGATCACGGGATTTCAATTTGTATACATCGGAACATTGTTCCGATGTAGACAACTTGACCCTGTCATCAAAGAGTTAAATAAGAACAGGATGTAATTGATCTGCAAGGGGATTTTTACAAAAATTGGAAGAATGGGCTTGTTGATGGCAAATGAGAATTAATACTGGTAAATGTAAGATCCTACATTTTGGAAGAAGAGATATGAAGGCTATTATTTAAATAGGACAAGAGTTTGTATAACAGGATTAAAATGATTTAGGTGTATTTATAGGTAAGAAGCTAAAAACAAGTGTGCAATGTAAGGCATTGACTTCAAAGGCAAATAAAATACTGGCATGAGTTAAAAGAGTATGGGGCGGAGTTCTGGAGACCAATTTAAAAAACAATTACATTGCAGAAAAATTCAGAGAAGGGCCTCAAAACTAATAAGGGGAAAGGAGGATTTAAACTGTGAGGAGAATTTAGCCGTATAAATAACGTTAATCTGAATACATCTGTGATATTTATTTCTATTATACCAAAAAAAAAATGGAAAATAGTATAGCTAAATTATATTAAAAAATATTCAGACATAATAATTGCAAATTATATATTATATTATTAGACTAATTTTTAAATGAAAGTAGTATAAAAAAGTAGATTATCATTAATTGCAACAAGTTTCAGTTTTAGTGGCTGTAATATATATATTCCACACACAAAAAAAGAACATTTTGAGAGCATTATCCTTTAATAATTAGCTTTGAAATCTATACTTAAAATGTAACAGACAATATATTTGAAGGCATTTCAGCGATTTTACTAAGCAACAAGTGCAGATAAGCTGCTGTTGACCTATGCTGGCATTACTAACAATCATTGGTTCTGTACAGTGCAGTGAAAACAGGTTAATTAGCAGCTGCCCCGTGGTAAATCAATACTTTAATCCAGTAAATCATAATAAATGTTCTTTTCTCAAGACTAAGTTCTTGGCATAACATAAGCTTGAGCCTCAACAATTGCTGTGGGCCAAATATTTTTGAGGATTACCCACTCACGATAATCAAGTGAATGACAGCATATCATGGATCACTTTATGTTTGAGTGTGTGTATGTATGTATGCATGAATGGGTATGTATGTGTTTATCTGTATTTGTATGTGTATGTGTATGTGAGAGGGAGTGTATGTATGTATGGCTGTGTGTATGTATGTATGCATGAATGGGTATGTATGTGTTTATCTGTGTATGTATTTGTATGTGTATGTGAGATGGAGTGTATGTATGTATGGCTGTGTGTATGTATGTATGCATGAATGGGTATGTATGTGTTTATCTGTGTATGTATGTGTATGTGAGAGGGAGTGTATGTATGTATGGCTGTGTGTATTTATGTATGAAGGAATAAGTATTTGTGCTTATCTATTATATAACAAAGATGATAGGCCTTTTGCTTTTGTATTTACAGTGTTGCTACAAGATAATATATCACAATTCCCCTCTGGATCCGCCCCTGCTTTATTTTAAGATTTATACATACAATTTCCTGCTTTAGATATAGAATCCAATAAGAAACTATGACACACACACAGACTCCCTGATCACAAGCTTACACAGTCACACACACACACAGACTCCCTGATCACAAGCTTACACAGACTCCCTGATCACAAGCTTACACAGTCACACACACACACAGACTCCATAAGCACAAGCTTACACAGTCACACACACAGACAGACTCCCTGAGCACAAGCTTACACAGTCACACACACAGACAGACTCCCTGAGCACAAGCTTACACAGTCACACACACAGACTCCCTGAGCACAAGCTTACACAGTCACACACACACACACACAGACTCCCTGGGCACAAGCTTACACAGTCACACACACACACACAGACTCCCTGAGCACAAGCTTTCACAGTCACACACACACACACAGACTCCCTGATCACAAGCTTACACAGTCACACACACACACAGACTCCCTGATCACAAGCATACACAGTCACACACAGACTCCCTGATCACAAGCTTACACAGTCACACACACACTCCCTGATCACAAGCTTACACACAGTCACACACACACTAGTCTTTTTTTTACTAAAAATTAAATCTTTCCAGGTATGACATACTTCTATAGAGCTAACTTACTAAGAATAAGAGCACTGCCTCGCAGTTTACCAAATGAGTTTGAAAGTATAAGAGGAACTGAAGAGGTGTCTAAATATAGCCAGTTGAGACGTACACACAAACAATATCAGGAACAGATACAATGACATGCATACACATTTTACAAAGTTGAATACATCTTAAGACATTTAGATTAAGTAAAATTATCAGAAGCCTTTATTCATGACCAAGGTGAATAATACTTAAAAGGACACAAAAGTCAAAATAAACTTTTATGATTCAGAAAGAGCATTCTGTTTTAAGACACTTTCCAATTTACTTCCATTATCAAATTCTGCACAGTCTTTTTATATTCACACTTTCTGGGTAACAAGATCCTACTGAGCATGTGCACAAGCTCACAGGGTATATGTATACTATTCTGGGATTGACTGATGTCTGTCACATGATACATGGGGGCCAGAAAATGGGAGAAATTTGTTTTTTTGCCAGAAAAAAAAATCTAATGCTTATTTGAAATTCAGTGTAGGTGTTATTGCATTGTCTTTTTATTATTCACTTGTTAATTATGCAATTCTACTGTATTTAGAAGTTATTTAACCCCTTAATGACTGAAGACGTGTCAGGTACATCCTGCAAAAAGCGGTCGTTAAGAACCAAGGACGTGCCTGACGCGTACTCGGGTAATCTGAGTGCTGGAAGCGATCGAGATCGCTTCCAGCCACACAGTATTGCAGCGATGGCTCGATGTTGAGGCATCCTGCAATACTGTTCCTGACTGCTGGGTTCCTTTTTGATTGGTCCCACGGAGCGATCACTTCCGGTTTCGCCCCAGCAGTCAAGCAGAGCATCGGAAGCCATCGGGCAGGCTTCTGATGCTCTGACTATGTGCTGAGTGCCTCTGTGGGTCGACGCACTTAGTGAAATATAATATTATAAAAAAATATTTTTTTATTTAAAAAAAGCCCCATATAGCCCACTCCCCATGTGGCTTCAAAGATGGCGCTGCCCAGTGCATCATGGGGCTTCTGTGGGGTGTCCCTAGCCTGCCTCATCATAGGGGTAGGCTAGGGTCATCCAATCTGAGCTTGCCCCTATAATTAAATTTCTAATAATTAAAAATCCAATTTGTCTGATCATGTCAGAGAGAGAGAGAGAGAAAGAGATCTGTGTTTAGGGAGAGAGATTTAGGGCGCCATTACATATACAAGTTACGCGCGTATATTTCACCCTTCGGCCGTAATTTTTATCCCCATAGACTAACATAGAACAGCCGCGCAATTTGGTATCCAAAATACAGCGTAAGGACTTACGCGCGCAGAATTCAGAAAATCTACTCCATTTTCATCTCGCCACATATTGCAGGCACAGCAACACTTGCACTGACTAAAAAAGCAACGTAACTCCCTGGAAGCCTTAACAAACACATACATTTAAGCAGCATCTCAAGGTTATAGGGTATACTATGATATTGTTTTTTTAAGGTTTATTTGTGTATTTGAAATAGTTGATTTTGTTGTTTGAAGCCACAACCTAATCAAATGGATTGAGCTTATGGCCCCTATTTAAGAAAGTCTGGCGGACCTGATCTGACAGACTTTCTTAAATAGGGGCCATAAATACGGCGAGCAATATGCTTGCCATATTCAGCATAGCACCAGCAGCTCACAAGAGCTGCTGGTGTAACGCCGCCCCCTGCAGACTCGCGGCCAATGGGCCGCCAGCAGGGGGGCGTCAATCAACCCGATCGTACTCGATCGGGTTGATTTCCGGCGATATCTGTCTGCCTGCTCTGAGCAGGCGGACAGGTTATGGAGCAGCGGTCTTTGTGACCGCTGCTTCATAACTGCTGAAACACGGGGCATCAAGCTCCATTCGGAGCTTGATAGATAGGCCCCTATAGGTAGAATCAGATCTCATCACTTTATCACATTGTGGACATATACTTGCTTATTTACTTTAAATTTGTTCTCAAAACAATCAACAATACTTGGAGGAGAGAACAATGGGAAATCTTAATTGTATTACCTTCATCTCTTTAGAACCCACTGGAGTGTAATTATTGATGCCAAAATATATAAAGGGACAGTCAAGTCCAAAGAAAACCTTCTTGTTTCAAATAGGGCATGTTATTTCAAACTACTTTCATATTTAATTATAACACTTGCTTTGTTCTCTTGGTATTCTAAGTTGAAAGCTAAATCTAGGATGGCTCATATGATAATTTCTAAGACCTTCTTGAAGGCCGCCTCTTTGCAGTTGTGTCAAACCAATCAGAGACAACACAACCTCTCACATGCAGCCTTAAAACACCTGATAATGCACACCCTATCAGTAACATCACTATTATATATACCCATATGTCAATTGATATTGGATGTGAGATACATTGATTTACATCTTAGAAGTAAATATTACTATATGTATGTGAGTTATAGTACAAGAATATGTCATAAACATGAAAATATTACCTGTTTTTATTGCCATTTCCACACAGGTCATATTATATGTTTTAACAATATTAGTGTAATAAAACACACCTTACATGAATGTGGATGACAATTATATGGTAAATAACAGAGGACAAGATTTATGGTGAACTATAAGAATATTTATTTATTTTTTGGCTTCTTGGATGAGGGAGCCGAGGTGACTGTAGTGGATTTCCTTGTTCTCCTGGTTTGAGAATATTCTGCTGTTTCTGCTGGTGTGCTGGCCACAGATGATAGGCTGGAGGCAGTGTCCTGCTGGTGTGTAAAGTGCTCAACCAACACACCCAAGAGTTGATTTTGTTCTCTCCATCTATTGTCCATTTGCATCTGCATATCAGACAGAATTTGCATCATCTGTGACTGGTTCTGAACACTTGCACTTAACGATGCTGCTATGTCCCTCTGTACCTCTATGCTACATTGTTGTATCCTCTCTTGGCTCCTGATGAACCTTTCATGGTTCCTGAAGAACCTCTCTTGGCCTCTTTGTATGCTCTCAGTGCTTGTTATGAGCCTCCTCTGGAGTGCAATGTATTTCTCACCCAGGGGAGAATACAATGCATCCACAGGCTCTTTAGCAGCAGGGCTTCTAGGTGCTTGTGGGGCAGGGTCACCTGCATCTGCTGGTTCATGTTGGGCAGGGTCAGCTTCAACTGCTGGTTCATGTTGGGCAGGGTCAGCTTCAACTGATGGTTCATGTGGGGCAGGGTTACCTGCATCTTATGGTGCTTGAGGTGCAGCTGTAGATTCTGCTATATTTCCATCTGACGATAGTGGAGCTCGTCCAATTGCTGATGATGGTGTAGCTCGTCCAATTGCTGATGATGGTGGAGCTCATCCAATTGCTGATGATGGTGGAGCTCTCATGGTTGGTTGATAGTCCCACTGATGACCAGTGTGTGACCACTCAGCCTGTCCAATTGGCACTTCCTGTGACATTGTCTGTGGGTAAAATCCCTGACTGCCATGAGATTGTGTTGTGGAGGGGGGTAAATACATGGATACATTTAGGCTGTCTTAGCTCCCCCTCAAAGCCAAAAGGGAGGATATTCCTCTGGCCAGGAGTCATATGGAAATGGTGGTGGCATCACTCCCGGGTCCTCAACTGAAGCCATCCAACCATGCTCATGCCTGGGAGCATACTGTTCTTGTGGTTGCCTGCAGACTGATGGTGGTGGTGGTGGTGGTGGCATGGATGTTTGTATCCTTGTGACAGGAGGTTCTGTGAAGGAGTCAAAGTATGAGAGGGATTAGTACAGTCAGATATATGTCCATGTGGGCATATAATATACATTGATACATGCTAGGGCCTATACTGATTCTCATGTCAAACTCTATAACATGTGTCCTGTGTTATTCTGAGACATGTTAGTATCGCACTATTCCACCTCATATCATGAATTGCATTGTGTTAAGTTGCAGTAATGTCAAATATAATTGTAGATGTTTTTGTTAGTAGGCCAAATACCATGCTCCTCATTGTGTACATGAATGTGTGATATTAAAGGATGTTATATCTCAAATACATATAATACTGGTGTGTGGGATGTTACTCACCAGCATGATGTGCTGTGGTTGCAGTCCCTGAGTCATGAGCCCCTGGAAGCCCACGGACTGCTGTGATACTCAGGGACCTGCGTATCATCTCCTGCCAGGTGTTATACTCAATATCCAGCGATGGACCACCACCTGTTGCCCTCTGGTGCATAGCTTCCTGCCCCATCTTTTCTTTGACCCGCCTCTTGCAGTAATTCCACCGCTTTTTCAGGCCCTCAACAGTCCTCCTCTGCGGGGCCACACTGTCAACGGCATCCTCTACTGCCAACCATGCTGTTTTTTGCTTTTTGGCAATGCCTTTGCCCCTTCTCCTGCCCGAAGAGGTCACTGTAATTGTGGACAAGGGCAACATTTTCATCAAATGAGAAGTTGGGACATCTCAGCCTCTCATCCTCCATGGCCACTTGGCTTCCTCCCTGTGATGTCCCTGGTGTGGGTTCCTCCCTATCCCCTCCCTCCTCCCCCCTTCTGTCCCCATGTGCACCCTCTGTCCCTCTCCTAGATGTGCCTGCTCTCTGGGGCTCTCGGGCATCTCCCCTCCCATCATCCCATCTAGCTCTCCCTCTCCCCATTCCACTTACTCCCTGACGGGGGGCCCACTGCTCCTCCTGTCCTCTCCAATACTCCTCTCCCTGCCACTCCTCTCCCCTCCTCCCCAACTCTCCCTGCCATCCTCACACTAAATCACACTACACACACTCACACTCAATCCAAGTTGAATCACAACCAAACACTCAGCCTATCACACTGTAAAAATCAAATAAAATGTGTGAGGTTAGAAAAAAAGTGTGGTATATTTGTATATGCATGTATGCAAAATATGTGTGCAATATGTAAAAATATATGTAAGTGTACAAGCTTAATCAAACAACAATGCGACCTAACTAACTCCTCTGTTTGCGCCTCTCTCTCTACTCTCACTCATCCTCCACTCCAGTGTAGTCTGTTGTAGCTCAACGAACAATCCAAACACACTGAATAAAATGGCAGCTGCACATGGGTTTATATATGAATTTTGAATAGCGTAATTACGTGTCGCATTTTTATTTTAAATCTGTCCATTTTTATGAGTGTTGGCCTAATTTGCATAAAACTACTCTTTATTTACACTTTCCATGGACAAAATACTGGCGTAAGTTACTTGTGATGACTAAAATGTGTATTTGCGCACATTTCAGAAGATCACCAGTTTGTCCTACTTACGCCAGTTTAGCATTTAACAGCACAGTATATGTAATACCCCAATGCGCGAGGTGAAATTACGGGCGGGGCGGGTTCTCACGCTTGCACCGAAAACTGCGCCTTAGTTTATAGAATATTTATTAAAAATTGTGAGACCCAAAGGTTGCCTAGCTTGCCAGTGATCACTATAAATCACTGGCTCTAGCATAGCAGCACTTTTTTGCTCTCTGTGCATTGTTTTAGGGGTTAATTTTTTTTTAATTTTTTTTTGTGAGACCCAAAAGCTCTTTTCAGAGCCATTTAGCTAGTTTTAATTCATTTTTGTAATAAAATTGTGAGACCCAAGGGCCCTTTTCAGAGCTATTAACCCCTAGCTCACCAGTGATCGTTATAAATTACTGGCTCTAGCACAGCAGCACTTTTTTGCTCTCTGTGCATTTTTAAGGGGTTCATATTTTTTTTAGGAATTTTTTTGAGACCCAAAGTCTCTTTTCAGAGCCATTTAGCTAGTTTTAATTAATTTGAATGAAAAATTGTTAGACCCAACGACCCTTTTCAGAGCTATTAACCCCTAGCTTGCCAGTGATCATTAAAATTCACTGGCTTTAGCACAGCAGCACTTTTTTTAGGGGTTCATTTTTTTTTTAGTATTTTTTTGTGAGCTCCAAAGGCTCTTTTCAGAGCCATTTAGCTAGTTTTAGTTAATTTAAATTGTGTGTTAATTTTTTTTGTGACAGATAAAAATAAATCATGTCACAGAGAACATATAGTGCTGAGGAGGCGCATGCCATCCATGTGTCAGAGTCAGACGCCTCTATGTCCGACTCAAAACATAATTGTAATCCTGCAAGGTGCTCAGATACATCACTAGATACAGTGTCAACTGATAGTGATGTATCTGTGGCTGCTAGCCCCCCTGCCTGAAGGAAACATGTTGCTCCAGCTGGCATTGCAGCGGAGGAATAGGTAGCACCTCGTCGCCAGAGGCCAGATATCCCACCATTCACTGCAAATCCTGGCATCAATGTGGATGTTGCAGGATTTAGCCCCCAACAATTTCTGGAGGAGTTTCTGGGCAATGATGTATTGGGGAACATTGTCGCCCAAACTAATTTGTATGCCCATCAGGTCCGTGCTGCAAAGCCTGACTCTTTTTTGGCAAAGCAGCAATGGTCCCCCATCAATGTGCCAGAATTTAAAAAATTCTGGGCATTGACTATGCTCATGGTCATCATAAAGAAACCCTCCATTCGCTCCTACTGGAGCAGTAGCCCCATATGCTCTACCCCCATTTTCTCCCAGCGTATGTTGAGGAAGAGGTATAAAATGATTCTTCATTTCATTCACTTCGGCTACAACAGCATGTGCCCCCCTAGGGAGCATCCCCAGTTTGACAGGCTGTATAAAACCCGTCTCCTGATTAACCACTTTTCTGCTAGGTTTGCAGAGGCTTATACAGCTGGAAGGAATATATGTGTGGATAAATCCCTGATGAAGTATAAGGGAAGGCTGTGATTCAAGCAGTATATTCCTTCCAAGCGCTCTAGGTATGGAGTCAAGGTGTATAAGCTCTGTGAGAGCGAGACTGGGTATACTCAGGCTTTCGGGGTGTACGAGGGAAAGGATATCTACCTTGACTCTCCAGGTTGCCCAGAACATATGGGAACCACTCTGATATTATCCTTGATGAACAAAGGGTACCACTTGTATCTAGATAATTTCTATACAAGTGTCCTTTGTTCAAGCTACTGTATTGTTTTGATACAGTAGCTTGCTGTACAATTGGAAAGAACCGTGCAGGTTTCCCAGGACAACTTGCACGCACCCGGCTACGAACGGGGGAAACCTCAGCTTTGTGCCAGCAGGAGCTGTTGTCAGCTAAGTACAGAGGCAAGAAGGATGTGTATCTTTTTACCACCATTCGCAATGAGAGGACTGTGGAGGTCTCTGTACTTGGCAGAGCACAAAGAAGCCAGTGTGCCTCAAGGCCTATAACCAGCATATGGGTGGGGCTGATCTGCCAGATCAGCTGCTGCAGCCCTACCTAATTATGCCGTTTTGTCTTTTTTTTGCTGGGGGGGGTTGGTTACGTTTACTGTTACTGAGTTCTGTTTCTCCTGTTTTTTACTTTTACTGTGCTAGATTCTTACATTTCACTGTTCTACTTTTTATAAGTTCTAAAATTGGTGTTCTTTGGAAGTAACACATAACAGGAACTGAGAATCCATGCCTAAAGTACAATGTGTGTGTAAAATAACACAAAAAAAGGACTACCCAAAAGTTTGACAAAGTCTGGTGGTTGAATTAGTGCATGGAAAGTGTTAAAATACCAGCATTTCAAATACCCTAGGGTGTCTACTTTTCAAAAATATATGGTTTGATGGGGGTAAATTACATTGGCCGGCTTTAAAAATGTCCCAAATAGGACATGGGTGCATGGTGACAGATGTGAAAATTCCAAAATAGAAAACTGGAATGCGCCCCCTAAAAATAAGGCCTTTTAGCCACCTGAGAACCCAACACACCTATACATGGGTGGTATCACTATACTGTTGCTGAACACATATTGGGGTGTTCTTTGGCAGTAACACATAACAGGAACTGAGAATCCATGACTAAAGTACGTGTGTGAAAAATAACACAAAAAAAATGACTACCCAAAAGTTTGACAAAGACGGGTGGTTGAATTAGTGCATGGAAAGTGTTAAAATACCAGCATTTCAAATACCCTAGGGTGTCTACTATGATTTGATGGGGGTATATTACATTGGCCAGCTTCAAAAATGTTCCAAATAGGACATGGGTGCATGATGACAGATGTAAAAATTCCAAGTTGGAAAATTGGAATGTGCCCCCTTAAAATAAGGCCTTTTAGCCCCCATAGAACCCAACGCCCCTATACATGGGTGGTATCACTGTACTCAGGAGATGTTGCTGAACACATATTGGGGTTTTCTTTGGCAGTAACCCTTAAAGGGACAGTCAACCATAGAATTGTTATTGTTTTAAAAGATAGATAATCCCTTTATTACTCATTCCCCAGTTTTGCATAACCAACACAGTTATATTAATGTGCTTTTTACCTCTGTGATTACCTTGTATCTAGGAACCTTCTTGCAGCCCCCTGATCACATGGTACTGACTGCTTATTATCTATTGTCTTAAATTTAGCATTGTATTGTGCTAGATCTTAAATAACTTTCTGTGCCTGAACACAGCTTTATCTATATGGCCCACGTGTACTTTCTGTCTCTGTGTTGAAAAGAGATTTAAAAAGCATGTGATAAGAGGCAGCCCTCAAAGGCTTAGAAATTAGCATATGAGCCTACCTAGGTTTAGTTTAAACTAAGAATAGCAAGAGAAAAAAGCAAATTTGATGATAAAAGTAAATTGGAAAGTCAATTAAAATTAAAAGTCCTATCTGAATAATGAAAGTTTAATTTATACTTGACCGGCCCTTTAAAGTTCTCAGTACATGTATTCTTTTTTTTTTTTTTTTTTTTTTATAATTTTTAGTGATGTCTAGTATATTGTACAGTACACAAGCAATAATACATTTGGCATACGGATGCAAAAATAAAGGTAAGAACATAACATTTGCATTAACAAAAAATCTCAGTTGTATCTGTTACATCACAAATAAAGTTAAAAAAAAGTGGATTGGCACATTTGTTAGACACACAAATAGCAACACTCGTACAATTGAAATGCCATTATACTGTACAGTGCACTGAATTGCTCATGGTAACTCACATGAGAAATACTAAACCTTTTTTTCTCTTTTTTCCATAAATTTCAATACAGCAAGAGTATAACAAGATAAAATTATAAAATGAGAATCTAAATAATCTAAAGGTTTGGTAATCTATTCGGCAGCAAAATTATTCTGCATGTGTATATTTAGAATAGGAAGGAAGAAAGAAGTAAAACCCTATAACCACATATCTAGAATCAAATGATGTAAAATCGAAATAGACCAATACAACATTCACAATACAGGGGTTTGCGTGAGATATCTATATGCAATACTATAAAATAAAATATTATGTGTATAATGAGCTGGAGATGAGAGTAGATCTCGATTTAGCAATTGCAAACTGTAAAGCTGTTCACTCAAATATATATAAAATTTTCAAATATTGAAATATAGAGACAAAAGGTGTCATCAAAACAAGGTGTCATACAATAGAAGAGACCACTCCTGTCCTGGGCCGCATAATAAAAATATCTCGGCTAGATTACGAGTTTTGCGTTAGAGGCTATGCGGTGCTAACGTGCAGTTTTCCCTCACCGCTCACTTACCTGCAGCGCTGGTATTACAGGTTTTTACAAACCCGGCATTATTAGGCAAGAAGTGAGCGTTGAGCAAAATTGTTCTCCATACCGCACTCCAATACCAGCGCTGCTTAAGTCAGCGGTGAGCTGGTCGTACGTGCTCGTGCACGATTTTCCCATAGGAATCAACGGGGAGAGCCGGCTGAGAAAAAGTCTAACACGTGCCAAAAAGCAGCGTAAAACTCAGTAACGCAGCCCCATTGATTCCTATAGGGAAATAAAATTTATGTTTACACCTAACACCCTAACATGAACCCAGAGTCTAAACACCCCTAATCTTACACTTATTAACCCCTAATCTGCCACCCCCGACATTGCCGACACCTTCATTATACTTATTAACCCCTAATCTGCCGCTCCAGACACCGCCAACACCTACATTATATTTATTAACCCCTAATCTGCTGCCCCCAATGTCGCCGTAACCTACCTACACTTATTAACCCCTAATCTGCCGCCCCAACGTCGCAGCCACTATAATAAACATATTAACCACTAAACCGCCACACTCCTGCCTCGCAAACATTAGTTACATATTATTAACCCCAAATCTTCCATCCCTAACATTGCTGCCACCTACCTACATTTATTAACCCCTAATCTGCCGCCCCCAACATCGCCGCCACTATACTAAATGTATTAACCCCTAAACCTAAGTCTAACCCTAACACCCCCTAACTTAAATATAATTGCAATAAATCTAAATAAAAAATAATCTAATAGCCCTATCAAAATAAAAAAAGCCCCCCAAAAATAAAAAAACTCCAGCCTAAACTAAACTATCAATAGCCCTTAAAAGGACCTTTTGCGGGGCATTGCCCCAAAGTAATTAGCTCTTTTTCCTGTAAAAAAAAATAATACAAACAACCCCCCCCCCCCCAACAGTAAAACCCACCACCCACACATCCAACCCCCCAAATAAAATACTAACTAAAAAAACCTAAGCTCCCCATTGCCAATAGGATTTTTTCTACCTTAATTCCGATTGGCTGATAGAATTATATCAGCTAATCGGAATCTAAGGGACGCCATCTTGGATGACGTCACTTAAAGGTACCTTCATTCAGTAAGAAGACTCCGGATGAAGAGGATGCTCCGCATCGGATGTCTTGAAGATGGACCCGCTCCACGTTGGATGGATGAAGATAGAAGATACCGTCTGGATGAAGATTTCTGCCCGTCTGGAGGACCACTTCGCCCGGCTTGGATGAAGACTTCTCCTGGCTTCGTTGAGGACTTCGGCCCGGTTGGATGAAGACTTCTGCCACTTCCGTGAGGATGGATGTCCGGTCTTCAGAACAGTAAGTCGATCTTTAGGGGGTTAGTGTTAGGTTTTTTTAAGGGTGTACTGGGTGGGTTTTATTTTTAGGTTAGGGTTTGGGCCGGCAATAAAGCTAACTGCCCTTTTAAGGGCAATGCCCATCCAAATGCCCTTTTCAGGGCAATGGGGAGCTTAGGTTTTTTTAGTTAGTATTTTATTTGTGGGGTTGGTTGTGTGGGTGGTGGGTTTTACTGTTGGGGGGGGGGTTGTTTGTATTTTTTTTACAGGTAAAAGAGCTGATTACTTTGGGGCAATGCCCCGCAAAAGGCCCTTTTAAGGGCTATTGATAGTTTAGTTTAGGCTAGGTTTTTTTCATTTTGGGGGGGCTTTTTTATTTTGATAGGGCTATTAGATTAGGTGTAATTAGTTTAAATATCTTGTAATTTGTTTATTATTTTCGGTAATTTAGTGGGTTTTTTTTTACTTTAGCTAATTAAATTTAATTTATTTAATTGTTTTTAATTTAGTAAATTTATTTAATTATAGTGTAGTGTTAGGTGTTATTGTAACTTAGGTTAGGTTTTATTTTACAGGTACTTTTGTATTTATTTTAGCTAGGTAGTTATTAAATAGTTAATAACTATTAACGATTCTACCTAGTTAAAATAAATACAAACTTGCCTGTAAAATAAAAATAAACCCTAAGCTAGCTACAATGTAACTATTAGTTATATTGTAGCTAGCTTATGGTTTATTTTACAGGTAAGTATTTATTTTTAAATAGGAATTAGTTAGGTAATGATAGTAATTTTATTTAGATTTATTTAAATTATATTTGTTAGGGGGTGTTAGGGTTAGGGTTAGACTTAGGTTTAGGGGTTAATAAATTTAATATAGTGGCGGCGACGTTGGGGACAGCAGATTAGGGGTTAATAAATGTAGGTAGGTGGCGGCGATGTTAGGGATAGCAGATTAGGGGTTAATATTATTTAACTAGTGTTTGCGAGGCGGGAGTGCGGCGGTTTAGGGGTTAATATGTTTATTATAGTGGCGGCGATGTCCAGAGCGGCAGATTAGGGGTTAAAATTTTTATTTTAGTGTTTGCGATGCGGGAGGGCCTCGGTTTAGGGGTTAATAGGTAGTTTATGGGTGTTAGTGTACTTTTTAGCACTTTAGTTATTAGTTTTATGCTACGGCGTTGTACCATAAAACTCTTAACTGCTGACTTTAGAATGCGTTAGGGATCTTGGAGGTAGAGGGTGTACCGCTCACTTTTTGGCCTCCCAAGACAGACTCGTAATACCGGCGCTATGGAAGTCCCATAGAAAAAAGGGTTTACGAAGTTTACGTAAGTCTTTTTGCGGTAAGGCCAAATAAGTGTGGGGTGCCCCTAAACCTGCAAGACTCGTAATAGCAGCGGGCGTAAAAAAGCAGCGTTAGGACCTGTTAACGCTGCTTTTTTACCCTAATGCACAACTCGTAATCTAGCCGTTTTTTTTTGCGTAGTCAACTTGTAAATCACGCACATAGAAAAATATTTTGAAACCAGTAGTGAGATAGCTATATGCAGTATTATAATATAAAATACAAGGTGTATATAATGAGCTAAAGATTAAGAGGACTAGGTCTCAAAATAACAATTACAAATTGTAAAGCTGTTCGCTTATTTAAATAATTGCCAAATATTGTCATATAGGAGACCAGCTCAGTAAATATTAGATTCCCTTATTCAGTACCGTAGGCCTATATACTTGAGTAGCCAGCTGGAGAAGATAGGTAGACAAAATGTTAACTTTAACTGTATCAATTACATGGTAATTGGAGTGTGGGAGGATCTACTTTTTTTTTTTTTTTTTTCAAAGACTTTTTTATTAAGAATCCATGATACAATGAAATCAACATAAGATAATGCAATAATAACATTTGCAAAGTGAATCTTGCATAAAGAAATACATATTAATTACCATGCGTCATAGACTCTTGTTTTAACTTTTTCCATAAAATAATACAAAAACAACAATAACAAAATATGGATGTCACAATGCTTATCTCTTTCTTGTATAAGTATCTACCCAAAAAAAAAAAAAAAAAAAAAAAAGAAAAAATTCTTACTCATTGGTTGCGCTTATGTCTGGACATGGTCTACTCCTTGACCGGCCAGAAGGCCTTACTACCATGTCGAGCAGGTTAGGTTGGGGTTCAATGGATTTAATATAATTTTCCCATGTTAATTGTAATTCTATAAATTGCTCTCTTTTATCAAGTAAGAAGGAGCCATACTCTTCTAAATCTATCAAATCTGAGACTTTATTGCGCCACATTGCCAGCGAAGGAATCTCTGATGATCTCCAGTTTTGTGCTATCAGGACTTTCAAGCTATTTGTCATTATTTTTAGCAGAGGTTTGAAGTGTGGTCGGGGTAACTTAAATGATTTATTTAATAACCATACGAGGGGGTCTAATGGGATACTGACTTGAAAAATATGTTCTATTTCTATTATAATTGTTCTCCATAATGAATTTATCTGGGAGCACCACCACCACATATGACTCATGCCACTACCAACATGTCCACATCTCCAGCAACGATTACTGGTCTGTGAAAAGAGCCTATGGAGTCTCTTAGGGGTCAAATACCAACCATGTAATATTTTGTAATTAAGCTCTTTAATGGCTGCAGATATTGAAATTGACTTGGTGTTATGGAAGATATTTGTCGCTGTCTGAGGTGTGATGATGACTCCGAGTTCCCTCTCCCACATCTCTATAGAGCGTGGTAGATTGCCTGGTGGTAGTTGGGTAATAATGCCATTAATATATGTAAGACTATGCTTAACTGGCGGTGTTGAGGTGAATAATTTCTCAATGTTGGACAGTGGACGGAGCATGTTTAGATGTTGTTGATGTGTTGTAATATAGTGGTGTACCCTCCTATACGTGAACCAGTTATTGGCCCATTTATGGCCTGCTTCAGTTAGTTGCCTTTGGGGTAGTAACTGGTCGTTAGCAGTTAGAGTCAGAAGTTGAACGTCAGAGTCATGATATTGTATCTCTAAATCCCCAGTCAAAGTGAGCAGGGAGAACTCAGAATTGTGGACAAGTGATGTCAAGGGGCCTGGGCAGGAGGAGACATATGGGTTCGTCCTGTTGGTCGATTCCCAGGTTCTCAGTGTTTCTTGTGTAATTGGGTTATTAATTTGATTAAGGAGTACCCGAAATCCCGGGTTCCAACACACAGAAGGAAGATTAATACTGGGATTAAGTGCTGCTTCCAGTGAGACCCATCGTTTGTGGTCTCTATGGATCCTCCAATCAAGGATTCTTTGAAGAAATATGGACCTACGATACGAATCAATGTCCGGAACTCCCAGGCCCCCTTGGTGTGTGGGTCGGGACATTGTGGTTTTATTTATCCTGGGGGGGCGTCTATTCCAAATGAACGAGCTAAACAGTTGCTGCATCTGTGGTATATATGTGCTAGGGAGTTGTATAGGGAGGGTCTGCATAATGTAGAGCAGTCTGGGAAAGATATTCATTTTAATTGTGTTTATTCTCCCTAACCAGGACAGGCGTTTCCTAGTCCAGGAGGAAAGATCTCGTATCAGGTCAGTTTTAATGTTTAGATAATTCAGTTTATGTAGTAGATCAGGGTTGTCTGTTAGGTGAATCCCTAGGTATTTTAATGAATCCTTGTTCCATTTAAATGGACAAGTTTTAGTGATCAGGTCTTCCGTATGGGAGTCAATGGCCACTCCTAGCATCTCAGACTTATTTTGATTAATTTTATAATTAGAGAGGTTATGAAAAGTCTCTAATTCCTTAAGGAGATGAGGGATTGATTCTACTGGGGACGACAAAGTAAATAAAATATCGTCTGCGAAAAGTGACAATTTGTATTCTTCACCCCCCACCCTCAAACCCTGGATATTGGTATTGGATCGAATTTTGGTAGCTAATGTTTCTATGAGACAAGTGAAAAGCAAGGGAGACAATGGGCAACCTTGTCTGGTACCATTTGTAATCTGAAAGGGGGGTGATAAGACTCCATTGAGGGCAATCCTGGCACTGGGGTTGTTGTATAACGCAAAGATCTTATTTAATATTTCCTCACCAAAGCCGAAGGCTCGTAGAGTAGCTTCTAGGAAAGGCCATCCGACTCTGTCGAAGGCCTTTTCCGCGTCAGTAGAGATCCAAATTGAGGGAATACAATTTGTCTTGGCATGCCATAGCAGGTGCAGGTTACGCACTGTGTTATCTCTAGCTTCTCGGTATGGTACAAAGCCAACCTGATCGCGGTTTATAATGGTGGGTAATATTAAGTTGAGTCTATTGGCGATGATTTTAGCAAAAATCTTTGTATCTGAGTTCAGAAGAGAAATCGGTCTGTAATTAGAGATAGATAAAGGGGATTTATTTGGTTTTGGAATTAGTGGGGAGGATCTACTTTTTAATGCAAACTTAAATATATAAACTGCCAGGCCTACATATATAGATATGTATATATTCTGATATCATCAAAGCCTCAAAGGAAAACTGTAGCTTCTAAAGATTCGTTAGTACAAACACCTTTCATAGGCTGGAGATGAATGTGGGTAGATTCCAAAGTAAAATCTATTAGCTGTAAAACTATTTACTCCAAAATATAAATTTACTATTGACATGTCACCTTTAATAATCAAGCAGAGTCGCTGTACCTCAATAAACAGCTAGGTAAAATATGTATCACTCTATATATTTTGTACATATAATTAAAGTAGCGGTGTTTGCAAGATAAACCGCAGATTCAGTCTCTGGACAAAATTAGCTGAAGCCAGAGTACATTAATCAGTGGGGGGGATAGAACCTTGGAGCCAGACGGCTATACAAATACTGTACTAACTGTAGTTTAAAATAACTTAAATTATTTTAAAACTTTTACAAATAGGTAGAGATCAGCCACCATGTTTTACCCATCACAACCTTCAACACTTAGCAAAAGGACCTTCTACTTTCAGGCGATATTACCGTCATAGCTAATGAGAAAATAAAACAACAAGAAGAAAAATTAAAGCAATCTTGATACAATAAGTCTCATTTAAAGGCTAAAGTAAGTTGAACATCAAATTTAGAAGCATTAAGTCAGCCATCTTGCAGACTAGCCACTTTCAGCTCCATTGAAAAGGAGAGTCAGCCTATTACAGCCTTCACGACTGTGGAGGAAAGCAATTGCATAATATTTTCTTCCTGTGTAACTTCCCTTCTGAGTTGAAAAAGTCTCAGGCAATTTCTTGGAGTGCAAGATAGTTCTTTAGAGTTCTTTTTTCTAGGGCCAATCCAGTTCTCGGTATTAACCAAAGAATCATCATTCAAGTGCATATCTGTGGTATTAATCCAACAACCAAGCAGTGTCAGTTGAGAAGCATAAAGTTCTGTAAGGGCTGGGTCTGCTACTTTAGGATCCTCAATGTAATCAAATTGGGTTGACGGGGCCCCAAAGAAGCCCCCCCACCTGACATATGGATACATGACATGTTATGAATTAATAGGAGAGATGGAACTCAACTGCAGAAATTCAGTAAATTAGGTTTTGTTAGCCAGTAGTAGCACTGAGAAGCTAAGAGACTGAACTCAGAGCAACTGATAGGCTATAATATAATATATACAAAGATAACCTTAACAAGAATGTAAAGGTTATAAAGTGAAGAGAACTTGCAATTCTGATTTAGGAAAATTAGGCTTTGCCCAGCTAGCTCCCAGTGACACAGAAATAACACAAATCTTGGGTGTAGGCAATATTCTGATAGGAATTCCCAAAGTTAGTTAATGTCCATGCTTCATAACTTGCAATTCTGATTTAGGTATATTAGGCTTAGCCCAGCTAGCTCCCAGTGACACAGAAATAGCTCAAATCTTGGGTGTAGGCAATATTCTGTTAAGCATTACCAAAGTTAGTTAATGTCCATGCTTCATTCAGGAAATAATATAAGGGAATGTTAGGAGAATGTCTTTTTAAGAAAAGATGCGCTTTGTTTAGATAACAACTGGTATTCAGTGCAGTAATATATACAGTGAGAGGTTTCCTTAACAAGACTTAGAAAGTAAATCCTGGATGAAGGAAGTAATTCAGCAACTACTCACAGTAAGGATGACAGGAGCAGCATGGAGGTTAGAGTGAACACGCTGTTAGGAGATTCACAGCACAGCAGACTGCAGACAACGCAGATTGATCACACAGGGAACCACTCACTGTGAGTCAGGCAGTTACACACTGACCGGAGCTTCGCAGCACAGCTGAATCCTCACAATGAAATGTTTGTAGAAAGATATGATACACTTCAATAAAGGTTCTTCAGGGTTAAAGCTGAAATGTAATACTGTAGTAACAATTCCAGAGTTGGAAGAGACTGTAGATAAATGGCTTTAATTCAATCAGGACAATTCCAGGAGATGCAGCTTCTAGGATTACCAAATACAAAATACTAAAGCAGGGAAAAGTGGGCGTGTCTGGTTTAAATAACCTTGCTCACAAAGTGAAGTTGAATTAAAGGTACAGTAGCTGAAACATGAGTTCTGAAAAGAAAGACATCCATTACAATACAGATTTCTCATTAAGACCATTGGGAGTAGTATCTATGGTGTGAGGGTGAACTGCCCTTTTCAAACTGACAGTGAAGGCTTCATGATGCTCACTGAGCAATCTCGTAAACTATTTTAGTAGATTAAAAGACGTTGCCATAGATCTATAAATGTGTAGCTTGGAATTTGGGTGGAAGTAGTTTCTATACTACTTGTATGATTTAGTTCTTGCAAGTTGTAGGATAATACTTTATATGGAAGTTAGCTGGTAATTGAAGACTTGACTGATAGACTGCATGTCTGTGTGAAGAGAGACTTTGTTATGCATGCAATAGGACCAGGTGCAATCGTTATGAGGTGGCTTAATAAACTATCTGTGTAGCTTCCAAAAGTGAAGTTGTGCAGCATTAAGAGGTTTGACTTTTCACAGGGCAAAGATATTATAAAGATACTTGCAGTTTTTAGAGGTTTTCTCAACACCCTCTGCTATGCATTATTTGTAAAATGGCTGCCACCTTTCTGTTCCCCACGGGCCTTATATCCACAGCCGCTGAGTGTAACCGCTCCATGACCATCTCCTTGAATGAAAAATTAGTAGATGGATCGCCAGAAGTTTGAGTTAATTGTCAAGATCTAAATTTTTGGTTTAAAGCTGTGTTAGGTCATAAAATCAAATGGTTATTGTCAGAGCTGTAGTGGCATGCGACCACTCACGCTCCCGGCTGGCTCTGTCCCCCAGTACATGTATTCTTAAATTGCTATTTGTGTTAAAAAAAATCACCATTTTTTTTCCTTCAAACTTTGGCATAGATTGATGGTAAAATGGTTGTATGAAAAGAGTCAAAATACCCCAAGTTTAATACCTTAGGTTGTCTTCTTTTAAAACATACATGTGAAGGGTTATTCAGGGATTCCTGAAAGTTATCAGGGATACAATATAACTTTCACTAATTTAGAAAAAAAATAAAGGCTTTGAAATAGCAAAGTGCTACTTGTACTTATTGCCCTATAACTTGCAAAAATAAGCAAATAACATGTAAACATTGGGAATTTCTAAACTCAGGACAAAATTTAGAAACTATTTAGCATTGGTGTTTTTTGGTGGTTGTAGATGTGTAACAGATTTTGGGGGTCAAAATTAGAAAAAAAAAAAAAATATTTTATAAAAAAATGTATAGTAAATGATATGATATGATGAAAATAATGGTATCTTTAGAAAGTCTATTTAATGGTGAGAACATTGATATATTATATGTGTGGGTGCAGTAAATGAGTAAGAGAAATATTACAGCTAAACACAAATACTGCAGAAATATAGAAATAGCCCTGGTCCTTAACGGTAAGAAAATTGAAAAATAGTCTGGTCACTAAGTGGTTAATACATTTAGATTTAGTAAAATATTATCAAAATGAGAATATATGTATGCTAATATCACAACCATACACACACGCATCCTTTATTGTTTTGTCCTTTGTAGCATGTTATATGAGAGTAATTATACTTTGAAATTCTCAGAAATCTCCTGACACATACTGTATATGGCCTGAACTGTGATGGTTCTTAGATTAGCACAGTGTATCAGGACATTTTTCAAAGCCTAATGTCAGACAATTAGCCTTTGAAAAAGAGATTAACAAGCCGGTTGTGCTTGAGTTAAGTCAGAAATCATCTAATTAGTCAATGGAAAGAAGCCCAATAATATTATTGGGTGGACTGGCATCTAGGCTATAGTATCATTAGACTTGGACAAAAACAAAATGGTGTATGAAGTAACCTTTTCTTCTCTTAAACAATTTGTTATGTATATTCTTAGAATGTTAGGTGATTAGTTTCAAATAATAATTGGTATCATGGTAAATGAACTATTAGTAGATTATGAAACCAAGTATCATTCTGAAAAACTACACAGTGTAAGAAAAAAAAGTTGAGTACAACTTTTAATGGTCTTTCACTGGCTTGTCTTAATCAACATCATTTTACCCCATGGCTGAAATAGAAGTCTGCAACTCCTTGTGTAAAAATATTGCATCTTTTTCAGGTAGTAATTAGTAAAGAGTTGTATTAATTCTATAAAAACATTAAAAACACAAAGTCTTAGAGCAGCTTCATCAGTCAAATAGGGCCAGTGACTACACACTATATTACTATAAAATAAGTAAAAGCTCAATGTATTCAGCTTTCTACTGCTGTTTTGCTAGATTGGTTTCTGTAAGAATATTTGATTGTGAAAGATTTATACTGACATTTGAACTACTTGCTTCATTATTTTTTTCCCAGCTAGACATTGTCTGGCATATAAAAGATGGAACCTTTCAACAACAAAAAAAACCCCTGCTGTTTTATACTGTGAAAACGCAAAATATACTCTTTTCTTTAAAGTACCCTACAGTGAGCCCCCACAAAGACATGGTTTCTTCTTTTTAAAAGGGCATTATTTTGTGGTGAACTAAAAAAAACTGAATAAAAATATATTTTTTACTATAAATGGGCTTTCCGGTACATCCTACTCTGTAAAATTCTCAAAATGAAGGAAAACCTTGGCGCTAAGGGCTCTCTCACATTATAGCTAATAGTAGCTCCTCAATTCATTAAAGGGACAGTCTACACCAGATTTGTTTTTGTTTAAAAAGATAGATTAATCCATTTATTACCCATTCCAAAGTTTTGCATAACCAACATAGTTATATTAATACACTTTTTACCTCTGTGATTACCTTGTATCTAAGCCTCTGCAGACTGCCCCTTTATTTTACTTTGGCAGCCTTGCATTTTAGCCAATCAGTGCTAACTCCTAGGTAACTCCACATGCATGAGCACAATGTTATCTATATGGCACACGTGAACTAATGCCCTCTAGCTGTGAAAAACTGTCAACATTCACTGAGATAAGAGGTGGCCTTCAAGGGCTAAGAAATGAACATATGAGCCTACCTAAGTTCAGCTTTCAACAAAGAATACCAAGAGAACAAAGCAAATTTGATGATAAAAGTTAATGGAAAGTTGTTTAAAATTGCATGCCATATGTGAATCATGAAAGTTTAATTTTGACTAGACTAACGCAGCCCCATTGATTCCTATGGGGAAATACTTTTTATGTCTACACCTAACACCCTAACATGAACCCCGAGTCTAAACACCCCTAATATTACACTTATTAACCCCTAATCTGCCGCCCCCGACATCGCCGCAACCTACATTATATTATTAAAGCCTAATCTGCCACTCCGGACACCGCCGCCACCTACATTATACTTATGAACCCCTAATCTGTCGCCCCCAACATCGCCGACACCTACATTATAGTTATTAACCCCTATTCTGCCGCCCTCAATGTCGTCGCAACCTACCTACAATTATTAACCCCTAATCTGCCGCCCCCAACGTCGCCGCCACTATAATAAAGTTATTAACCCCTAAACCTAAGTCTATCTCTAACCCTAACTTAAATATAATTTAAATAAATCTAAATAAAAATACTATTATTAAATAAATTATTCCTATTTAAAACTAAATACCTACCTACAAAATAAACCATAAGATAGCTACAATATAACTAATAGTTAAATTTTTATCTAGCTTAGGGTTTATTTTAATTTTACAGGCAACTTTGTGTTTATTTTAACTAGGTAGAATAGTTATTAAATAGTTATTAACTATTTAATAACTTCCTAGTTAAAATAAATACAAATATACCTGTAAAATAAATCCTAACCTAAGTTACAATTACACCTAACACTACACTATCATTAAATAAATTACCTAAATTAACTACGATTAATTACAATTAAATTAAATAAACTAAATTACGGAAAAAAAAAACACTAAATTACAGAAAAAATAAAATAATTAAAAAAAATGTAAACTAATTAAACCTAATCTAATCCCCCTAATAAATTAAAAAAGCCCCCCAAAATAATGAAAATCCCTACCCTATACTAAATTACAAAAAGCCCTTAAAAAAGCTTTTTGCGGGGCATTGCCCCAAAGTAATCAGCTCTTTTACCTGTAAAAAAAAGACAATACCCCCCCAACATTACAACCCACCACCCACACACCCAACCCTACTCTAAAACCCACCCAATACCCCCTTAATAAAACCTAACACTACCCCCTTGAAGATCACCCTACCTTGAGACGTCTTCACCGAACCGGGCAGAAGTGGTCCTCCAGACGGTCCGAAGTCTTCATCCTATCCGGGCAGTAGAGGTCCTCCAGATGGCCAGAAGTCTTCATCCAGGCGGCATCTTCTATCTTCATCCATCCGGAGCGGAGCGGGTCCATCTTCAAGACATCCGACGCGGAGCATCCTCTTCTTCCGATGACTAACACTAAATGACGGTACCTTTAAGTGACGTCATCCAAGATGGCGTCCCTTGAATTCCGATTCGCTGATAGAATTCTATCAGCCAATCGGAATTAAGGAAGAAAAAATCCTATTGGCTGATCCAATCAGCCAATAGGATTGAGCTTGCATTCTATTGGCTGATTGGATGCCGCCTTGATGAAGACTTCTGGCCTTTGAGAAAGCCTAGTCGGGCGAAATGCGCATCAGGCGCTCGTGAAGCTACAATATCCATTTAGTAATTCTTTTCCTGATACTGTCATTTGCATTATGATATGTTTAGCATGACTTTGACGGACTTATACCGCTCCAGTATTGCACTGAGATAGATTTAATTTGTGTGGAGGTCATTCCTCTTTTATAGTTAGTCCATTGTGCAATCCGTGAGCATTTTGTGGTATACTTCTGCCTAAGCCTAGCCTTATCTGTTTTTCTGACAGTATCGATATTGGGTACATTACATGGATATGTTAGCCTTCCATACACTCTGTTTTTAATCTAAGTATTATCTATTACTACACTAGTAGTTCTTCTTTTTAGTATTGTGATTAAATGTTAAGTTTTAATACACTTACCAACTCTGCTCAGCCCTCTTTGCCTTTCTTTTTGAGTGCTCAGCTACTGTCCGTTTTTTCTTCTTACATTTTTTCAGTTATTTACTGGACAGCGAGCACCCCCCATTATTTATAATTATTGCTATAGGTATTAAACTTGATAAGTATACGCTCAGCAATTGCTGAAGTGATAGTCTTATGTTGCACTAATTATATATACTATGATTATTGATAAGGGGATCATATAGATAACTTATCTGCTATCCATCTTTTTCTAATTTAGTTAATAAATGTAGGTAGGTGGCGGTGGTGTTTGGGACGCCAGATTATGGGTTAATAAAATTTAACTAATGTTTGCTAGGCAGGAGTGCGGCGGTTTAGGGGTTAATATATTTATTCAAGTGGCAGCGATGTCCACTCAGCAGATTAGGGGTTAAAAATGTATTTAAGTGTTTGCGATGTGGGGGGCTCGGTTTAGAGGTTAATAGGTAGTTTATGCGTGTTAGTGTACTTTATAGCACTTTAGTTAAGAGTTTTATGTTATGGCGTTAGCCCATAAAACTCTTAACTACTGACTTTTAAATGTGGTAGGAGTCTTGAAAGGAGAGGGTCTACCGCTCATTTTTTTCCAAGACTCGTAATACCGGCATTAGGCAAATCCCATTAAAAAGATATGATACGCAATTTACATAAGTGGATTTGCAGTATCCTCGAGTCGCGGAAAAAAAGTGAGCGGTACACCTGTACCTGCCAGACTCGTAATACCAGCGGGCATTAAAAAGCAGCGTTGGGACCTCTCAACGCTGCTTTTTAAGGCTAACGCTAGACTCGTAATCTAGGCAATAGTTTTTACCACTGCGATTACCTTGTATCTAAGGGGGCCGATTTATGAAAGTGAGAGCGGACATGATATGATGTAGCGTATCATGTTCGCCACACATCGATAAATGCCGAAAGTATACGCTGTTGGCATTTATCATTGCAATAATGCCCCCTGCAGATTTGCGGTCATTCCGCCGCTAGCAGGAGGTGTCAATCAGCCCGAGCAGGCTGGCAAGTTATGGAGCAGCAGTCTTGAAGGCTTGAACAGAAACAGGGGTAGCTCTATTCGGAGCTTGATAATTTGGCCCCTAAGCCTCTGCCGGCTGCCCCCTTATTTCAGTTCTTTTGACAGACTTACATTTTAGCCAGTCAGTGCCCTCTCATAAGTAACTCCACAGGCATGACCACAATGTTATCTATATGGCACACATGGACTAATGACCTCTAGCTGTGAAAAACTGTCAAATGCATTGAGATACGGGATTGCCTTCAAGGGCTCACAAATTAGCATATAAGACTATCTAGGGTTAGCTTCCAGCTAAGAATACCAAGACAACAAAGCAAATTTGATGATAAAAGTGAAATGGAAAGTTGTTACATGCCCTATCTGAATAACGGAAGTTTAATTTTGACTAGACTGTCCCTTTAATGATTAAGCCATAATAGCTAATTATACATACATATGCATTCATACAAATATACACACACACAGGTCACACTATTAATGTTCACTGTGGCCTGCTTAAGTTTCTCTCACACAAAAAAGTGTACCATAGAATGTGATTATACACTTACATTACTGCATATTAAATTACTATATAATTAAGTTAGATACAATTATGTCTGTAATCACAATTTGCTAGGAGGTGGGGTGCTTCCTGGCTGAGTACATAACTGGCTGTTTGTGCTCTTTTATTATATTTAGGCATTCTATGATAAAAAAGCAAAATATGTGTTAATTGTTGGAATGTATTTTAATACAGAAATAAACTGCTTTAATTGTCCTGAACAAAGGAACTTTCACTTTACCGTTCAGTAAATCATAATTATGAGCAAGTGGCTTTTGTGCAAATGTTATGCAAATACAAATTTTAACATTACAGTTCAATTAGTTGTGGAATTCTTTTGTAACAAAAAAAATATTACATTTTTTAAATATATTTTTTTTGAGAATTGCACAATCAACAAATTAATTATAAAAAGAAAATCCAATAATACTTCATCTGAATTGAATTAATTGAATTAAATGAGCAGTAGATTATTTTCTGACAAATTTGAAATTTCTGCTATTTTCTTGCCCTTTATATCATGTGACATTCATCATCCAATCACAAACTAATATACACTGTGAACTCGTGCACATCCTCAGTAAGAGCCAGTGCCTCTAAAAGTGTAAATATAAAAAGACTGTGCACAGTTTGATACTAAAAGTAAATTGGAAAGTTTTTTGCTTTTTTTAAATTGCATGCTTTATCTGAACCATGATAGAAATAACATTAGTGTTTGTTTCATTTAAGTATCTAACTGTATTACAGTTTTTTTGTTTACTGAAAAAAAGGATTTTTCTCTGCTGAAAAAAACATTATTTTTTGTGGTAGTTGAACCTATTAGCAATAGATACCTAGGTATCAAATGTACAGAACTGTGCACTTCCTATTTTACTTGTACTCTTATTTCATACATGATAGAAAAATACAATGTGCAAAGAACAATGTCCTTTTAAAGATGTTCTCCTTCAAAACAACACACCAGCTCGGGTTTATGAAGATGTATTATATAGATCATTTAAGAGAACTCTGGAACATCTTTATCTATAACTGATTCTATTTCCTATGGGTTTCAAAATCTTAAAATATTTTTTCTTTGTTATAGTCTCAGGAAAACACAATATCAAAGCCGTAAAAATTCTACTTATGAAATGTAGTTCTTTCCTGGCATTTTGATCTCATACATTTAAAGGCCATATTTTTTTTTGTAAGAGTCCTTACAGGCTTCCCCTGACGTCCCAGTCATCTTCCCCAGAATAGGAGAGAATGACGTCTCACCCACCCCAGAAAATGCACATCCTTAAATGGAAACTAAAGTAAAAAATTAAACTTTGATTATTCAGATAGAACATGTGAATTAAAACAACTTTTCAATTTACTTCTATTATCAAATTTGCTTTGTTTTCTTGATATCCTTTGTTGAAGAGTAAAACTAAGTAGGCTAATAGGAACATGCACATATCTTTAGCGGTCTATGGCAGCAGTGTTTTGTTTCTATGTATAACATTGTTATCAATAGTGTATTAAACACTGTGGCCAGATGGCTAAAAATACGTGCACACTCCTGAGCTTACTTAACTTTTTTTCAAAGGTTACCAAGAGAAATAAGCAAAATTCATAACAGAAGTAAATTGGAAAGTTGTTCAAAATGTCATGGTCTATCCAATCCAGTGAAGTTTAATTTTAACATTACTGTCCCTTTAATTATACCCCACAGTCACACACCATTTTATGCCCATCAGTACAATCTTTGTTCCCTCAGTTCACTATCTTACTCATAGACATAAAGCAGTTATGATTAATCAAAATATATTGTCTATACTGAGTGAGCATGATTTTTTTTTCATCCTTTGGTCATATTTACATAATGTGCAATAACACACAACTTAATAAACTACTGTGAACTTACAGTTACTGATGTAAACATTCTGTATTAACTGCATTTGCACTATATAAGTACCTATACGGTATACACTGGGTTAAAAAGATTGCATTATTTGTGGAAAGGACTGCTACCAATTTAAATTCCATACATCTAAAATCTAAAAAGAGAGAAAAAAATTACTTTTAAGGAAACTTATACTACCCCAATTAACTGTACACGTAATGCATACGCTCTGACAGAGTGTAATGAGCTTAATGTTGTGCTTTTAGATATCCACGTCTGTTATGATAGTATGAAGGCAGATATAAGAATATTACTCCTATTATAAAGTAATTTAACATAAGTGTAAATATGATAATACACCATATTCTAGAGCACCTCTACAAATATCAGTCCTTGTTGGTTGGTCATTCATCACAATATGTCTCTTCAAGTAAATATACCATTATTGCAAACTGTTTTATTATAATCACCATCATTATCACATGACCATGAGCCAAATTTGTGCATCACTAAACTGCCTCACTTCTGAGGCATCAATTAGCCACTGAGCCTGCTACCAGCATGCATTGCAGCATGCTTGTATCTAGGCTTCATTTTAAGTATACGGTTACTGTGACTGGCTGTTAGAGTGACTGTAAACACAGTAACTGTGATTTTTTTACGCTTACTGTAATGCTGTTGTCTGATCGCAGCATGTATGTCATCAATGGAGGCACCACACTTACAGGCATGGGATAACAGGGACACCTCTGTCCCTGTGGTTGCTAGCCTGAGGTGTCCTCCATTACAGTATTTCTGCACTGCCTTATTCCTGAGGAATGCAGAATGGGACCGAAACAAATGGACTAACAGACCAGGACATAGCCGCCATACAAGGTACAGCTCTGGTCGTTAAGGGGATAGAAAAGTCAAAATTAAACTTGCATGATTCAGATTGAGCATGTGATTTTAAGATATTTTTTTAATTTAATTCTATTTTCAAATGTTCCCTTAGTAACCCTTGTTGAAAAATAATAAGCACATATCTTACACAAGTGGGTGGTAGCTGCTGATTGGTGATTGCACACATTTGTCTCTTGTAATTGGCTAACTATGTGTTCAGCTAGCTGCCAATGTTCTTTCAGGGAAGGATAACAAGAGAATAAAGCAAATTTAATATTATGAGTAAATTGAAAGTTGATTAAAATTGTATGTTCTATCTGAATCACAAAAGAAAATGTTGGGGTTTCCTGTTCCTTTAAGGGATAAATGACCGCTTGCCATAAATAAAAATGAACAAAAAGTACATCGTTTAATACTGTTGATAGCAGGTGAAAATGAAGATTTCCTAGAACTAGTTGGATATTACTTACACTCTTCAGTGCTGTAACAACTCGTAGGGGCCGATTTATCAAGCATGGAGCTGTATGCATCTGTTTCCGTGCGAAACAGGTGTTAAAGGGACAGTAAAGTCATAATTAGAAATTCATTAGTTAGACAGAACATACAATTTTAAACAACTTTCCAATTTACTTCTTATATTTAATTTACTTCCTTCTCTTGTTATCCTTTACTGAAAGGTTTATCTAGGCAAGCTCATGAGCAGCAGAGAACCTAGGTTCTAGCTGTTGATTGGTGGCTGCATAAATATATCGTTTAGTTAGAAACCATTAATGCATTGCTGCTCCTTCAACAAATGATACCAAGAGAATGACACAAATTACATAATAGAAGTAAATTAGAAAGTTGTTTAAAATTGTATACTCTATCTGAATCATGAAAGAAAAAAATTGGGTTTCATGTCCCTTTAAGAAGACACGTCTGCTCCTTAACTCGTCCGCCACCTCTGAGGCGGCAGACAGCAATCGCCCGATTGCATATGATTGGGTTTATTGACACCCCTGCTAGCGGACAATTTTCCACAAATGTGCAGGGGGCAGCATTGCACAAGAATTTCTAGTGAAATGCTTGTGCAATGATAAATGCACACAGCGTATGCAACTTTTGAAAACAATATTATCTTTGAAAGCTCTTGATATAGACAGTGTTAGCTGTTGAAACACGTTGGGCACAATAAAGCTGCTTTTTTATGCATAAAAGCTGGTGAACATTTCCTTGAACATATAGTATTATTATTATTATTCTTTATTTATAAAGCGCCAACAGATTCCGCAGCGCTGCCCATGGGTACAAGGATAAAAGTACAACGGAGAAACAATACAATAAGAGACAACATTTTACAGACAAATACAGATGGAATTGAGGGCCCTATTCCTGTGGGAACTTACAATCTAGATGGGTGGGACGATGGGAAACAGGAGGTGGGGATTGCAAAGGTGAGAATGATATTAGTGAGGAGATAGAGGGCAACTGGTGGGTAAGTAAAGTTAATTTGTTAATAAGTCGGGTGATAAGCTTCCCTGAATAGAAAGGTCTTCAGGGAACGTTTAAAGGAGGAGAGGTTAGGGGAAAGTCTGACAGCTCGAGGAAGTGCGTTCCCGAGGGTTAGTGCCGCCCGAGAGAAGTCCTGTAGTCTAGCATGAGAGGAGGTGATGGTAGAGGAAGCAAGGAGCAGGTCATTGTTGGATTTTAGGGGGCAGGCTGGGGGTATATTTGCTGATGAGTGAGGACAGGTAGGGTGGGGCAGCATTGGTGAGGGCTTTGTAGGTCAGGGTGAGAATTTTGAATTTAATTCTGCTGTGAATGGGGAGCCAGTGAAGGGACTCGCAGAGAGGTGCAGCAGAAACAGAGCGTCGAGAGAGGTGGATTAGCCTTGCAGATGCATTTAGGATGGATTGAAGGGGAGAGAGGCGGGAGAGAGGGAGGCCAGATAGTAAGTTATTACAGTAGTCAAGTCGGGAAATTACCAGGGAGTAGATTCGCTGTTTAGTAGCTTCAGCACTCAGAAACGGATGAATTTTGGAGATATTGCGTAGATGGTTGTGGCAGGATGAAGAGAGCAATTTTATATGGGGAATGAAGAACAGATTTGAGGCAAGTGTGACTCTGAGGCAGCAGACTTGGGGTGATGGGGAGATAGTGGTGCCGCCAACAGTAATGGAAAAATTAGAAACTGGAGTTGAGTTAGAGGGGGGAAGCCGTTTATCCTAAACTACTCTGCAAGTATCTACTCTTTTTATTATGCTGTATGGATCCAACACAACAATGTGATATCTTTATCAGTAACAGGAGCCACTGTACCCTGATGAGAGTTTGAAGAAACCGTGGGGTCTTACATAATGATCCTCCTGGGGCCTTTGGTGAACCAGCGCCTCCTTCTACACACAAAAATTGATTGAACAGCCTTTGGGAGAGACTGTGGGAAGGCAGCGGTTCTGAAAACCAGAGGGGAGTCCATATTCGTATTGTATATTATTTTGTTTCCATATGTATACACAGTGATCTCTTGCACATGCACAGAAGAGTTGATGCCTCAGAAAGTGTGCTTAGAAAAAGACTGTACAGTAATGGAAGTAAATTTATTTTCTGTTTAAAAATTGCATGCTCTAGCTAAATCATGAATGTTTAGTTTTAACTTTACTGTCCCTTTAAACCTTGTAGTAATAAGCTAATTCTTCACCAAACAATTTATTTGTTTGAAAACAGTCCCCATTACTTCCTATCTGTAGTACCTGGAGTTCATTGTCATTCTCTTATTTCAGTGGTTCTCATGTGCTGAGATACCCTGAGGTGTCCAAGCCTGCAGCTGAAATATGTCAAATACAATTATGGCTGAAGATGGAAAGATTCCATGTTTCTCTTGAGTTTAACCTTTTTAATGTTGAAATATGTGTTGACATATTGTTTAATGTTAATACAAATGAAACCTGGACTCTAGGGAGGGTCTACCGCAGTCAGAGAAGCATACGCCGGATGGTGTCTGATGCTCATGAGCAGTCTACTGAGGATTAGTGGGAATTATTCATAAGCCTTGTTCCTACTGGGTTTTAAAGAGCATAGTAAATGTTTTCTTTGCACTAGGAAACTCATTGGCCCAGATTCATTAAAATTCATTCACAAAACTAATATCTTTTGAAAAACTCAAACACTGCACAATTCAGAGATATTTGTACCCATCCTTGTCACATCTGCTGTGAGTGACCGTCCATTTTAAGCAATGAAGCAACGTTTACTCATAACTGTTTTCCTCTCAAGCAAATAGAACAAGCTCCGAAGGCTACCGGCATCACTAAAACACTTGCAAAACGGTACAAGCAAAAAAACATTTTTGAAACTTTCATTGTTTAAAGGGATATAAAACACAACATATTTCGTTCATGATTCAGATAGAGCAGGCAATTGTAAAAAACCCTCTCTAATTAACTTATTCATTCTTTTGGTATCTTTTGTTGAAAAGCATGTATGCTTTTGAGCCGGCCCCTTTCTGGAGCACTATATGGCAGCAGTTTTGCAGGAATGTTATTCATATTCAAGAGAACTACATGGCAGCACTATTTCCTGCCATGCAGTGCTCCAGATGCCTCCCTAGTTATCTCTTCAACAAAGAATATAATGGGAACTAAGCAAATTTGATGTTACAGAAGCATTAGTTATTTTGTTGTGAAAAGCTTATTTCCCAGCAGCAATGCCTGAACCAGCCAAGCCAGCGCCTAAGAAGGGCTCCAAGAAAACCGTAACAAGTATCATTTCATAAAGAGTTAACTTTTTTCAGCTTTTAGAAACTATTGTCTAATCACCTCTGGAGCCAGACTGCTAATTGATAAGCTGAACTTGTAAACTTGTTATCTTAAGTACTGTAATCCTATTGTGGCCTGTCAAAGGACATTGCTCTCTATCTAACTGTGTGATGGGGGATTTTGTGCTTCCCCCCCCCCCCCCTGGGAGTGCCCTGTGTGCATGTAACCTTAATAAAAAGCAGGCTGGGCATCCCAGTCCTGAGTTCTTGTTTGACCCTCAATCGCAGCGTTGACTCGTTTTGTGGGCAGAAGGGTATCCTAGCTGTACTGCAGCTAAGGGAGATTATTCTATATTTGCGAGACTCATATAGAATACTATGGAAAGCAGCTTCTCCCCTCTTTAGCAATAGGGATCCAGGCTACTAAGCGGTCCATCTCTCAGCGAGACTAAGGGTAACCGTAACATTTGGCGGCAGCGGCGGGATTTTCCTGGATTTCCTAGGAGAGGTACAGAACGGATGGAGAGCGTATACGAAAAATTGAAGCGTACAACCCTAAAGGATTTACTTGAAAGCAGAGGGGGGTACGCCAGCAACCGGCCGAGGAGAGAGCTGATCGCAGAATTGACCGAACTGGATCAGAGCTTCACAATGGCGGAAACACCGACCACGATTAGTGACGAAAAAAACCAGGATTGTTCGGGAAAGGCTCTCATTATACGGGCCGAACCCCTCCATGGAATTGGTACAGCAGTTGATGGCGGAGGCGGACGAGGATATACGAGAGACTCGAGCCCACGAACTCAACCTAGTGAACGCACACCGCAATGCTGAAGCCCCGCAGGTAATCATCCCTGTCGAAAATGCTGGGAGGCCCAAGATACCCTATGCGGCATTTCGACCCTTCCTAGAGAGCGAGACAGGGATTGATGAATATTTGGCGGACTTCGAAAGGCAATGTGCCCTGCACCAGATTCCCAACAGAGAGTGGCCCACGATATTGTCTGGGAAACTATCCGGGCGAGCCCTGGAAGCCTTTCGTACTCTGGGTGCTGAGGAAGTGACACAGTATGAGCTAGTTAAGGAGACACTGTTGCGACGGTACGCTGTAACTCCGGACACGTATCGCCGACAGTTTCGGGGCACGAAAAAGAAGCCTAACGATACCCATATGGAATGGGCGCACCGAATGCGGAGAGCGGCAAATCACTGGCTGAGCGGAAGTAAAGCGGTGACTGGTGAGGAAATTTTACAATTGTTTCTCTTAGAACATTTTTATAATGGCATGGAACAGCAAGGGAAGGAATGGCTGCGAGACAGGCGGCCTTCTACCTTAGAAGAAGCAGCCAAATTGGCCGATGAACATTATGACTCCCGTCTTCACGAACCCATGAACTACCGAGCTCCAGCACGGGTCGAACCTAGAGAGGTTTACCGTGCACCCCCTCATGCTGAATTCCGAGCCCCGGTGCCCACAGGGCCCGTCCGACACTCAGGACCACACAATAACAGCTCTGAGCGTCCCAGACCGACTTGCCACCGATGCAAGCAACCAGGGCATTTCATGGCTAGCTGCCCCCTTAATACGCACCAGACACCCAGGAATTACAATTACCCCTCTGGGTCCTATCGTCCGGCCCGGGCCCTCTGTGTTAACCAAGAGGCCCCTATGGAGGGATATGTGGGGCCGCTTCACGAGGTGGACCCTGTATATGCTGCCTCAGATAACCGCCAGCACCATCGGCAGAAGGTATGGCTTGAGGGGCGATCTACAGAGGGATTGAGAGACACAGGGGCTACTATCACGCTGGTACAGAGTCATTTGGTGCCAGAGCACAAGCGATCCGGACAGACTGTGGCCGTTAGAGTGGCGGGGGGGGATGTGTACAAAATTCCAACAGCTCAAGTGCATCTTGATTGGGGAGCGGGAAAGGGGGCTGTGAACGTGGGCATAATGGATAATTTACCTGCCGAAGTACTACTGGGCAACGATTTGGGCCCCATGACTTCTGCCTATGCTCCAGTATGCAACAACGAGGCTGACCCAGTGACTACACGGGCCCAAGCCCGGATGGAGCGAGAGCTCTCACCAGTGCGGGAGACACAGGTAAGACCTACCCCGACCTTGCCTGACATGTTAGGCCCCATACCCTGGGACACCCCAGATGCTTTCGAGACAGAGTCTAAGACTGACCCGACTTTACAAAAGTACCGGGAACGAGCAGAGACCGGAGGGGGCGGGGCAGATAACGAAACATTCTTATGGGAAAAAGGGAAAATATACCGCTGGACAGAGAAAAGGGGACAGCATAGGCGACAGCTGGTAGTGCCCCACAAATACCGTCAAGAAATCCTCAAGATAGGCCACGACATCCCCTTAGCAGGCCACCTAGCCGTAACCCGTACCCTACACCGCATTACTCACACGTTCTTTTGGCCAGGGGTGCACGCTGACGTTAGAACTTACTGTAACACCTGCGATGTGTGTCAACGAGTAGGAAGGCGAGGCGATCACCCTAAAGCCCATCTAGTAAATATGCCCATTGTAGAGGAACCCTTCAGCCGGGTTGCTATTGACCTAGTGGGACCACTGGCTACCCCTAGTCCCTCCGGTAAGCGCTACATTCTTACCGTAGTGGACTACGCTACCAGGTACCCAGAGGCTGTCGCCCTATCCAACATACAAGCGGATACGGTAGCGAATGCACTAGTACAGGTGTTCTCCCGGGTAGGATTTCCAAAAGAAATCCTATCCGACCGAGGCACCCAATTTACGGCTGAATTGACCCAACAACTCTGGCAGGTTTGCAAAATTAAGTCCCTCCTGAGCTCCCCATACCACCCCCAGACGAACGGGCTGTGTGAGAGGTTCAATGGGACCCTCAAGCAAATGCTCAAGACGTTCACTCAGGAATACCGAGACTGGGAACACTTCCTGCCGCACCTCCTATTTGCTTATCGGGAGGTGCCCCAGGAAACTACAGGGTTCTCTCCCTTCGAGTTGCTCTACGGAAGAAAGGTACGGGGACCCCTAAACCTGATCCGGGAGCACTGGGAGGGAGAGATGGAGGCTGACGGTGTCCCCATTGTGCCATACGTGCTGGAACTCAGGGACCGAATGGAGCAATTAGCCAAATCCGTGCGGGCTAATCTCCAGTTGGCCCAGAGAAGACAGAAAGTATGGTACGATCGGGGGGCCCGAAAGAGAATCTTCACCATAGGACAAAAGGTGTTAGTACTTAAGCCGGTGAAGACAGACAAATTGCAGGCGTCCTGGCAGGGTCCCTACCAGATCGTAGAGAAAAGGGGAGACACCACTTATGTGATAGCTAGCTGCCATGACAACAATCTTAGAAAGACATTCCATGTAAACATGCTCAAGGAATATTTTGAGCGACCAGAGAACGTGACGGCCGTATGTTGTTCCCCTCAGGAAGACCCTGACAGTCTACCCATTCCAGACCTATTAGAAAAGAGTCTCCCCACAGGTATAGTGGCTCAGGTTCAGATAGGAGACCGACTTAGCCCCACTGAAAGGGAGCAGCTCAGCCAGCTCCTCCAGTCCAAACACCTCACCTTCTCCCCGAAGCCAGGGTACACTACTTTAACCACCCACCAGGTAGATACTCCGGGACAAGCTCCCTTGCGCCAGGCTCCGTACCGAATCCCCGAAGCAGTTAGGACAGGAATGAAGAAGGAGATCGATGAGATGCTCCAGCTCAGGGTAATTGAGCCCTCCGATAGTCCCTGGGCCTCCCCAGTTGTCTTGGTGCCCAAGAAAGATGGGACCACCCGGTTCTGCGTAGACTATCGGAGGCTCAATGAAAAAACCGTGACGGACGCTTACCCTATGCCCAGGGTAGACGAGCTACTCGATCGTATAGCGAGGGGAAATTACCTGACCACTATTGACCTCTGCAAAGGTTACTGGCAGATTCCCCTGGCCCCAGAGGCTATCCCCAAGTCGGCATTCGTCACCCCATTCGGCTTATATCAGTTTAGGGTAATGCCGTTTGGGATGAAGAATGCCCCAGCTACATTCCAGCGCTTGGTGGATAGGCTCCTGGATGGCTTCCAGAGTTTTGCTTGCGCCTACCTGGACGACATAGCGATCCACAGTGAGTCCTGGGAGGACCACTTAGCTCATGTAGGAATGGTTCTGGATCAGATCCGGGCTGCTGGCCTGACTCTGAAGCCAGAAAAATGCCACTTTGGGATGGCCGAGGTACAGTACCTGGGTCACCGGGTGGGGTGTGGAAAGCAGCGACCAGAGCCGGCCAAGATAGAAGCTGTCGCCAATTGGCCCACCCCCATCACTAAGACTCAGGTCCTAGCCTTCCTGGGCACGGCAGGGTACTATAGACGGTTCGTACCAGACTACAGCACACTTGCCAAACCCCTGACTGACTTGACCAAGAAAAACTTACCTCGACAGGTCCTGTGGTCTCCCCACTGTGAAACGGCTTTCCAGGCTCTCAAAAATGCTCTAATTAACGCTCCTGTCTTGGCGGCCCCAGCCCTTAACAAACGTTTTATCGTCCATACAGATGCTTCCATGTTCGGGCTGGGAGCCGTCCTCAGCCAAGTAGGCGAAGATGGAGGGGAGCATCCAGTTGCCTACATCAGCCGGAAGCTCCTGCCCCGCGAAGTCAGCTATGCAGCGGTCGAAAAGGAGTGTTTGGCTTTGGTGTGGGCATTAAAGAAATTGACTCCCTATTTATATGGTCAGGAGTTCACCCTGGTCACCGACCATAACCCGTTGGTGTGGCTGAACCGGGTCTCTGGAGATAACGGCAGGCTATTACGTTGGAGCTTATCGTTGCAACCCTTCAATTTCACCATTACTTACAGACCTGGGAAACAGAATGGCAACGCCGACGGGTTGTCCAGACAAACCGACCTCAGCCCCGCATAACCAGCGGTCTGGACAGCCTTAGTCTGCCCCGAAAAGGGGTCAGACCGTGTCTGCCAGAGTGTTCCACAGAAAGGGAGCACTGTTACAGAAGCATTAGTTATTTTGTTGTGAAAAGCTTATTTCCCAGCAGCAATGCCTGAACCAGCCAAGCCAGCGCCTAAGAAGGGCTCCAAGAAAACCGTAACAAGTATCATTTCATAAAGAGTTAACTCTTTTTTTTCAGCTTTTAGAAACTATTGTCTAATCACCTCTGGAGCCAGACTGCTAATTGATAAGATGAACTTGTAAACTTGTTATCTTAAGTACTGTAATCCTATTGTGGCCTGTCAAAGGACATTGCTCTCTATCTAACTGTGTGATGGGGGATTTTGTGCTTTCCCCCCCCCCCCTGGGAGTGCCCTGTGTGCATTTAACCTTAATAAAAAGCAGGCTGGGCATCCCAGTCCTGAGTTCTTGTTTGACCCTCAATCGCAGCGTTGACTCGTTTTGTGGGCAGAAGGGTATCCTAGCTGTACTGCAGCTAAGGGAGATTATTCTATATTTGCGAGACTCATATAGAATACTATGGAAAGCAGCTTCTCCCCTCTTTAGCAATAGGGATCCAGGCTACTAAGCGGTCCATCTCTCAGCGAGACTAAGGGTAACCGTAACATTTGATAATAGAAGAAAATTGGAAACTTTTTGTAAAATGGTATGCTCTGTCTGAATCACAAAACATTTTTGGGTTTCATATCCCTTTAAATAGGGAGTGCCATTTTTAAAATTTCATTTACTTTTATTATCAATTTACTTTGCTCCTGGTATCCTTTGTTAAAATTTAGTTTGTTTTAATGAGAGCATACTGAGGTAGGATCAGCAGTTTGCACATATTTTGAGCCCTATGTGCCAGATTACAAGTAGCACACTAATTGTTGCTGGTACTAAAAGTTGAAAGTATTAAAGTATTAAAGACTCAAATGCGCTAACTTCGGGACTCTGGATATAGTGACCGCACTCAATCCCTCTAATACTACACAAAAAAAACTATTAGTTATTGATCATGAGCTAACCCGACACTGTGCTAATATGGGTTTATAATCATGTATGTGTGCACATACATATTTACACCTATAAACACATACACATTTGGTATACATTTGAGCCCTTTCCAGTCAAACACCTTGCTATATACCATATCCCTTTTAATCAATTTAAAACCTTTTTATCAATAATAAAATGATACATTTTCTAACATAGTTTCAGTTTTCGCTCAAACACAAACTATAGCTTTCAACTTGTAATATGAGCAGTATTTAGTGCTGTCGCGATATCCATTAAAAGTGTAGGTTGTGCTAGAGCAATGTCGGCTTTGCTAACCCTTCTCTAGTAAATCAGATTTACAATGGACTTTTATTATCAAGTTGCGTGCTACTGTTAGCAGGGTCCAGTGATATTGCTTCTCACAACTCACTCTAACATTAGTTCGCAATTTGTAATCTGGCCCTATATGTGTAACATTGTTACAAACATTGTTGCAAACATTGTTGAAAACAGTGCTGCCATATAGTGCTTACGATACATGCTTGCTAATAAGCCTACCTATGTAGTAAGAGGCTGATTACAAGCTTGAACTTTTGGTAGATAACAATTCCTGAAATTCAACTGGTATGTCAGTGTGTTTTTTCCAGTGATCACAATTATAAAGTGCTTCTCACATTAATATTCCTCAAGCTTGAAATTCTTACCTCATGAAATACAACATAAATGTATTAATTAACATATTTCATAATTCATGAACCTAATGTGAAGGAGTAATGACAAATGCAATTTTGTGTGTTTAGTGATTATATCACAGGTTCAAGGACCTGTATGTTAATTTCTCCTTTTTAAAAATGCATAGAGATGCCAACAGGTTTTGTGTGTGTGTCTCTTTAAGAGATTTGAAAAGGGACTTTAAAAGGTGTGTGTATTTATTGGGTTATCATTAGGCTATTGTAAAACTGCTTATAATTAATTAGTTTTAAATTATTAATGAAGCAGTAAGCTTCTGTTTGATGATGTTGCATCCTGATGTCATCCAATAGGGTGCATCCTGATGTCATCAAATAGGGTGCATCCTGATGTCATCAAATAGGGTGCATCCTGATGTCATTCAATAGGGTGCATCCTGATGTCATTCAATAGGGTGGCTGGTCAGGGTGTCTTATCCATGCACAAAAACAATGATACATTTAAAAACTTTTTGGAGTACTGTTTAATAAGTCAAGAATGTTGTCTGGGGTTTATCAAATCTTTTTTTGCTGTGAAAAATGGTCCTGAAAACGTTTTGTTAAGTATCAAAAATTTGGATTGTGATAAAAAACAACAACACACAACTTAGATGTATTGCTCGTGGGATATTTCCCTATCAGACCAATCCTGGCCAGTAGTCTTCTTATCCCAGCGTCAAGTGGCAAGATAAGGAAATATCCCAGAACAAAAATACATAGAGAAAATGAAGATAGTGTGAGAGAAACAGGGAAATGGTTTAAGGAAGAGCAGGATAATACACCAGACAGACAATCCAATTGTTCACAGTACCAAAGGGGTTAAGCAGAGTGTGGTCAAGGAAGGCAGAGATCAAATGCCAGGCAGACAGTCCAATCCTTCACGGTACCAAAGGGGTTAAGCAGGGAGAGTAGTAGCAACAAGCAGAGTCCAGCAACGATTAAGCAGGCCAAAGCAGCACAGCAATACAGGGGTTAATCAGAAGAGAGGTCAGTGGCAAGAAGAGGTTCAGTATCAGGCAGGTAGTTCAATACACAGCAGTTCAGGGGTTAACCAGTAGAGTAGTCAATATGCAGGCAAAGGTTCAGTATCAGGCAGGCAATTCAAATACACAGCAGTTCAGGGGTTAATCAGTAAAGTAGTCAATATGCAGGCAGAGGTTCAGTAACAGGTAGACAGCAGACTAAACAAGCACCCAGGAATACAAACAGTAACCTATACTTGGGCACTGTAGGTAAGTAATGCAGGTACTTACATAGGCACAGATTCGCGTCAAGGAGGACTCACAGGTGATTCGACCGGCATTAGAGGGGGAATGGCGTGCAGTGATGATGTCATCACTGTGCACCCACAGCAACCGCCGCGTCCATAGCAACGGCCATAGCAACAGGACGGAGCGGCGCAAGGAGCAGAATGACACAGCCCCCATCTCAAGGGTTACCTCCGGGAACCGAGAGCCAGCTTGGAGGGGTGAGCACCAGGTATTGAAGCTGTCTTCGTTTATACCTGGAGTCCAGGATCTTAGTGATTTCATACTCTGGTTCACCATGAACGAAGATCAGAGGAGGTGGAGATCTGAGTCAAGTATAACTATTCATGACGTAGGGTTTGAGGAGTAAGACATGGAAGACTTGGTGGATGTGCAGGGCCCTGGGCAAGTCCACTTTGTAAGCAACAGGAGATAGTCTTTTGAGGACTCTGTAAGGACCAATATATTGAGGTCCTAATTTGTGACAGGGTTGACGTAAGCGCACATGTCGAGTAGAGACCCAGACATGATCACCTACAGAAAAGGCACGGATACTGGCAGAATGTAGATCAGCAAACTTCTTGTATCTGGAGCTAGCTAAGCGTAACTGAATGCGTATGCCTTGCCAATGAGTAGAGAGATCAGAGAACCAACATTCTGCAGCAGGAACCCCTACAGATTAAGGAGAGAGTGGAAAGACACAAGGTTGATAGCCTGCTGCCACTTGAAATGGAGAACACTGCAGAGATGAGTGCCAATGACTGTTCTTTGCCAGTTCAGCTAGGGGTAACAACCCAGACCAATTGGAGTGTTGAGAATTGCCATAGACTCTGAGATAAGCCTCAAGGTCCTGGTTCGTTCTCTTCATCTGCCCATTTGTTTGGGGATAATAGCCTGAAGAGAGGGACACCATAGTTCCAATCAATTTACACAATCCCCTCCAAAAGGCAGAGACAAATTGAGATCCTCTGTCAGAGACAATGTTAACTGGTATACTATGAAGTCGTACTAAATGTAAAAGAAAAGGGTTTGATAGTTCCTGAGCAGTGGGCAGTTTGGGTAAGGGAATACAATGAGCAAGTTTGGAGAATTGATCCACCACAACCCAAACAACTGTTGTAATGCTCGTGGGATACTCCTCTATCAGACCGAACTCTGTCAGTAGTCTTGTTATCCCAGCGTTGAGCCGGAATGATAAGAAATATCCCAGAGCAGAGTAGGTTTGCAAGATGAGATAAATGGCACTCACCACAGGCAGGACCATCCTTGGCAGCAACAGACAGGAAATCAGAGACAAACCACTAGGGTGGTCAGGCAAGCAAGGTTTGGCAACAGTACGGCAGTCCAGGAGTAAGCCACTAGGATGGTCAGACAGGCAGGGTTTGGCAATAGTAAGGCAATTCAGGGCAGATAGGGGTTAACAGGAAGAGTGGTCAGACAGGGAGAATTCAGCGACAATGTCAATCCAGCAGTTAAGGGTTAAAGAGGCAGAGTGGTCAGACAAGCAGAGTTCAGCAGCAGTATCAATCCAGCAGTTAAGGGTTAAAGAGGCAGAGTGGTCAGACAAGCAGAGTTCAGCAGCAGTATCAATCTAGCAGTTAAGGGTTAAAGAGGCAGAGTGGTCAGACAAGTAGAGTTCAGCAGCAGTATCAATCCAGCAGTTAAGGGTTAAAGAGGCAGAGTGGTCAGACAAGCAGAGTTCAGCAGCAGTATCAATCCAGCAGTTAAGGGTTAAAGAGGCAGAGTGGTCAGACAAGCAGGGGTCAGCAACAAAATAACAATCCAGCATACAAATCAATAACACCCAGGAGAACAGTAAGTAACACCTATACTTGGGCAGTGATAGGTAGGACTGAAGTTACTTACATAGGCGCAGGATTCGCGTCACAGGAGATCCAGACCCGGCTTCTGAAGGAGGAAGTGTGTGGCGATGACGTCACCGTCACACACAGAGAGAAGTCGACTCCCCCCTAGGCATCGAGCAGACAGCAGGCACTGCATCCCTAGCAACAGTTAGAGCGGCGCAACAACTGTATTATGGTCAGAAGGAGGGAGATCCACAACAAAATCCATGGCAATGTGTGTCCAAGGCTGCTTGGGTACGGACAATGGTTGAAGTAAGCTATGTGGTAGGGATCGAGGTGTCTTCTTAGCAGCACAGTTCTGACAAGCCATCACATACTCCTGAGAATCAGACTTCATGGTGGACCACCAAACGTGTTGAGAGAGATATTTAAGGGGGACTCACAGGTGATCCGACCGGCATTATTATTATTATTATCAGTTATTTGTAGAGCACCAACAGATTCCACAGCAGAGGGGAAATGGCGTGGGGTGATGACATCATCGCCGTGTGCCCACAGCATCCACCGCATCCAGGGCCATTTTCAACAATATGATAATGAATTAAAATAAAAAAATGTTTATTACAGCTGTTATGGGTCATTAAATACTAAATGCATTTGAAAAGCATAGCATTAAGGTTATTTCCCACCTCTAGTCATTGGTGAATGTTGAAATCAAATTTTCACTGCATTCCATTGCTGAAATGTATCTTTGCCAAAACTATTCTTCAGATATTTGAAGTAAAACTTATGTTTCAAAAATGGCAGCACTCATAATTAGTGGTGAAGGAAATGTATTTATTGCTTAATGTACCATTAACATGCAGAATCAGTAAACAATATACTATATTCAATCCTTAAATTTGAAGATAGAAGTCATTTAGATATTTTTTTTAAATTGTTCGCTCTATCTAAATCATGAAAGTTTAAAGCGGCAGTACACACCAATTTTCATTTAACTGCATGTAATATACACTACTATAAAGAAAATTATGCACAGATACTGATATAAAAATCCATTGTAAAACCTTTTAAAAACTTACTTAGAAGCTCCCAATTTAACACTGTTAATGAGATAAGCCTGGGACACCCACTGAAAAGGGCTGATAGCAAAAAACCCTACCCTGCATATGAAAAGAGACATTATACAAACAGAAGCAATCTGATGTCTGTATACATCAGTATACATCTAAAACTTTGGGGCTTGGTTAGGAGTCTGAAAATCAGTACAATGTTATTTAAAAATAAGCAAAACTATACATTTTTACAAAACACACCCAGATGGGCTATATAAATGGATCATCATATAATGTCCCTTAAATGTTTACTTTCATGTCCCTTTAAAATAGCCCAATGCATAAGTAGTGATGTCGCGAACTTAAAAATTGACTTCAATAGGGAGGCGAACTTTAAAACCCACAAGGACTCTTTCTGGCCACAATAGTGATGGAAAAGTTGTTTCAAGGGTACTAACACCTGGACTGTGGCATGCTGGAGGGGGATCCATGGCAAAACTCCCATGGAAAATTACATAGTTGATGCAGAGTCTGCTTTTAACCCATAAAGGGAGGCAGGCAACTGCAGGCAGGCAACTGCAATTAGATTACACTAGCAGACTGATCTTTCACAGTCAAAAAATATTTTTTTAAAATATTTACACTACTGTTATAACAACTATGATTGGTGGCTCTAGTTAGCAAGTGTGCCTGGCACACACGCTGGCAAGCAGGCAACTGCAATTCAATGGCACTAGCAGACTGATGATTCATAGTCAAAAAGTTTTTATTTTAAATATTTACACTACTGTTATAACAAATATGATTCGTGGCACTAGTTGGAAAGTGGGTCTGGCACCCATGCTGACAGACAGGCAACTGCAATTAAATAACAAAAGCAGACTGATGTGACAGTTTGTTTTTAAAAAAGTTACACTAATGTTACAACAGATAGGAGTGATGGCACTCAGGATAGAACTAGGCACAGTATGTGCTGGCAGCCTGACACACAGGCTGGCACTAGTGGCAGGCTGGCCTGTAAACTAAAATTAAATAACACTAGAAGACTGATGTAAAAGTTTTTTTTTACAAAATTTAAACTAATGCTACACCAGATAGGAGTGGTGGACTGGCACTGAGGATGGAAGTAGGTACAGTATATGCTGGCAGCCTGACACACAGCCTGGCATTAATGGCAGCCAGGCTGGCCTGGCAACTAATATTAAATAACACTAGAAGAGGACTGATGTAAAAAATATTTTTTTTTACAAATTTACACTAATATTACACCAGATATAAGTGGTGGAAAAAAGAGCTATTAATCACACTATATGATGTGGGCCTGACACACAGGCCTGATGGAAAATGAAATTAGATTACACTAGCAAAATTATTTAAAAGTTTTTTTAAATTTTTTTAAATATTGTTAAGCAGATATGAGTGGTGGCTGCTGGCACAGCAATTAAACAACGTTGTATGCTGTGTAAGCCTGACACACAGGCCTGATAGAAAATGAAATTAGATTACACTAGCAAAATGATTTAAAAGTTTTTTTTTAAAATTTAAAATAATGTTAAGCAGATATGAGTGGTGGCTGCTAGGACAGCAATTAACCACAGTATGCTGTGTAAGCCAGAAACACACAGGCCTGATAGAAAATGAAATTAGATTACACTAGCAAAATTATTTAAAAGTTTTTTTTTTAATTTAAAATAATGTTAAGCAGATATGAGTGGTGGCTGCTAGGACAGCAATTAACCACAGTATGCTGTGTAAGCCAGAAACACACAGGCCTGATAGAAAATGCAATTAGATTACACTAGCAAAATGATTTAAAAGTTTTTTTTAAAAAATTTAAAATAATGTTAAGCAGATATGAGTGGTGGCTGCTAGGACAGCAATTAACCACAGTATGCTGTGTAAGCCAGAAACACACAGGCCTGATAGAAAATGAAATTAGATTACACTAGCAAAATGATTTAAATTTTTTTTTTTAAATTTAAAATAATGTTAAGCAGATATGAGTGGTGGCTGCTAGGGCAGCAATTAACCACAGTATGCTGTGTAAGCCAGAAACACACAGGCCTGATAGAAAATGAAATTAGATTACACTAGCAAAATGATATAATTTTTTTTTTTTCAAATTTAAAATAATGTTAAGCAGATATGAGTGGTGGCTGCTAGGGCAGCAATTAACCACAGTATGCTGTGTAAGCCAGAAACACAGGCCTGATAGAAAATGAAATTAGATTACACTAGCAAAATGATTTAAAAGTTTTTTTTTAAATTTAAACTAATGTTAAGCAGATATGAGTGGTGGCTACTAGGACAGCAATTAACCACAGTATGCTGTGTAAGACAGAAACACACAGGCCTGATAGAAATTGAAATTAGATTACACTAGCAAAATGATTTAAAAGTTTTTTTTTTTAATTTAAAATAATGTTAAGCAGATATGAGTGGTGGCTGCTAGGGCAGCAATTAACCACAGTATGCTGTGTAAGCCAGAAACACACAGGCCTGATAGAAAATGAAATTAGATTACACTAGCAAAATGATTTAAAAGTTTTGTTGGTTAAATTTACACTAATGTTAAGCAGATATAAGTGGTGGCACTAATCACAGTATATGCTGTGAGCCTCACACACAGGCTGAAAGCCAGGCAAATGCAAATAAAATTACAAATAAAAAAAACAAAAAAACGACTGAAGTTATAGCCCTAAAAAGGGCTTTTTGGGGTGCTGTCCTTACAGCAGAGATTAGATGAGTCCTTCAGGACTGTAGTGGACACTAAATACACTAGCCTAGCTATATATTTCCCTATAATGTCAGCAGCAGCAACACTAAAGCTCCTCTCACTAAGAAAGCAAGATCGTAATGAATCTAAAATGGCTGCTGCCAAGGAGCTGGGAGGGTCTGTGAGGGAGTGTCTGCTGCTGATTGGCTCAAATGTGTCAGAAGGCTGTGAGATACAAGGTCAAAGTTTCCTCTATGATGACCGCAGTGGTGAACGCGAACAACCTATGTTCGCCGGGAACTGTTCTCCGGCGAACAGTTCGCAACATCACTATGCATAAATATAAAAGGTAGAACTATTCCTGTTATCTCACAACTGGCAGAAGAAAAATAGAATTTGCCAAAACACTTTGCATTATGAGACACAAAATAATTTAAATAATGATATGGTAACTATTTTAATGTTCTTTTTATTTTATTTTCATCCCCTGCAGTGAAACCTCCAGCTGTGACCAGGCTCACATATTAACTGGACGAATCCTCTGATCATTTATATTTCTTTGCATGCATTCTGTATCATTTATCACCTCTAGTATGCAAGCTTCAAAGCCTTTCAATTTTGTTGAACGCTGTATAAAGTGCTGCATACTGAGAATGCAAAAATTATTGTTTGTGTACTCAACATTTATATATCAGTTGGTGAAAGGAACCCAACATTTAAATTCATACACAAGGTATTTCTTACAGCAATATTACCTTATGCATGTTAATATTTAGATGGAAGCCACTTTTCTATTCATTACAGATGCTGTTTTAATATACAATTAAAATTAGATGACTCTAATAAATTTTCAAAAAACGTTTTTTTTTTCTCAGTAGTTTCAGGGATTTAATCACACGCATTCAAATTAGTATTCACACTGCAACTCAGCTGCCATAATAGCTAACACAGCTATCTCAAGGCTAACCTCTTTTTAAGCTTATCAAGGGCTGCACACTCGAGCTCAGCCTGTGTCAGTTCTGCCAAGGAAAATGGTTACATCAGTGTAAATCACTCATCAATTACATGGGACACCCTTCACTGTAAAAATAAAAATACAGGTATCTTTTTCAGCTACAAACATATATTGTTATCTTTACCTGATGTATCTTTTGTTTGTATGAATGGATATTAAATGGATAGTAATGTCCAATTAAACTTTCATGATTCGGATAGGGAACGTCATTTTAAACAACTTTCTAATTTACTTTTATCATCAAATTTGCTTTGTTCTTTTGGTATTCTTAGTTGAAAGCTAAACTTAGGTAGGCTCATATGCTAATTTCATTGCCCTTGAAGACCGCCTCTTACCTGAATGCATTTGACAATTTTTCACAGCTAGAGGACGTTAGTTCATGTGTTTTATAAAAAAATAACATTGTGCTCATGCACGTGGAGTTATTTAAGAGTCAGAACTAATTGACTGAAATGCAAGTCTGTCCAAAGATCTGAGATAAGGTGGCAGTCAGCAGAAGCTAAGATAAAAGGTAATTACAGAGGTAAAACGTATATATTTCTATAACAGTGCTGGGTATGCAAAAATGGGGAAAGGTAAATAAAGTGATTATCTATCTTTTTAAACAATAACATTTTTGGTGTTTGCTATCCCTTTAAGCCAGGTATACCTAATAAATCTAAGCTGAAGTTGCAGCCGTTTTGGGTTGATATTTGTCATCACTCTGATTAGCAATGTGTGAATTTATGAATCTTAATGAGTTTCTCTAAACTGGGTTTACTATTGTATACACACCAATCTGATTATAATTGTGGTTGTGTTAAAGCTACAAATTTAGAACTCTCATACGTGACTAAGAAAGTGTTATAATATTAGCTTTACAAGTTCTTGGATCCACCCACAGTATGACAGTGTGATCAGCACTATACGAAAGGGTGAAACGCACGCCATATGTCGTGTCACACAGCCATGGTCTGTGTTCACAGCAATAATGGACCTATAACATATTTATAAATCTTTTTTTGTTTTAAACAGTTCATTGTTTAAAGGGACAGTCAAGTCCAAAAAAACCTTCATGTTTCAAATAGGGCATGCAATTTTAAACAACTTTCCAATGTACTTTTATCACCAATTTTACTTTGTTCTTTTGGTATTCTTAGTTGAAAGCTAGACCTAAGAAGGCTCATATGATAATTTCTAAGCCCTTGAAGGCTGCCTCTAATCCCATGCTTTTGTATTTGCTTTTCACAGCAGGGGAGAGCTAGTTCAGGTAAACCCTATAGATAACATTGTGAGCACGTCCGTGGATTGTGGCAGACACTGCACTAATTGGCTAAAATGAAAGTCAGTAGATAATAAATAAAATGTCATGTGATCAGGGGGCTGTCAGAAGATGCTTAGATACAAGGTAATCACAGAGGTAAAAAGTGTATTATTATAATTGTGTTATGCAAAACTGGGGAATGGGTAATAAAGGGATTATCTATCTTTTAAAACAACAAAAATTCTGGTTTTGAATGTCCCTTTAAACACTCCCATTAATATTTACACACACTGCTCTGGAAGGATTTACAGAAATCTCTTCCAAATGCAGTCAAATAGGCCAGGATGCTTAATTTCTATAACAATCGAACACTCCGGACATTTGCAAATGATATAGCTTAGGCTAGAAGTGGTAGAACTAATGAAGACTAGGGGAGGAATCTAATCAGCCGAAGGTGAGGCCAAAGAATTTAGAGAAGGTATCTGTGTGGTCCTAGGATCAGGTTTAAGTTATATTGACTGAATTAGAGGGTTTCTGAGTAGGATTGAGATAATCCCAGGTTTCCTGTAGAGAAACTGGGACATCAACAGAGAAAAGTGAGACAACAGGACTGAGCTCCCAAGTCTAAAAAAATAGTGTGTGACATTCAGAGGTTATGACTGTATTCCATAATTTCTTGTATTCCATGCAAATTACAAGTGCTGTTAATCATCTGCAGTCCAAGATTATTTTCCTTACCTATATTACAGGGGGTCGGATACAAACTGTGCATAAGTGTTTGTCAATGCAAACCCTTCTAGTAAACACACCTAGGCTTAAAGGGACAGTCAAATCCAAAAAAAACTTTCATGATTCAAATAGGGAATGCAATTTTAAACAACTTTCCAATTTACTTTCATCACCAATTTTGCTTTGTTCTCTTGGTATTCTTAGTTGAAAGCTAATCCTAGGAGGTTCATATGCTAATTTCATAGCCCTTGAAGGCCTCTAAGCGGAATGCATTTTGACCACTAGAGGGCATTATTTCATGTGTTTCATATAGATAACATTGAGCACGGATTGGCTAAACTGCAAGTCTGACAAAACAACTGAAATAAGGGGGAAGTCTGCAGAGGCCTAGATACAAGGTAATTACAGATGTTAAAACATGTATTAATATAACTGTGTTGGTTATGCAAAACTGGGGAATGTCTAATTAAGGGATTATCTATAATTTAAAACAACAACAATTCTGGAGTTGACTGTCCCTTTAATGACTATTTTTTGTAAAAGTATAAGTTCACTGCTACATGGCACTCATGCAGAGGTTCTAAACAGTATTCACTCTAAGGACAGTTTTGTGAGTGGCTAAGTAGTGAAACAGTTAACTAGACAATTTAGCAAACACTACACAATGCAGATTGCAGGATGTGGTTCCCTTATTAAGGGCTAAATAACAGTTGGAGAGCAATGCTCTTGCATTGGGACAAAAATGTGTCTTTATGGGCACAACCGAAAACTACTCATATTACAAGTGGGTAGTAAATCGTGATCGCATTTTTCCCAATTGGTAAACACCGCAAAATTAGACGTTTGGTTATGTGAAAAAAAGTTGCACAAACCACCTCAAAAATACATTATAATGTACAGTAAAACATATTAATCTGTGTGATAAAAATTGTTTTATAAACATATTGCACAAATAAGTTATAAGGGTTTAAAGCTAAGGCTATTAGAGTCTTGGCATACAAACAAGGCTTTGATATCTATGGGAAAATGTAAGGTTGCAAAAATCCTACTTGCCATTCCTAATCTAACGCTAATAAGTGCAAATGAAAACAACGCTACAGAGCACAAATATTTCCCTCGCTGTAGCACATATTTGTGCTCTATATGTAATATAGCCTTAAATGTTTCACTGCTGGACCGCTCACAAAACTGGCCTTACAGGGAACACTGGTTCTAAAGGTAGCAAAACTATTCTGGGTAAATAGCGAGCAGCAAAGAAGGAAACTTTTACTACCCGTAACTTGATATCATTACCTTGTTCTAGTGTTATGCTTTTTGCAAAAAAATGCTTTAATCTTCAGATTCTCTTTATTCTTTCCTTTCCTCCAAGTTATACATATTATAAGTCTTACCTTTCTATTTTTAAACCCTTTTAGTAGCCTTCCATGAATAGTTTTTAGTTTATTTCCTTCTGAAGATAAGGGGGCCGATTTATTATATGTCGGACGGACATTGCCAAATGCCGACAGCATAAGTTCTAGTGAACTGCTTGTGCAATGTCGACCCCCGCACATTCGAGGCCAATCGGCTGCTAGTAGTGGGCGTCAATCAACCCGATCGTAACCCGGGATTGGGTTAAGAAGCAGCATCTGCTGCTTCAAAAAACGACCCCTAGGCCTCCATTACTGTACACAATAGCTATTTTTAACTTGGCATAACAACTTTACCTTTTTTGCTAATACAGCTTCCTATGCATCCAGGATACTGGATATACCTGTATGCTACTACATTGTTTACTAAACTCTCTTTATAGGAAACAAAAGTCCCATTTCTGTTATTGTTAATAGTGCTACTAACTATCAATAGCCATTTATTTTTCTCCTAAATGTATCATTTTGCACTTTGTGGTGTCAATGTTTAGATTGAATTTAGTTGTCTGACTATGACTATAACTGCTGATTTTGTCTACCTGTCCTGGAATGTCAAAATGTTAAAAAAAAGGTCCACGAATGTAAAAAAAAAAAAAAGTCTAATCTGTAAAAATCTGTTTTATGGAACAAGTTATGGTAACTTTACTTACATGAATGATAGTTGTTCTTAGTAATGCAGCATTTTCATTGTAGTGGTTTGAGTAGATCAGTGGTACCTTTCTTGCCAGTGTCTGTTAGCCATGGGTTACCATTTCTTGTGTAAAACTGCATGTGTTTAATCTAGGGTTAATGGGATTTTAGGCACTTGTTCAGTATGAGTTAAAGTTGTTTGCAAACAGTCCTTCCGTGTAACATTAAAGGGACAGTTTACTAAAAATTGTTCTCCTCTTTAGTTTGTTCCTAATTATCCACTTTACATGCTGGAGTATATTAAATTGTTTACAAGTATTTCATTTACCTTATATTGGCATTTGAAATGGTTGATTTAGTCTGGGATATCCCCACCTATTCTGAAAGTTTCTGGCCTTAGGTCCTAGCTATAGATAAGCTGTGTAAACACAACCAGCAGAAGAACTTACACTCCCAGTGCATTATAGAAGAGATAAGGTAATACAATTTTAATTTTCCTTTGTTCTCTCCAAGTATTGGTCTTTGGTTTACAGACAGATATAAGATAAAGAAGCATGTATATGTACACAATGTGATAAAGTAATGAGATCTGATACCTACAAGCTTAACCCATGTTATTAGGTTGTAGCTTCAAAACACAAAATCAGCTATTAAATTTACACAAATAAACTTTAAAAAGCAAATTCTAATACATATTAATACTCTGCAGTGGTAAAAAAAAGTAATTGGAAACACATTATGGGAAAACCCATTTTACAGTATACTGTCCCTTTAACCCTTTGGCTGCTAAGCCATTTCCCACCTGGGTGCTAAGCTGGCTTTTGAGGGTATTTTTCCTCTCTTAAAGACCTTTGGTGAGAATTAACACTTTTTTCTTATTTTATAAGAAAAAAAAGAAGATTGATTGATTGATGTTAAAAATGCATTGACTGTTTTGTCTTCCATCTGTATTGTATTCTTGTGTTAAGATTTTTTTTTAGAAAAAAATATTAAATGTGTTAAAAATCAGAATTCCTCTAACATTTACCTTGTGACCATTCTCTCTCTAGAGATTTACAAGAAATAATATCATCACATTGCTAAAATTAAATAAGATAATACAAACCAATTAAAACAGTATCAGGAATGGCTCACCCAAAAGCAAACAATGCATAATTAAAGTAACGTTACTATAGGCAAAGATTTGTGTAAATGTACATACATAAAATATATTGCCATTAACACTGCAAGATCTGCCCAATGTTTGGTATTCCTCCCTGTCATTGTATGAGGATGACCATTGTATATGCAATCAGGAGAACCAACATCAAGTTGTGTAACACATGAGAATAATTTTTTTATGACAACTGTGCATTCAATGTCATATAAATAAGGCAGAGAACATATTCATAAAACAAAATCTGAGCTATATATGCAGATTTATTTTTTCCTGTATATCTGATATCAACCAATGAAATCAAAGTGTCTATAGAACCTATTCCAATTGGCTTGAAGAGACAAGCAAAGTTATCTGCACTTTTTTTCATGTATATTGTCTGTTATATACTATATAGCAATTAAAATTTATTTTCTGACTGGAAGAGCAATGTAAAATGATTTTCGCTGGTTTTCACACAATTTTAAAAATCAATGCCGCTTTAGTTCAATTGAGAGAAAAATAAACACCTTGGTTTTACCTGATTTTATATATTATTATTATTTTAATTTATACCATAAAATCCGGTTAGGTATTATGTATTACTATTGGTCACAAATAATTTTCCAGACCGTAAGAAATTATTATTTATTTTTTTTCATGGGTTTCGATTTAACAGATTCAACAAAATCAAAAACATTGGAATCTATTGTGATCATCTTGGCTGTTTGTGTGTCTTTGTCCATTATTTATTTATTTATTTGCAAAACCAGGCGACAAAACTCATTTCTATCAGGGATTTAACCTCTTAAGGACATATGATGGAATTTTTCGTCATAAAACAATTGAGCAAACAAAAAGCTGTGTCCTTAAAGGGTTAATACACCTGTTTATGCACAGTACTGCTGTCACTTTAGGGAATCACAACACTTGCAATTGATTGTTTGCTTTTACAAACTGTCTGTTTAGCCTAACGCATAGGCATGAAACCATGCACTACTTAGAGTCTATGGAGCAGGTGGTATGAGATTTTTATTTATTTATTTTATTTATTTGTTTAAATTGTGGGCACAATTTAGCAAATTGCACTCATGATTTCTTTAATCTTGCAGACATTTTTTTAAATTAGTTTATTAAAACATGCACACAAATAAATGAAGAGTATTTATGTTCATTTGAATTTGCCAGCTAATGTATGGGACCACTAGAGAGTAGGGGGCATGATATGTATCAAGCTCTCAATGGAGCTTGATGCCCCCTGTTTCTGGCGAGCCTGCAGGCTCGCCAGAAACAGCAGTTATGAAGCAGCGGTCACAAAGACTGCTGCTCCATAACCTGTCCGCCTGCTCTGAGCAGGCGGACAGACATCGCCGGAAATCAACCTGATCGAGTACGATCGAGTTGATTGACACCCCCCTGCTGGCGGCCTATTGGCCGCGAGTCTGCAGGGGGCGGCGTTACACCAGCAGCTCTTGTGAGCTGCTGGTGCAATGCTAAATACAGCGAGCGTATTGCTCGCCGTATTCAGCGAGGTCTGTCGGACCTGATCCGCACTGTCGGATCAGGTCTGACAGACCTTAATAACTAGAGGCCGAAGACTGGAGCTGTAAGAATCTGCTGTCTGTAGAAACTCTATATACTGAAATGAAATGATCAGTTTATGAGGAAACCACTGTTGCAGTGGACGTGAAACCCAAAAATGTTCTTTCATGATTTAGGTAGAACATAGCAGTGTAAACAACTTCCAGTCTACTTCTATTATCAAATGTGCTTTATTCTCTTGGTATCATTTGTTAAAGGAGCATCATTGAACTAGTGGTTTCTAACTGAGCATATGGGAGAGCCAATGACAATCAGTATATATATATATATATATATATATATATATATATATACAGCAACCAATCAGCAGCTAGAACCTAGGTTATTTGCTGCTCCTGAGCTTACCTAGATAAACCTTTCAGCAATGGATAACAAGAGAAGGAAACAAATTAATAAATAGAAGTAAATTGGAAAGTTGTTTAAAATCACATTTTCTTTCTAAATCATGAAAGGAAAAATTTGGGTTTCATGTCCCTTTAAATTAAAAACATGGATCAGGAACACTTTGTACATTACAGAGCAAAGAATACACCTCTGCCCCCTGGTGATCAAAATACAGAAGTATACAAAATAAAGAAATATGCTCACAACCATGCTTAAAGGACCATTCAACACAGTAGATTTGCATAATCAACAAATGCAAGATAACAAGACAATGCAATAGCACTTAATCTGAACTTCAAATGAGTAGTAGATTTTTTTTCTGACAATTTTAAAAGTTATGCCTTATTCCACTCCCCCTGTACCATGTGACAGCCATCAGCCAATCACAAATGCATACATGTACCATGTGACAGCCATCAGCCATTCACAAATGCACACACTTATTCTTGCATATGCTCAGTAGGAGCTGGTGACTCAAAAAGTTTAAATATAAAAAGACTGCACATTTTGTTAATGGAAGTAAATTGGAAAGTTGTTTAAAATGGCATGCTCTATCTGAATAAAGAAAGTTTAATTTTGATTGAGTGTCCCTTTAAAGGGACACTAAACCAAAACATTTTCTTTCATGATTCCGATAGAGCACATAATTTTAAGCAACTTTCTAATTTACTCCTATTGTCAATATTTCTTTATTCTCTTGGTATCTTTATTTGAAAAAGCAGGAATAAAAGCTTTGGAGCCAGCCCATTTTAGGTTCAGAAACTGGGTTGCGCTTGCTGATTGGATGGCAAAATGTAGCCACAAATAAGTAAGCCCTATCCAGGGTACTGAATTAAAAATAGGCCGGGCTCCAAAACTTTGATTCCTGCTTTTTCAAATAAAAATACAAAGAAACTTTGATAATAGGAGTGAATTAGAAAGTTGCTTAAAATTGTATGCTCTATCTGAATCATGAAAGAAAAAAATGTGGTTTACTATACCTTTAACCATGCTCATGAGTTGCTAAATGGTAGGCAAGTTTTGCTAAATCATGCTCACAATTTGGTAAATCATAAGCACAATTTAAGAACAAATACAAAATATTGCCATTGTTGCAGATGACTTGCATCTTTTAATTAATGCAAACATTGGGGAAAAAGCAACTACATATTTGTTAATTGTTCCCTTTAAATGGATAGGAAGGTCATAATTAAACTTCTATAATTTAGATAGGGCATGCAATTTAAAAAACAAAAATCAAACACATTTGCTTTGTTCTCTTGGTATACTTTGCTAAACAATAAGCATAGATAGGCTCATAGAAGCTCATTAGTGTGCACATATCTTTACTACTTATGGCAGCAGTATTTGCAATAATGTTTGTAGTAATGTTAAACAATGTTGTAAATGCTGCTTCTATACAGTGCTAAAGAAATGAGCTTGCTCTTGTTATCCTATGAGCCTATCAAGAATTACTCTTCAATAAAGAACACCAAATTAAAAAAAGCAAATTTGCTAATAGACGTAAATTGGATTTTTAGTTAAAAAAAAAATGTGCGCTCTATCTGAACCATGAATGTTTAATTTTGACTTTACTGTCCCTTTAACTACTTCAAAACAGCAATACTTCAAATGAATTGGAATGCCATCCCAAAAGGAATCCAACAACCACCTAAATTGAGTTTAAAGGGATATAAGCCCCAAACATATTCTTTCATTATTTTTAATAAAAAAAAAAAAAATTGTTATCCTTTGTTGAAAAGATAAGGAGTGTGCACCTGCCTGCAGTACTATATGGTAGCAGTTTTGCAACAATGTTATACATTAGCAAGAGCACTAGATGGCAGCACTATTTCCTGTCATGTAGCGCTTCAGGTATGTACACGCTACCTATCTAGATATCTCTTTAACAAAGAATAAGAAAAGAACAAAGCAAATTTAATACTAGAAGTAAATTGGAAACTTTTTTTTAATTGTATTCTTTATCTGAATAATGAATCAAACATTTTTGGTTTAATGTGCCTTTAAGGATTGAAAATGTCCTGTATATATTAGGTATAAAACCACCTGGGATCATTTAATTAATCTACTTAGATTTTAACATAATTAGATGATTTCAGCATTCTTTTACTATTTGATGTATTTTAAGCATAAAGGATTATATGTGTGGCTTTAATACTATACTATATCCTCAAGAAACCTTCACTCGATTCAACCTCCCCATTCAACTACCCCCTTATTTCCCTACTCCCTCTTGCCTCAAAGCTCCTCAAAAAGCTAGTATATGCACGTCTATCCAAATTCCTTACACTAAACTCTCTTCTTGACCCACTGCAATCTGGATTTCGTCCCCATCAATCCACAGAGACAGCAATTGTCAATGTTACCAACGGCCAACTTACAGCAAAATCCAAAGGCAACTTTCTCTCTGCTTATCCTCCTTGATCTGTCTGCAGCCTTTGACACTGTTGACTACCCTCTTTTGCTCCAAACCCTCAATTCCTTCGGGCATCTGCAACACAGCTCTCTCTTGGTTCTCTTCCTATATATTTAACCGTACCTTTAGTGTAGCCTTCTCCGGAGCATCCTCTGCCCTGTTACCACTTTCTGTTGGGGTACCTCAAGGCTCTGTCCTCGGTCCCCTTCTCTTTTTATTATTATTATTATTAGTTATTATTAGTTATTTGTAGAGCGCCAACAGATTCTGCAGCGCTTTTAATCTACACGTCATAATTAGGTTCCTTAAAGGGACACTGAACCCATTTTTTTTCTTTTGTGAATGAGATAGAGCATGACATTTTACGCAACTTTCTAATTTACTCCTATTATCAAATTTTCTTCATTCTCTTGGTATCTTTATTTCCAATGCAAGAATGTAAGTTTAGATGCCGGCCCATTTTTGGTGAACAAACTGGGTTGTTCTTGCTGATTGGTGGATAAATTCATCCACCAATAAAAAGTTCTGTGAAGAGTTCTGAACCAAAAAAAAAGCTTAGATGCCTTCTTTTTTAAATAAAGATAGCATCAACAAAGAAAGATTGATAATAGGTGTAAATTAGAAAGTTGCTTAAAATTGCATGCTCTATCTGAATCACGAAAGAAAAAAATTGGGTTCAGTGTCCCTTTAATAAAGTCCCACGGATTTCAATACCATTTGTATGCCGATGAGACCCAAATCTACCTCTCTGCACCAGACCTACCTCCTTCCTTACTAACCCGTGTCACTAACTGTCTTTTTCATATCTCATCTTGGATGTCCTCTCACTACCTTAAGCTAAATCTCTCAAAAACTGAACTCCTTAATGATTCCCCTTCTTCCAAAATCTCCACCCCCAATTTTCTATAACTGTTGATAATTCCATCATTACCCCTACCCCTCATGCCCGATGTCTTGGGGTCACACTTGACTCAGACCTTTCCTTCACTCCTCACATTCAGTCCTTGACTAAAAGCCTGCCACTTCCACCTTAAAAACATCTCTAAAATTAGACATTTCCTTACACAAGACACAACTAAGATTTTAATCCACTCTCTCATCCTTTCCCGCCTCGACCACTGCAACTCCGTCCTCTCTGGTTTACCTAGCTGTCTCCTAGCTCCTTTACAATCCATAATGAATGCCTCTGCCAGGCTCATCTTCCTTACACGTCGCTCTTCATCTGCTGCACCACTCGGCCAATCCCTTCACTGGCTTCCTCTTGCCTCCAGGATTAAACACAAAATCCTCACTCAGACATACAAAGCCCTCAACTGCACTGCATCCCCCTACATCTCAGACCTTGTCGCCAGATACTCTCCCTCCTGTCCCCTTTACTCTGATAACAATTTCATACTTTCCTCCTCTCTTGTTACTTCCTCACATTCCCATTTACAGGACTTCTCCAGACTGGCCCCCATCTTGTGGAACTCCCTGCCTCACTCCACAAGAATCTCCCCTAGTTTTAACAGCTTCAAGTGCTCCCTAAAGACTCTACTAATCAGGGATGCATACAATCTACACTAAACTTTCCTAACTCCACTGCTTTCCCTTTGAACAGTGGCATCACTGGGGGGGTGCGGGGGTGAGGACCGCACTGGGTGACACCATCAGGGGGGGTGACACCAGTCCCAGCAGTGCACAATATGTTCCCTTACTCTGTGCAGTGAAAGTTTTAAAACCTGGGCTCTACCAGCTTTGATCACTACACAGAGCAAATAGAATATGGGAGGGAGGAGTCAAGACTTTTACTAACCAGCTGCAGTGGCAGTGCTGTTTGTTAAACTTTAAACAGAAGACACTAAAACATAACTATGCACAAGTGGACCAATCCTGAAAGAGTTTATAATAGAAGTATAATTTATGGTGTAGATATTGGTGATGAAGCGTATTATTGGCCATTTACAGCTCCTCTGCACATCTGCACATTTCAGCACACTCCTGTGCTGGATCACAGAGTAGCCCCACCCCTCTGACTCGGTGTTCTGGTAAGAAGGCGAACTTTTGAAAAGAGCGAACCATGTCACTTCCTGTGACATTTCATCAGCTGTTTCACACATTTTTTACCTAATGCACATGCGTGCCAGCATCATCACATACCTGGCCGCATACGTCACTGCTAGAATATTGAGAGTTGTGAAATTCAGGAACCCTTTCTAAATTGCATGCGTGGGATTTTGTATCACAAATGGTGCGCTCATGGAAATCTGTTTATTAGGCTCCTCTGCAATATTCGGAACTCCGTCCCCCACTGCAACTACTCCCATTACTACTACTACTGTAAAGCTTAGTCTCCGTGCTCATGCATGAGAAACAGCCCCCCCCCGCCACTCGGCTTTCGCCACTGCTTCTTCTGATGATCCAAGAAGCAGTGGCTATAGCCGAGTGGTGGTGGGGGGAGCTGTATAATTTAAGTTTAGTTTTGACTTGAGTGTCCCTTTAACACTAGTTATATTTATATTAGCAACATATAATATTATTAGTATGGTTGTCATAATACATGTTAAATTATGGTGTGCACCCTGGGCAAATCTACTAAACTGATAAATAGATTGATAGATATAAATATATGTATTAATGAATCGAAGCACCAACCCTATATCACATACACATCAATAGGCACACACAAACACCCAATGTCATAGACACTTGCTATGCCACATACACCCCTAACACATACATCCTATGTCACACATATGTAATATCTCATACACATACACAAACCCTATGTAACACTATTTATGTCTCATGCACACTTTCTTTTACCTTACACTCTCACATACATGCCCTATTTTACACACACATATACTATGTCACACACATCCTATGACTCGCACAGTTATTATAACAACACATATCCAATTTCTCAAAGTAACCCAAGTGTGTTATAAAATCAACATAGTGTTTGGTGAATCTAATTAAAAGAACACTGTATTTAAAAAATTGTATCATGTATGTGAGAGTGTAAGATAAAAGAAAGTGTGCATGAGACATAAATAGTGTTACATAGGGTTTGTGTATGTGTATGAGATATTATATATGTGTGACATAGGATGTATGTGTTAGGGGTGTATGTGGCATAGCGTGTGTCTATGACATTGGGTGTTTGTGTGTGCCTATTGATGTGTATGTGATATAGGGTGGGTGCTTCGATTCATTAATACATATATTTATATCTATCAATCTATTTATCAGTTTAGTAGATTTACCCAGGGTGCACACCATAATGTAACATGTATTATGACAACCATACTAATAATATTATATGTTGCTAATATAAATATAACTAGTGTTAAAGGGACACTCAAGTCAAAACTAAACTTCTCATTTACTTTTATTACCTAATTTGCTTAATTCTCTTCATATCCTTTGATGAAAATTGTATCTAGGTAGGCTTAGGGGCAGCAGTGCACTGCTAGGAAGTAGCTGTTGATTGGTGGCTGTAGATATATGCCTTTTGTTATTGGCTCATCCTATGTGTTTAACTAGCAGTAGTGAATTGCTACTCCTTAAACAAAGGATACCAAGAGAATTAAGCAAATTTGATAATATAAGTAAATTAGAAAATTGTGTAAAATTGTGAAGGTATCTTGTGTGGTGATTTTTGTATCCAAAATGGTGTTGAGAGTCACTAAAAACATTACTGGCGGGGGTGACACCATGATTCACCGTACCGGGTGACACCAACCCTAGTGACACCACTGCCCCTTGAACCCCTTAGAATGTAAGCCTATGAGCTCAGCTGTTTGCAGATCGCCTTCATAAGAGCCGACTACAACAGTGCAACTCTCGGCAGTGCCCTCTACCCATTTGATCTCTATAAATGTTATCCTGTATACCGACTACGTTTATAGTGCTGCGGAATCTGTTGGCACTCTACAAATACCTGATAATAATAACAATAACTATACCTTGTCTACCCTTTCATAATGATTTTGCAATATCTGTTTAACCCCTTAACGACCGAGGACGTGCAGGGTACGTCCTCAAAAAAAAGGCAGTTAATGCCTGAGAACGTACCCTGCACGTCCTCGGTGTGGAAAGCAGCTGGAAGCGATCCTGCTCGCTTCCAGCTGCTTTCCGGTTATTGCAGTGATGCCTCGATATGGAGGCATCCTGCAATAACTCTAGATGGCCATCCGATGCAGAGAGAGCAACTTTGTGGCCCTCTCTGCACCGGACATCGATGGCCGGTATCGTTGGTGGGTGGGAGCCGACTTGGGAGGCGGGTGGGCGGCCATCGATGGGCCGGATAATGTAGAGGAGGGCAGGGCCGATGGGGGCGCGCACGGGCGCGCGTGCGTGCACGGGGGGCGGCGGGCGGGTGCGTGCACAGGGCGGGAGCGGGTGGGAACGCTACACTACAGAAAATATAAAAGTGTATAAAAGTTTGAGAAAGGGGTATTTTAATTTGAAAAATATAAATCGAAGGTATCTAGGAGGGGGTGGGGGGTTGGTCTTTGGTGGGGCAGGGAGCTACACTACAGAAAAGGGGAAAAATTAAAAAATATCATCAATTTTATTCTAAACTGGGTACTGGCAGACAGCTGCCAGTACCCAAGATGGCGGCCATTAAGACAGAGGGGGAGAGTTAGAGAGCTGTTTGGTGGGGGATCAGTCAGGTTGGGGGCTAAAGGGGGGTCCTACAGAGCAGCATATGTAAATATGCCTTTTCTTTAAAAAAAAAAAAAGCCCAAATATAGCTTTTATTTTAGTACTGGCAGTTTCTGCCAGTACTTAAGATGGCGGGGACAATTGTGGGGTGGGGGAGGGAAGAGAGCTGTTTGGGAGGGATCAGGGGGTCTGATATTTCAGGTGGGAGGCTACACTAAAGCTAAAATTAACCCTGCAAGCTCCCTACAAGCTACCTAATTAACCCCTTCACTGCTAGCCATAATACATGTGATGCGCATTTAGCGGCCTAAGTACCAAAAATCAACGCCAAAGCCATATATGTCTGCTATTTCTGAACAAAGGGGAATCACAGAGAAAAATTTACAACCATTTATGCCATAATTGCACAAGCTGTTTGTAAATAATTTCAGTGAGAAACAAAAAGTTTGTGAAAAAGGGAACTTTTTTTTTTATTTGATCGCATTTGGCGGTGAAATGGTGGCATGAAATATACCAAAATGTGCCTAGATCAATACTTTGGGTTGTCTGCTACACTAGACTAAAGCTAAAATTAACCCTACAAGCTCCCTACAAGCTCCCTAATTAACCCCTGCACTGCTGGGCATAATACACGTGTGGTGCGCAGCGGCATTTAGCGGCCTTCTAATTACCAAAAAGCAATGCCAAAGCCATATATGTCTGCTATTTCTGAACAAAGGGGATCCCAGAGAAAAATTTACAACCATTTGTGCCATAATTGCACATGCTGTTTGTAAATAATTTCAGTGAGAAACCGAAAGTTTGTGAAAAAGTGAACGATTTTTTGTATTTGATCGCATTTGGCGGTGAAATGATGGCATGAAATATACCAAAATTGGCCTAGGTCAATACTTTGGGATGTCTTCTAAAAAAAATATATATATACATGTCAAGGGATATTCAGGGATTCCTGAAAGATATCAGTGTCCCAATGTAACTAGCGCTAATCTTGAATAAAATGGTTTGGAAATAGCAAAGTGCTACTTGTATTTATGGCCCTATAACTTGCAAAAAAAGCAAAGAACATGTAAACATTGGCTATTTCTAAACTCAGGACAAAATTTAGAAAATATTTAGCATGGGTGTTTTTTGGTGGTTGTAGATGTGTAACAGATTTTGGGGGTCAAAGTTAGAAAAAGTGTGTTTTTTCCATTTTTTTCTCATATTTTATAATTTTTTTTATAATAAATTATAAGATATGATGAAAATAATGGTATCTTTGGAAAGTCCATTTAATGGCGAGAAAAACGGTATATAATATGTGTGGGTACAGTAAATGAGCAAGAGGAAAATTACAGCTAAACACAAACACCGCAAAAATGTAAAAATAGCCTTGGTCCCAAATGGACAGAAAATGAAAAAGTGCTGTGGTCATTAAGGGGTTAAACAAAAATGCACACTAAATGAAAATATATAATAAACTGTCCAGATGGTTCATGATTACAAATGACAGGACTAGGACACTGCTGAGCTTGCTGCTCTGATTCCACTAGGATTCTGTGTATGCTATGAACTATTGCAGTCATTCTTAGAGAGTTATCTATTATAAATCATCAGTGGAATTCTCTATATTTCATAATCTGGAGCCATCTGCCCAGTTCATGTTAGGAGGGCACTGATGACCATATCATCTTTAAAAGCATTACTAGCAGATAGGCTTAAACCTGGACTAAAACAAATCCAAACTTTTCAATTTGATTATTCACACAGGAATAATGTCTTATTCTAAAATCCCCCATTAGCAAAGATGAATTGCTGAGTCTTTGTGTTCAAATCAATTAATCTGCTAAACCACTGGGGAGTTGTTTTTTGGGTAGAATCCCAGTCAGTGATAGCCCTGACTAATTATATTCTTTGTTTCTCTAGATCACTGGTTTTCAAACCTGTCTTCAGCCAATTATTTCACCTAAGCTCAAGTTCAGATATCCTCAAAATCTGGTCTAGAGAAATTTGTTTCCTATGTAAGTTCATAGTGAGAAAAACCTGCAAAAAAGTATCAGAAAATGTTATATCAATAGATGCTTGCACATCATTGAATTATCTGCACCAATAATGTTTTTCTTTGCTGTCTGTTTTTAAACTTTCTGTCACGTTTCACCAAATTGTGTTTATGCCACATAATCACACATATATTGAAAATCCTATCAAGCAATTACTTAATTTTATTTATTCAAATTGTATTTCATGCATAAAGAAAAGGTTTGCCCCATACTCTCAAGAGCTTATACAAAGAGAGGTAATTTAATGCAGTACAGTAATTCAATTTGCTTCGGATTCTGTACAAAAATATTTTTTTCTGTGGTTTAAATTTAATGGCTTTCTAGTTTCCTGATTTTGTCAGTCAACTAATAAATATATATTTCTAAATACAGTTAAATTAGATTTTAACATAGTAAAACAATAATAGGAATGAAAAAAAAAGTACTGTAGTAAAGGTGTAATAGAATCATAGTAAGGCAAGTGATCAATGCGTTTTACTGGTTGCTAAAGGGAAGCCATTGCTTTATGGGATTGCTTTCAGGCAATAAATTATTATTTTAACAAGTTCCAGTTCCTTTTGTTCATTGAGGATCCTAATTTTGCTTGTACATTATGCTCAATATCAACAGCGCGATCCGATATAGATCGCAGTTTGCGGCGCAAGCGAGGGAACCTGCGTCGCCCGCAGTTTCAGCTCGCAACTCGAGCTATCCCATATATGTCGCCGTCAGATACTAACGTGCCGTAAGTCTGACAAACCAGCGATGTCCAGAAATCTGCGCAAGTACAAATTTCTGGCGTCGCCAGTGACTTACGGCACGTTAGAAACTGCCGGCGCCTACAAAACCTGACTAAAGTCTAAATCACTCGTACTGTCTAACACGCCTCCCTAACATAGCCAGACACGTCTAACACGCCTCCCTAACATAGCCCGACACGTCTAACCCTCTATCCGCTATCCCCCCTCACTATCCTAACAATAAAATATGTATTAACCCCTAAACCGCCGCTACCTAATAAAGTTATTAACCCCTAAACCGCCGCCAGCTATATTAAATCTATAACCCCCTAAAGTGAGCCCCTAACACCGCCGCTATCTACCTTACCTACCCCCTAAAGTGAGCCCCTACCCCGCCGCTATTTTAAAATTATTAACCCCTAATCTAATCCCCCTACCCCGCCGCCATCTATATTAAATTATTTAACCCCTAAAATACTAAACTATCCCTACCACTAAACCTAAGTCTAACCCTACAAATAGCCCTGAAAAGGGCTTTTTGCGTGGCATTGCCTCAAAGTAACAGCTCTTTTGCCAGCCCTTAAAAGGGCTTTTTGCGGGGCATGCCCCAAAGTAACAGCTCTTTTGCCAGCCCTTAAAAGGGCTTTTGGCGGGGCTTTGTCACAAAGTAAACTGCTCTTTTGCCTACAATCTACATCCCCCTACACCGCGGCCACCTATAATAAATGTATTAACCCCTAATCTAATCCCCCTACACTGCCGCCAGCTATATTAACTATATTAACCCTAATTATATGTTATACTTATGTACCCCTAATCTGCTGCCCCTAACCCCGCCGACCCCTGTATTACATTTATTAACCCCTAACCTGCCCCCCACAACGTCGCCGCCAGCTACTTAAAATAATTAACCCCTAATCTGCCGACCGCAAAGCGCCGCCACCTACGTTATCCCTATGTACCCCTAATCTGCTGCCCCTAACACCGCCGACCCCTATATTATATTTATTAACCCCTAATCTGCCCCCCTCAACGTCGCCTCCACCTGCCTACACTTATTAACCCCTAATCTGCAGAGCGGACCGCACCGCTACTATAATAAAGTTATTAACCCCTAACCCGCCTCACTAACCCTATCATAAATAGTATTAACCCCTAATCTGCCCTCCCTAACATCGCCGACACCTACCTTCAATTATTAACCCCTAATCTGACGACCGGAGCTCATCGCTACTATAATAAATGGATTAACCCCTAAAGCTAAGTCTAACCCTAACACTAACACCCCCCTAACTTAAATATAATTTACATCTAACGAAATAAATTAACTCTTATTAAATAAATGATTCCTATTTAAAGCTAAATATTTACCTGTAAAATAAATCCTAATATAGCTACAATATAAATTATAATTATATTATAGCTATTTTAGGATTAATATTTATTTTACAGGCAACTTTGTAATTATTTTAACCAGGTACAATAGCTATTAAATAGTTAAGAACTATTTAATAGTTACCTAGTTAAAATAATAACAAATTTACCTGTAAAATAAATCCTAACCTAAGATATAATTAAACCTAACACTACCCTATCAATAAATTAATTAAATAAACTACCTACAATTACCTACAATTAACCTAACACTACACTATCAATAAATTAATTAAACACAATTCCTACAAATAAATACAATTAAATAAACTAGCTAAAGTACAAAAAATAAAAAAGAACTAAGTTACAAAAAATAAAAAAATATTTACAAACATAAGAAAAATATTACAACAATTTTAAACTAATTACACCTACTCTAAGCCCCCTAATAAAATAACAAAGCCCCCCAAAATAAAAAATTCCCTACCCTATTCTAAATTAAAAAAGTTACAAGCTCTTTTACCTTACCAGCCCTGAACAGGGCCCTTTGCGGGGCATGCCCCAAGAATTTCAGCTCTTTTGCCTGTAAAAAAAAACATACAATACCCCCCCCCCAACATTACAACCCACCACCCACATACCCCTAATCTAACCCAAACCCCCCTTAAAGAAACCTAACACTAAGCCCCTGAAGATCATCCTACCTTGTCTTCACCATACCAGGTTCACCGATCCGTCCTGGCTCCAACATCTTCATCCAACCCAAGGGGGGGTTGGCGATCCATCATCCGGTGGCTGAAGAGGTCCAGAAGAGGCTCCAAAGTCTTCCTCCTATCCGGCAAGAAGAGGACATCCGGACCGGCAAACATCTTCTCCAAGCGGCATCTTCGATCTTCTTCCATCCGGTGCGGAGCGGGTCCATCTTGAAGCAGGCGACGCGGATCCATCCTCTTCTTCCGTTGTCTCCCGACTAATGACGGTTCCTTTAAGGGACGTCATCCAAGATGGCGTCCCTCGAATTCCGATTGGCTGATAGGATTCTATCAGCCAATCGGAATTAAGGTAGGAATTTTCTGATTGGCTGATGGAATCAGCCAATCAGAATCAAGTTCAATCCGATTGGCTGATCCAATCAGCCAATCAGATTGAGCTCACATTCTATTGGCTGATCGGAACAGCCAATAGAATGCGAGCTCAATCTGATTGGCTGATTGGATCAGCCAATCGGATTGAACTTGATTCTGATTGGCTGATTCCATCAGCCAATCAGAAAATTCCTACCTTAATTCCGATTGGCTGATAGAATCCTATCAGCCAATCGGAATTCGAGGGACACCATCTTGGATGACGTCCCTTAAAGGAACCGTCATTAGTCGGGAGACAACGGAAGAAGAGGTTGGATCCGCGTCGCCTGCTTCAAGATGGACCCGCTCCGCACCGGATGGAAGAAGATCGAAGATGCCGCTTGGAGAAGATGTTTGCCGGTCCGGATGTCCTCTTCTTGCCGGATAGGAGGAAGACTTTGGAGCCTCTTCTGGACCTCTTCAGCCACCGGATGATGGATCGCCAACCCCCGCTTGGGTTGGATGAAGATGTTGGAGCCAGGACGGATCGGTGAACCTGGTATGGTGAAGACAAGGTAGGATGATCTTCAGGGGCTTAGTGTTAGGTTTCTTTAAGGGGGGTTTGGGTTAGATTAGGGGTATGTGGGTGGTGGGTTGTAATGTTGGGGGGGGGTATTGTATGTTTTTTTTTACAGGCAAAAGAGCTGAAATTCTTGGGACATGCCCCGCAAAGGGCCCTGTTCAGGGCTGGTAAGGTAAAAGAGCTTGTAACCTTTTTAATTTAGAATAGGGTTGGGAATTTTTTATTTTGGGGGGCTTTGTTATTTTATTAGGGGGCTTAGAGTAGGTGTAATTAGTTTAAAATTGTTGTAATATTTTTCTTATGTTTGTAAATATTTTTTTATTTTTTGTAACTTAGTTTTTTTTTATTTTTTGTACTTTAGCTAGTTTATTTAATTGTATTTATTTGTAGGAATTGTGTTTAATTAATTTGTTGATAGTGTAGTGTTAGGTTAATTGTAGGTAATTGTAGGTAGTTTATTTAATTAATTTATTGATAGGGTAGTGTTAGGTTTAATTATATCTTAGGTTAGGATTTATTTTACAGGTAAATTTGTTATTATTTTAACTAGGTAACTATTAAATAGTTCTAAACTATTTAATAGCTATTGTACCTGGTTAAAATAATTACAAAGTTGCCTGTAAAATAAATATTAATCCTAAAATAGCTATAATATAATTATAATTTATATTGTAGCTATATTAGGATTTATTTTACAGGTAAGTATTTAGCTTTAAATAGGAATAAGTTATTTAATAAGAGTTAATTTATTTCGTTAGATGTAAATTATATTTAAGTTAGGGGGGTGTTAGTGTTAGGGTTAGACTTAGCTTTAGGGGTTAATACATTTATTAGAATAGCGGTGAGGTCCACTCGGCAGATTAAGGGTTAATAATTGAAGGTAGGTGTCGGCGATGTTAGGGAGGGAAGATTAGGGGTTAATACTATTTATTGAGGCATATTAGGGGTTAATAACTTTATTATAGTAGCGCTCAGGTCCGCTCGGCAGATTAGGGGTTAATAAGTGTAGGCAGGTGTCGGCGACATTGAGGGGGGCAGATTAGGGGTTAATAAATATAATATAGGGGTCGGCGATGTTAGGGCAGCAGATTAGGGGTACATAGGGATAACGTAGGTTGCGGCGGTTTACGGAGCGGCAGATTAGGGGTTAAAAAAAATATGCAGGGGTCAGCGATAGCGGGGCAGCAGATTAGGGGTTAATAAGTGTAAGGTTAGGGGTGTTTAGACTCGGGGTACATGTTAGAGTGTTAGGTGCAGACGTAAGAAGTGTTTCCCCATAGGAAACAATGGGGCTGCGTTAGGAGCTGAACGCTGCTTTTTTGCAGGTGTTAGGTTTTTTTTCAGCTCAAACAGCCCCATTGTTTTCTATGGGGGAATCGTGCACGAGCACGTTTTTGAGGCTGGCCGCGTCCGTAAGCAACTCTGGTATCGAGAGTTGCATTTGCGGTAAAAATGCTCTACGCTCCTTTTTTGGAGCCTAACGCAGCATTTGTTTGAACTCTCAATACCAGAGTTAAATTTATGGTGCGGCCAGAAAAAAACCCGCGGAGCGTTAACAGCCCTTCTACCGCCAAACTCCAAATCTAGGCCTAAGATAGCTATAGGGTTTATATTTATTTTACAGGTAAATTGTTAATTATTTTAACTAGGTATAATAGCTATTAAATAGTTATTAACTATTTAATAGCTACCTAGTTAAAATAATTACCCAATTACCTGTAAAATAAATCCTAACCTAAGTTACAAATACACCTACACTATCAATAAATTAAATAAACTACAAATATCTATCTAAAAATACAATTAAATAAACTAAACTAAATTACAAAAAAAACCAAACACTAAATTACAAAAAATAAAAAAAGATTACAAGATTTTTAAGCTAATTACACCTATTCTAAGCCCCCTAATAAAATAATAAAGCCCCCCAAAATAAAAAAATTCCCTACCCTATTCTAAATTAAAACAAGTTCAAAGCTCTTTTACCTTACCAGCCCTTAAAAGGGCCTTTTGTGGGGGCATGCCCCAAAGAAAACTGCTCTTTTGCCTGCAAAAAAACACACAATATCACCCCCCAACATTACAACCCACCACCCACATACCCCTAATCTAACCCAAACCCACCTTAAATAAACCTAACACTACCCCCCCTGAAGATCTCCCTACCTTGTATTCACCCCGCCGGGCAGAACTCCTGATCCGATCCGGGCGATGTGTTCCAGCAAGCGGCAGTGAAGTCTTCTTCCATCCGGGCGATGTCTTGAAGCAAGCGGCAGAGAGTCTTCTTCCATCGGCGACGTCTTCAAGCAAATCGGCATCTTCAATCTTCTTACTTCGCTCCTCCACCGCGGAGCATCCTTCCGGCACGACGAATGAGGTTCCTTTAAATGACGTCATCCAAGATGGCGTCCGTCGAATTCCGATTGGCTGATAGGATTCTATCAGCCAATCGGAATTAAGGTAGAAAAATCTGATTGGCTGATTGAATCTTGGATGACGTCATTTAAAGGAACCTCATTCGTCGGAAAGTCGTCGTGCCGGAAGGATGCTCCGCGGCGGAGGAGCGAAGTAAGAAGATTGAAGATGCCGATTTGCTTGAAGACGTCGCCGATGGAAGAAGACTCTCTGCCGCTTGCTTCAAGACATCGCCCGGATCGCCAGGAGTTCTGCCCGGCGGGGTGAATACAAGGTAGGGAGATCTTCAGGGGGGTAGTGTTAGGTTTATTTAAGGGGGGTTTGGGTTAGATTAGGGGTATGTGGGTGGTGGGTTGTAATGTTGGGGGGTGGTATTGTGTGTTTTTTTGCAGGCAAAAGAGCAGTTTTCTTTGGGGAATGCCCCCACAAAAGGCCCTTTTAAGGGCTGGTAAGGTAAAAGAGCTTTGAACTTGTTTTAATTTAGAATAGGGTAGGGAATTTTTTTATTTTGGGGGGCTTTATTATTTTATTAGGGGGCTTAGAATAGGTGTAATTAGCTTAAAAATCTTGTAATCTTTTTTTTATTTTTTGTAATTTAGTGTTTTTTTTTTTGTAATTTAGTTTAGTTTATTTAATTGTATTTTTAGATAGATATTTGTAGTTTATTTAATTTATTGATAGTGTAGGTGTATTTGTAACTTAGGTTAGGATTTATTTTACAGGTAATTGGGTAATTATTTTAACTAGGTAGCTATTAAATAGTTAATAACTATTTAATAGCTATTATACCTAGTTAAAATAATTAACAATTTACCTGTAAAATAAATATAAACCCTAACATAGCTATAACGTAATTATTAATTACATTGTAGCTATCTTAGGGTTTATTTTATAGGTAAGTATTTAGATTTAAATAGGAATATTTTAGTTTATAATATGAATTAGATTTATTTAATAAGAATTTAGTTAGGGGTGTTAGGGTTAGATAGAGTTAATATAGTTTATATAAATACTATAGTAACTATATTTACTATATTAACCTTAATATAATTAACGTTAATATAGTTAATATATATAATGTAATAACTATATTAACTATAATATACTTAGGGTTAATATAGATAATATAGCTGGCGGCGGGGTAGGTAGATTAAATTAGGGGTTAATAATTTACATATAGATGGCGGCGGTGTAAGGGGTTCACATTAGGGGATAGATCAGTTAGATGGTGGCGGTTTTAGGGGCTCACAGAAGGGGGTTAGTTTATGTAGATGGCGGCGGTTTAGGGGTTAAATACTTTATTAGGGATTGCGGCGGGGGATCGCGGTTGACAGGGAGATAGACATTGCGCATGCGTTAGGTGTTAGGTTTATTTTAGCAGCCAGTTTAGGGAGTTACGGGGCTCCAATAGTCAGCGTAAGGCTTCTTACGGCTGCTTTTTGTGGCGAGGTGAAAATGGAGTAAGATTTTCGCCACGTAAGTCCTTATGCTGTATATTGGATACCAAATTGCGCGGGTTTGGTATACCTGCCTATGGCCCAAAAAACTACGGGCGACGGCAGAAATATACGCGCGTAACTTCTAGGTTACGCCGTATATAGGATACCAAATATTGGCGTTGACGACTTTTGCGGGCGACGATTTTTATCGGATCGACCCCCATGTGAGTACAATTCCATCTTCATCTCTTTCTTTTATCATCATCAAGCAGGATTACAATTGTGCTTTTTCCTTTGGAACATCCCTGGATAAGGGATCTTCATTGAAACAACCCTTTACCAACAAATATTACTTTAAAGTCATCATTTGTTTGCACTAATCACACACATTGGGCCAGATTACATATAGAGTGTGTAGTACATATTTTACATTCCTATGTTCTTCACAAAGGATACAATTTTATTTTCAAATAAAAAATTAGTTATTTTTATATGTATCTGTTTATGTTTTTTGTTTTATATATATATATATATATATATATAAATATATGCAGGTATATATATATACAGATATATAGAAATATATATTTAAAAATACTAATAAAATGTTTCCTATGTGAAGAACATTGGAATGTGAAATATTTAAAGTACATACACAGTAAAACATTATTAAATATGAATACAATTTTTTTCGTATTTTCAGGTATTTAAATATATATATATATATATATATATATATATATATATATATATATATATATATTTGCACACACGCACCCTTATAACTTATTTCTATTAATAATTTTATTAGGCAGTGTATATATATATATATATATATATATATATATAAAAGTTTGTTTGTGGTATATGCACTCTCACCAACAGACCACAACTTGCCAGGGTGCTATAGCCAGGTATGTAGAAAATGAAAAGTTGAAAGCACTCACTGGACTGTAGACAACAATATCAATCAAATATCCTTTATTGTAACAATAAAGGATATTTGATTGATATTGTTGTCTACAGTCCAGTGAGTGCTTTCAACTTTTCATTTTCTATATATATATATATGTATATATATGTATATGTATAACACTTTATTTTAATGTATTTATTTTGTGTTTGGTGCAACTTTTTATTTAGCCCTAACCCTTTATCCAAGTGCAAATTTAGTTTAAATGTACAGTCTACTCCAAAATTGTTATTGTTTAAAAAGATAGATAATCCCTTTTTTACCCATTCCCCAGTTCTGCATAACCAACATGGTTATATTAAAGCTGGGGAATGGGTAGTAAAGGCGTTATGTATCTTTTTAAACAATAACAATTTTGGTGTAGACTGTCCCTAACTAACTCATTATTTATTAAAAAATACTATTTAGATTTCATTGACAGTAGTCAACAACCATGTTTGATAAATGTGTGTAGGTGAATATGGCTAATTTTCTGTTCAGATTCATTGGGGTTGATTTATCATGCTGCAAATGCAGCAGTTTCCGAAAGAGCATTCAGGCTCACCAGAAAAAAAGTTAAGAAGCAGCATGCTTCTTAACTCATCTGCCACCTCTGAGGTGGCGGATAGCAATCATCCAGATTGGATACGATCATGATGACTGACACCCCCTGCTAGCGGCTGATTGGCCGCGAATGTGCAGGGGGCAGCATTGCACAAGCATTTCACACAAAATGCTTGTGCAATGATAAATGCTTACAGCGTATGCTGTCGGCATTTATCAATGTCGGGCGGCTCCATAGACTCTTCTGTCATTGGGTAGATAATATATTTTTCCTTAACTATCTTATATTTACCCTTAGAATGTCAGAGCTCATTAGCTTTTATAGTAATTTTACAGTAATTCCAGAAACTCACAATTCACCATTTCAGAGAATACACTTTTATTATACTCTCTGCTATACGCTGAGAGTTGGATCATGCATAAAATGTGTGTGTGGGGGGGGGGGGGATGGACAAAAAATGGGACAAAAAAATGGGAGGGACCCAAAAACTCAAGGGATGATGCATCTGTCAGTTTATCTCAACACTGCTTTAGTAAACGTGCAAACAATCCAATGTATACACAAATACACCTACATAATCTCTAACATTGTTTCTGTAAGTATACCTTACATTTTGGGTTAATTTAACCTGCTATAAACTTATATAACAGATACAAATATATATATATATATATATATATATATATATATATAGTATGTTTTTGTCTGATAATATCTATTCTATACATTTCTGGGGAAAAATATATACAGTATATATTTATATATATATATATATATATATATATATATATATTTATTAAAATTATGGTGGAGATAAAAGTCTGAGATTAAAATCCTCCATGTCTCAAAAGTAAATCAAAATAAATTGTTGCATAGGAAATTAGCACATTTGGGAAAGTATCCCCACTTGTTTTTACCCAATCACATTCTTTATACACTGTAACCAATGCACAAGAGGATTCTGGGTAAGATATGCAAATTTGATATCCAACATCTCAGATATTTTGCTTCATACTGTGTTAACACACAGTGATTCCCTAATAAGGAGAATGCAGCAATTTGTATATCTTACCCAGAATCCTCTTGTGCATTGGTAAAAGTGTGCGGATGCTTGCCCAGATGTGCTAATTTCCTATGCAACAATATATATATATATATATATATATATATATACACAGGGCCGCCACTAGAAATGTTGGGGCTCCTTACTTAACCATTGATCAGGGCACCCCCACCCCCTTGACATGTGCAATTTATGACCAAGTGACTAAAATGTATATGCACTTTATTCTTAAGTGTAGACAAACTTGGAAATGTTGTAAAGGTAGTAACACACAAACACAGAAGCACACAGACACACTCATACACTGAAACACACACTCACACATAAGGATTCACATATAGAGACTCTAGCACACACGCAAAGAAACACACAAAGACAGTCAGACACCCACACAGACACTCAGCACTTGTTTACATTGACTTGACAAGTAATGAGGTAGACTACAGTTTTGTCAAAAAAGGAGATTTACAAGACAAAATATGGAGTTCTGATTATCTTTTTTGTCAAGGAAGATGCCAACTAAATGATGACAACAGTATGCAGTGGCTGAAAGGAAGTGCCCGGAACTGCCTAATCAATAATTTAAAGGTTACATGGTGGATTGGTGATTTCCGGAAAGGTCTCATTAGTCTCAAAGTCTGTAGAAAGATGTGAATAATCAGAAGTAAGGTCAAAATGTCCTAAAAAGGAACAGACAATGGACACACAAACTCAAATACAAACTTGCACATACACCCAAGGAAACACCAACAGAGAAAGCCTCAGAAAACACACAGACATACACACTCACAGACACCCAGAGAAAACACACAAAGACACACACATAGAGAGAGACACCCACAGAAAACACACAAAGATATACACACACACCCTCACTGAGACATCCACAGAAAACACACAAAGACATACACACACACTCTCACAGAGACACCCACAGAAAATGCACAACAACATACACACACCCTCACAGAGACACCCACAGAAAACACAGACATATGCACACACCCTCACAGAGACACCCACAGAAAACACAGACATACAATCACACACCATCACAGAGGCACCCACAGAAAATGCACAAAGACATACACACCCACCCTCACAGAGACACCCACAGAAAATGCACAAAGACATACACACCCACCCTCACAGAGGCATCCACAGAAAATACACAAAGACATATGCACATACCTTCACAGAGAAATCCACAGAAAACAGACATAAATACACACCCTCACAGAGACATTGACAGAAAACACACAGACATACACACCCACCCTCACAGAAGTATTCATAGAAAATACACAAAGACATACATATACACACACCCTCACAGAGACACCAAAAGAAAATGCACAAAGAAATACTCACACACCCTCACAGAGACATCCACAGAAAATACACAGGCTTACACACACACACCCTCACAGAGACACCCACAGAAAATGCACAAAGACATACACACACCCTCACAGAGAGATCCACAGAAAACACACAGATACATATGCACACACCCTCACAGAGACACCCACAGAAAACACAGACATACAAACATACACACACACACCCTCACAGAGACATCCACAGAAAACACACAAATACATACCCACCCTCATAAAGGCATCCAGAGAAAATACACAAAGACATACATACACACACCCTCACAGAGACACCCATAGAAAATGCACAAGGACATACACCCACCTTCAGAGAGACAGAGACATCCACAGAAAATGCACAAAGACATAAACACAGACACCCACAGAAACACTCACAGGAGGTAACATTTCTGCAAATTGCCATCCCCTAAATCAACAGTGTACATGCATGATAAAAAAATAGCAGAAATTAAGAGATCAATTTTTAAAGAATCATATTTGTAAATGTGCAAACAAAATACTTCTGTGAATTCAAAATTGTACATTAATGATCTCTCAGAATGGGTAGATGATGAAAAGTACTTTTGAAAGGTTGACATATGTTTGGAGGTTTTTTTTCTGCATTTTCCCCAACCAAGAGCACAACTTCAAATATGGTGTACAAATGTTCCATCTGTCAGCTGTACTTATGGATTTGAAAATGCTGTACTCTATATGGTCTTGGTGGAACCATAAGCTGTGATACTCAGTCTCATACCATTAGAAATGGTTAAATGCAGGATTTAGACTTGTTTGTATGTATTTCAAAATTAAGTCAGCTGTAGTGTAAACTGAACATTGTTAAATTAACCTGTCTCATTTCAAACACTGAGCAATCTTATCCTGAGAGTATCCAGCGCTATGGAATTTGGCAGCGCTATACAAATAAATGATAATATTAATATTTTATGCAGATGTAAAAATCTGGTCCTTGCATAAAGGGGAAGTAAAGTAATTAAAACATATATATAAATAAAAAAAACTCATATCTGCCAAAAGGGCACCTACCATTTGTGTATTGAGGAAGAAACATTTCTGCATGGTTTTAAATATAAAATTTCTACAACATTGTCAAATAATCATAAATACACTGCTGCATAATGCTAAAAAAAAAAAAAAAAAGTGTTTTTATGGACCCCTGGCCCCACCATAAAACTACTACCACACTGAAGTTACAATCCGAAATTGCATAAAGAAATAAAAAACATTTGCTAAGTCCTACCTTCTCTGCAAATGAAAGTGATCTGCCGTCTTACTCAGGCACACACTGTACAAACTGCCAAAGTGCCAATTCTGTCTCACACTGTGCATACTGGTTTAGTGCACACTCAGAAATCCCTCTGGTGGCTGCCCAAAATTAAAAACCCTCTCACACCCTGATGGCGGCCCTGTATATATATATATATATATATATATATATATATATATATATATATACGCATACATACATACATACATATATACATATACACATCAGAAGAGTTTCAGCATAGCAGATAACATGCTTTCAATTTTTATTTATTTATTTTTCTGTTTAAAAAGACTACTGATATCATATTAGCATTTCATACAAAATTCCTGAAGTCTAAATCTAACATTTAATTTTGGAGTTTCAAATGTCATGAAATAATGTAAATATCAGTATTTTGAGTTTGGGGTGGCTGAATTATTGTTACCCTTGATATTTGGCCATATACAATCTAAAATCAAATGCACAATTCAAATACTACATTTGAATATTGGCTCCCATAGACTTTTATTGAAGTCTGTGATAAACAATATTCAAATGTTATTATTCAGCAAATGGAAAATTGTAAAATAAAACAAAACTTCTACTTATCAATTTTTTATTCATTGTATATCCTTTATAGAAGGTGCAGTGATGCACTACTGGGAGCTAGCTGAAGACACATGTAAGTCAATGACATGAGTCATATATGTGTGGCTACCAATCAGCAGCTAGCTCCTGAGCCTACCTATGCATGCTTTTCAACAAAAGAAACCAAGAGAATGAAGCAAATTAAATAATATACGTAAATTGAAAAGTTGAACATGTATGCTCTATCTGAATCATAAAATAAATGTTTAGGGTTTCATGTCCATTTAATTTAGACCTAACAAATGCAGCTAGAATTACTTATTTTTAGGAAATTGGCCATCCATTTTAATGGACTTTGTACACTGACTAACCTATTCAAATAAATAGGCATTACATCATTATATGAAATGGAAGAATATCTGAAAAATACAGTATACTTTCAACATCCATAACCAGTCCCCCATGTCACAGTAATTCTTATTCAGATCAGATTTCTGTAATGAAAGCACAACATTGTAATCTACCTGGAACTCAAAAGCGTCACTATAAGGTTCCACAAGGAAATCTCCAACTACCAAGCCATCTGTTTCACAGCTACTGCCTCTTGCCAAGAAGTTAATCTATCAAGATAAACAGTCTTCTAAAGCACTCATAACATATGCTCTGAGCTACACAGTGAAGATAATTGTTAGAATAGTGAAGTAAAAGGGGTCTTCTCTCCAGGTAACATTTTTGTAAATGTCAATAATTTCATGTCTAATGTTTAATTGTAATATCCAAACCTTTTTTTAATATTTCAGTTTGACATGATTAAAAAAATGTCAATATACTGGTATATTGCACTGATGATTTGTCACCAGCATTCTATTTCCTTTTTTACTTACAGAAATATGTGCACTGTATAATTTCTCAAATAATGAATAGGTTGCTAATTTGGATCAAACACGTACAGACACACACATACACAAACACACACACATACACAAACACACACACACACACACACACAGGCACACACACACACACACACAGGCACACATAAACAAACAGGCACACATACATACATACATACACACACACTCCCCTTAATATTTTTATATCATACATATTTCTCTGTTACCCTCTCATTCACACCCTAGTTTATTTTCCTTATCTCTATCTTTATTCTTTATATCTCTCACACCTTGCCACTGTAGTCATTTTTCTTTTTCTTTTCTTTTTTTTACATAAAGGCTTTCCAATATTTATTAACAGCTTGTTTTGATCTTGTTCTGAATCAACTAACATTTTCTTGTCACCCTTTACTTTATATCACTTTTTCCTTGTTATTTTTAATTTCTCCATCTCTAGCCTCATCTCACTCATCATTTGGGGGTATATTTATCAAAGTGTGAGCAGACATGATACAATGTAGTGTATCATGTCCGCTGCACATCTTGATAATTGGAGCCCCTTGGCCTCTTCTTTTTATCATTCATTCCTTCCCATCTCTCTTTTTCCCATTGCTAATTACTACACCCAACAGTATTATTTGTGTTCCACTCTTGTTTCCCTTTTCACTTATAGCTTGCCTTCCCTGCCATTTTCCTATTCTCTCTACCCTATTACTGTTTCCTATTGCTCTCTCCTTTTCACCCAACAATTATCTATATTTATTCTCTAGTTGACCCAACTCTTTTTAATAAAATTTCTATCTTATTCACTTATTTCATCTTCAGATAACAACCAAAAGGTCTATTGGATCTGCACCTTTAAACATTAATACATGTTATAAGTATAGTATTGAGGTTATTCCCCACCTCCTTCTAGTAATGCGTGCCACCATGTTGAAATCTAGATTTCCCTGCATTCTAGTGCTGATATGTGTGTTCACATGTGCAGCAACTCTCCTTTAGTTACCTGCAGTGTAACATAGGTTCCAAAATGGCTGCACACGTAATGTTTAATGTGCCTTTAATTCTTAGGATCGCCATATGTCCATCCCATGCATTATCCAATTGCATTACATTATTTGTCCTTACCATTTCTATTTTTAAGTCTATTATATGAATCAGCAAACCTTCTACAAATTACTCTTCAATTTATTACCCTCCAATATGACATCATGATCTCTTGTTCTTTCCTTGTAAGTTTTATTTTTTTAATACACCTTTTTTGGACAGTTTCTAGTTTGGTTACATTCTTTCTTCTTCAGAAGTATACACTTCTCACATATATTCTATTTTCCTTTGCCAAATTTACAGTCATGCATTTTTAATATTACAGTTTTACTTTATACTCATTATCTCTCTTTCACCTATTTCTACTATTCCTATGTTTCATTTTTTTGCCTTATATTTTCCTCAATTTATTTTTCTAATTTCTCCCATATTAGGTCCTATACTTATTATCTTATTATCCTAGCACTACCCTCTTCACATTCCTCCCCCCACCATCATATTCTCCTTTAGAATTTCTTCCTTACTAGCCCAAATACAATTTTTGTTTCCATTTTCTTAGCATCCCCTTTCCTATTTTCTCCTTCTAGTCTCTCTTCTCTCCCCATTTCTGTCCCTTTCCTTTCCTTCATCATTGCTCATGCTTTTTAACTTTCTGTAGTTTGTAGATTAATGAACCAAAAATATGAAGAACCTATGATTTAGGAATGCGATTATTTTTAGACAGATAGTTTTTATGAGCTGCATAATCAAGGTAATCATAAAGCTTTCAAACCCTCAAGAGTAACATTTGGATAATAAATGCAATTATGATCAACTGACGTCTTAATGTTTGAGTGGTCCTTTATCAATGAAGCAAATTATGATAAAGATAATCAGTAAGCAGTTCTATGGATTGAATGACACTATGCATGTGAAGTGTTTAATGCTGGTCATATATTAGCTTGAAATTACCTAATTTGAAAACTGAATGTGTGATTAGAAAAAAAATAAATCCAAGCCATAGTTTGGTAAGAAGTAAAAGTGAACATTAAATGGCATTCGTAGACACAATCAATAGCATTACTATTGCTATGAATACTGTAATCAAAGTTTTATTCATCAGGCACATTAATAATAGTCACATTGTTCAAACATCCTAAAGCAGGGAAATAACTTTACATGTACAATACTTGGCTAGATCAAATGAAAGCCTATAAATATTATGCTTATATAGGTTATTAATTTGGAAAGCACATTATAGCTAGCGTTGGATACTGCCTTGTGGACCCCATAGGTAACGTTTTATTAGCTGCCTCTAGATACACTGCAAATCCTACCAACACATTAGTTAAAGTGTGTATATATATAATTAATGTTTTGTTTTTGATGCAAACAAATACTCTCACAAGAACCCATTTCTAACAAATATTTATTATTTTGGGGTGAGGAAATCTCAGTTTTCTTCTCAATGCTAAAATAAATCATAACTAATGTTAATGGTAGATATACTTTTCCTTTATGTTAGGGAGCTGGGAGCTTTGCACGTCAGTATACCAGACTGCAACTGCTTTCCCCTTTTTACTTTTAATGGGGCAAAAAGGGCATCAACCATCTGCTGTTCTCAAGAAATGCCACATTTTACTGTAGAAGTATAAACAGTAGCCTGTTGCAGCACATATAGTCCCATACTTTAATAGTGGTTTGTCTCCTTAGTGAATCACAAAGATATCCCAGCCATGCAATTACAAGAGGGGGACCCCACCATGCCTCGGGGAGGGACGGGCACTGTGAACTCCTAACCAAATCGTCCCATCACTTTAGTGTGCAACTTCGATCATTCACATATAGAGTCATATTATTTACAAGCAGGGAGAGGTTGCTAGGCACTTCAATCTTACTGCATCACCAACAGTTCTCACATGTGTCAACAGCCATACATTTGTAAGATAGTCCCTATTTTACAAGTCATTTGCTCTAACAGGTCCAGGTAGTTAAGGGGGAAAAATAAAAATATAAATAAGAAATTAACAAATCAATAGCAAAAAAATGTTGACCACCCCCAACAGTACCACCAACAACACCCACCTAGCATTACAAACAAACCTTAAAGTTTAAGGCAAAAGAATAAATTCAGTCAGTAGGGATGTGCACAGTTGAAATTTTTTTTTTTGCCTAAAACATTTTATTTCCATTCAGTTTAAACAAATCTCTTTCATGTGGGCATTCAATGCTAATAGAACATAAAATGTACTGATTGAATTTGAGTCAATGAAGCATAGAAGTCACTTAACTGCATTTTCCAATAGCACTAGTCAAAGTGATTGAAAATGTATGAGCTTCCCCTAGTTTCCCACCTTATTATGCTAAGTTATGATATGAATGGACAAGACTGTATGACTAAAATCCAATATTTAGTGGTTGAGTGGCTTTCCTTAACATCAATCATTAGTAATACTATGGCAGGATTGAACAGGGGATAATAGGCACATAATCTCTCCACCTCTGCTCTCTCTCCCTCTGTCCCTTCTCACTTAAGTGTCTGCTTAAATGGTATTTTTTCCTAGATGACCTCTCACTAACTAAAGATCAACATGTCTAAGACTAAGCTCCTTTTAACCCCTCTCTAGCTGTTTTCTGATTTTTTATTTTTCTATCGCTGTGGACGGCATCACTATCTCCCCATCACCTCAAGCCTGCTGCCTCTGAGTTACACTCCAATCTGTCCTTCATCCCCCACATCTAATTGCTCTCTTCATCCTGCTGTAACCACCTATGTAATATACCACTCAGCAGCTAATCCACTCCCTTGTAAATTGACTACTGCAATAAACTACTAACTGGCCTTCCTCTCTCTGACTTCAATCCATCCTAAATTACTCTGCCAGACTAATCTACCTTTCCCACCGCTCTGTATCTGCTTCACCTCACTGTGAGTCCCTTCACTGACTCCCCATTCACTGCAGAATTAAATAAAAAATTCTCACCCTGACCTACTGTACAAAGTCCTCACCAACGCAGCTCCCCACTACCTATCCTCACTAATTAACAAAAACTCCAGTCCGCCCAATAAGACCCAACAATGACCTGCTCCTTACATATTCTAACATTAATTATTTTCATGCTAGACTGCTGAACATCCCTCGTGCAGCACTAACCTTCTCACGCTGTCAAACTTTTCCCCAATCTGCCTCCTTTTAAACCCTCCCTAAAGCTATATTTTTTTCATGTTAGCCTACCACTCAACACAGTAACAAGTAAATTCCACCTACCTAACTCTGTATTAACATCATTCTCAACCTTACAGTCATAAGCTCCTGATTCTCATGCTCATACCCTTCTAGATTGTAATTTTCCATGTGAATAAAACCTTTAATTCCTCATGCATTTGTTTGTCAAGTTTTGTCTTATCTTTTACAAGTATTGTATCATTGTTTTACTTATATCAATTGTACCCATGGACAGTGCTGCAGAATATGGTGGTACTTTATAAATAAAGTATAATAATAATAACATAACTAGTCAAACCCCCTGTACATCATTTTAAACAAAGCAGCTGATTAGCCAAACAATATAGTCCCTTCTCCCCTCCTGCATTTTTGGTACAAAACAGAACAAATTAAAGGGACATATAAGTTACAGATTGAGATCTGTGCATATCCTCCTGAAAGGGCTAATTAATTAAAAATAGTTTGCATAAAAAAATTGTTGGCAAGTATTTTAAAATAATTTTCAAAAATAATTAAAATTAATTACATAGCTTAGCTGCCTGGAGCAGCAAACTCCACCCCCTTATCAGTGTTTAGACACAGGCATTGTATTGCAACTGAGTTAATAGCTTCTAGGCATGCTCCATCAGATAATCCCTATGCATTTTTGCATTCTACCAAAACAACAATAGATATAGATACAGCCATAGGGGCCAAATTTTCAAGCTCCAAATGGAGCTTGATGCACTCGTTTCCATGCAAGACTTCTTAAGACCCTGCTCCATAACTGGTCTGCCTACTCTGAGGCTGTGGACATCAATCCTCCCGATCCTATACGATCGGGCTGATTGACACCCCTGCTAGTGGCCTGAAGGGGGCTGCATTGCACAAGCAGTTCACAAGCGTATGCTGTCAGCATTCCCAAGCGTATGCTGTCAGCATTCATTAATGTCTGTCGGACATAATCCGCTGAGCGGATCATGTCGGACAGACCAATGATAAATCAGCCCCATAGAAGGAAATGTGTGGGGGGAGTTAGAGCTTTACAATTCCGAATCTAAAAAGAAAAGGTAAATGGTGAGGCACTGCAGTATACATTTGCAGGTAAAGTAATTAAAGTACATATTATATTTTGTCTCTATCCCAACTTGTTTTATGTCCATTTAATGAACAAATTAGTTTGGTCAAGTAATCATTTGTTTTTTTTATCTATTTTGTCCTATAATGTTTTTGGCTTTTTGAAGTCAAATAAACATCTGTACTAAGCATTTACTTGACTTTGCTAATGGTAAATCTAGGCCAGATTGCAACTGGATTAAAGAAATCACTGCCTATGTTCATACAGACTAGTTGAGTGGAACCTCCAAGTTACAGCTAACTTTTTAAAGGGAAGGAAGTTAACATTAAACCTTCATGATTCAGATAGCGGGGCCTATCTATCACGCTCCATACAGAGCTAGAGGGCCCCTGTTTCTGGCGAGCCTGCAGGCTCGCCAGAAACACCAGTTATGAAGCAGCGATCTGCTCCATAACCCAGTCCATAACCCAGTCCGACTGCTCCATAACCCAGTCCGACTGCTCAGAGCAGGCAGACAGACAAAGCTGGAATTCAACCCGATAGAGTTCAATCGGGTTGATTGACACCCCCCCTGGATGCAAATCTGCAGGGGGCGGCGTTGCACCAGCAGCTCACAAGGGCTGCTGGTGCAATGCTGAATACGGAGAGCGTATTGCTCTCCGCATTCAGCGATGTCTGTCGGACCTGATCCGCACTGTCGGATCAGGTCCAACAGACATTTCATAGATAGGCCTCAAGGTGTGCAATTTTGAAAAAACATATTTTTTCTAATTTATTTTTTTTATTAAATTTACCTTTTTCTTTTGATCAGGGGCATACACTTGCTTTGAGTACTATATGGTACTATATTTGTAACAATGTTTTACTCACCGTAAACAATTTGGAGACTAGTTTGATTGATCTTTAACAACTCCACTATACAACAAATAGGAAATTTGTCATGTGCTGATGAGGTTTAATAAAACCAAAACCAATGTTCATATGTGACTTATCTTAGAGTAGTGTTCCACTTGCATCTGGGAATCTGTGTTTAAAATCAATACTGGAAGCAAAACAATGGGTATCTGAATCATGAAAATTACATTTTAACTTCCATGCCCATTTAAACATGAACCAATCAGAAGTGAGGTTCATTATGAAAGGTAATGTCCATTGATAATGTAGGTCATGGTCTGCAACTCTGCATAATTTTACAATATTTTTGTAATAATTAAAGTCTGCATACAATACAATGTAGCAAGCTGACAGATGTTTATAGTTTTACTAAATCAGTATATAAGCACACTTCATTCATAAGCCTGTAAAATTATGACTTGCAAAATCAACTCAGATATTTAAATAGCAAAAGGGAAAAAAATTATATTTGCTGGAGACAGCATCTCCCAATGAGCCATAAGTGATAGATATATTTCTATTCCATTAAGTTATGAAGATTATTTTCCTTCTGCATTATTTTGTAATTTTCTAGGGTTTATTTTTTCATCTCTCCATTAACTCTAATGCATGCATTGTGCCTGACAGCAGTTCCTGTGTCACTCTTGTTACAGCTATTGCTTGAGGGCAGCAGGAATCTCTGGAGAGAAACCATCATTCATTTCATGCTGTAAATTGTTAACGCTAATCTGAGAAAGGTTGGAAGACACTTTGCTTCCTCCTACAGCTTCTCTTAATTTCCCATTTACAGTACTATCTCTCATTATGCAATCACAATATATGAAGCTGAAATACTGAAACATAAGGAGGAATTTCCAGTAAACTAGCATTTTATGTGTTTCCAGTTGTTCAATGGAAATGCAAAGTTTTGAAAACAGAATTATGTTATAAAGAATATATAAATGTCATCATATATAGCACATACATAAATATGTTTTTACGTTAGACTATTTTCTTGTTTTTACGTTGCAAGTTTTTGTCTGTTTGTGTCACAATTTATCCTTTGCATTCTTGCCATTCTAGGTTATAAAGCACACCCAACTGTTTGAGCCCGGGAAGGAAGGGGCTGTTTCAAGTGCAGACAAGGCAACCTGGGATGGAGTAATGTTTGCCTCCTCATAACATACAGATTGTTTGGGAAATAAATAATTAAAGTAACACCGCTTACACTCAAAGTTACAAGTAATCCCCTGATTATATGGGATGCATAAATGTGCAAAACCTCCCCAATCGTAAGGGTTTTTAAAGGATAGGGGGTGTTAATATCCCTTTCCTTCAGCTGTTTCTTCTTGCATAGCCATAAACACAGACCAATTAGACCTATAATACCAAGTCACACCCCCAGACCACTCATGTCCACCCACAAACACCCACAATCCCACCTCTACCTACGCTGTCCACACAGCACACAACTCTGTCCACATGCTTTTGCAACTGAGGGCCCGATGATAAAAGGATTGTATCAACAGCACTATGAAGGTATTTACATCCCAATCAAGGTTGCAGGTAAAATATGTTCTAAAGAGGGGAAAACACTATTAGAAATGAAAGATGTCCACAGCGCCTAAATCTAAAGGCTAAGGTGACTAAAGTGTAGTGAGTTTCATACAATATCTAGTACTAAAAGATCATAATATATGTGGTTGAAAAACTTTAAAATGTAAGTATTTAATACATCAAATTAGAGTAAAAAGTAATGGATCCATGAGTTCAATAAACATAAAACATCAAGGCAAGTTACGAATAACTGAGTGTATCTATGTGGACAACTTCAGTCAAAATTGTACAAAGATGGTCAGCTCATCAACAAATAATAGCATTAAATAATAAGTCAGTGAGTCCCTACCAGTTCCAATGAGGAACTTATATATAAGTGGTGATATCCAAATTGTGTATATCAAATGTTCAGGTGTTTGCACAAAAAAGGAAAAATTTAAAAATTCCAAAAATTGCAAAGTGTGCAAAAAGTGCAAGAAGTGCAAATGATGCTAAAAAATGAAGAAAAGTGCAGAAAGCGTGTTGACTTCTAACTGGTAAGCTTAATTCTGATATTAGCATATATTTGAGACAATCTGCACTATTTATTTTAACTTCACAGGATTTTCCAGGACTTCTAGGAAAGAATTCCAGAGACCTTTGGGACATTGGACACATCACAGAGATTCTCACCACCAGGAATACAAGTTTGATATATATATTATATTTTGTATCATATACTTATAACTTTCCACCTCTTTTTCTCATTGGAAAGATTTGTTTTTCTTTTTTCCTTTTTTTTTGCTTTTATCAATTTTTTTTCTGATTTTTTTTTCACTTTTCTTAATTTTTTAGCATCATTTGCACTTCTTGCACTTTTTGGAATTTTTCCCTTTTTGTGTACACGTCTGGACATTTGATATACACAATTTGGATATCACCACTTATATATAAGTTCCTCATTGGAACTGGTAGGGACTCACTGACTTATTATTTAGTGCTATTATTTGTTGATGAGCTGACCATCTTTGTATAAATTTGACTGAAGTTTTATGTTTATTGTACTCATGGGTCCATGGCTTTTTACTCTAATTTGATGTATTACATTCTTAAATTTTTTAGTTTTTTTAACCACATTTATTATGATCTTTTAGTACTAGATATTGTATGAAACTCAGTACACTTTAGTAACCTTAATCTTAAGATTTAGGCGCTCTGGACATCTTTCATTTGTATTTTCTTCTCTTGGTTTATCAAGCAGTGGATGCTATCTACTCCCAAAGTTTCAGGTCTGCCTGAAACTTAAGTTAAAAAGCAGTGGTCTTAAGACCGCTGCTCCTTAACTCATCCGCTACCTCTGAGGTGGCGGGCAGCAATCATCCCGATCGGATACGATTGAGATGATTGACACCCCCCTGCTAGCAGCTGATTGGCTGCAAATGCGCTGGGGGTGGCATTGCCCAAGCATTTCACCAGATATGATTGTTTAATGTTAAATGCCAACAGAGTATGCTGTCAGCATTTAGCGATGTCGGGCGGACATGCTTCACTGCAGCAGATCATGTCCACCCGACAGTTGATACATCTACCACTAGGAGTAAATTAGAAAGTGGCTTAAAATTGAAGTCTCTATCTGAATTATGGAAGTTTAATTTTGACTTTACTGTCCTTTTAACTAAAAATCTTGTACCTTAAAGGGACATAATACTCATATGCTAAATCACTTGAAACTGATGCAGTATAACTGTAAAACGCTGACAGGAAAATATCACCTGAGCATCTCTATGTAAAAAAAGGAAGATATTTTACCTCACAATCTCCTCAGCTCAGCAGAGTAAGTTCTGTGTAAAAAGTTATACTCAGCTACTGCCCAGCTGCAGGTAAAAAGAAATGAAAAAAAAAATGGAGAAATAAACAGCTGCCAATCCGCATCAGTAGTGCTGAGGTCATGAACTCTTTTACTGTGATCTCATGAGATTTCACTTAACTCTCATGAGATTTCATAGTAAACTGAATAGGGAAGTAACATGAGAGTGTGCGAGGCTCAATCCCTTAGCTGTCCCGGGACAGACATACTGATTTGCTGCTTAAAAGTCCTTTACAATGGGATGTGGCTACTGAGGAACTTTGAAGTAAACTATCTCTCTTTTTTACATTGAGATGTTCAGGTGATATTTTCTAGTCAGCTTTTTACAGCTATGTTGCATCACTTTCAAGTGTTTCAACATGTGGGTATCATGTCCCTTTAACTATAAAATATGTACCTTGCAACACAAATTGGATTTTTGTTTGATGAATGAATATCGCTGAGTGCATGGAGGGTTAAACAATATTCTCTATGTATTATATCACTAAATTTCTCACTGATTAACCTCGCTAAATATATTCTGACAATTAGGGCAGTTTGTAAAAGGGCAAACAGGGCAGCTGCCCCATGTCTCAGAAACACTTAAACATGTCTGTCACCAGGTGGGGGCTGATCAAATCCAGTACTGAAAGATAACAGGAGAAATTAATTTACACAGTGACTTCCTAGTTGCAGAGGAGAGTGTAGACTAATTTAACACATGAACGCTCTTGCTTTGAAAGGAGGGTGTGACTGTGTGTGGAGGTTTGAACAGTGGCATCTATTTCACAGCCACACAGGTTTATATGGTCTGCTAGAGAGGCTGAGTTGTTCCTTTAATTGTGCAGGACTTGCCAGACACAGTGATAGAAATGCAAGAAGAAGAGGTGAATTTGAAGGCCTGGTGATGTTGGGTGAAGTTCCACCATGTAGGTTATTGTGAATATTTAAAGAACAGTGTTTGTTTCCTATCACCCAGGGCCGTCTTTAACACAGGGCAAATGGGGCAGCTGCCCAGGGCCCAATCTTTGTTGAAGAGCCCAAGAGTCCTAAAGAGTTCATACCAGACTGCTGATGTGACATGGGGAACACACACAGTCAGTCCTAATACTGTCACAGTCAAACATTCTCTGCTTATATTTATTTGTGAGAAACTGTGCCAGACCGTGCCGGTGTCATGTGACATGCCAAGCTATTGCCATGTGCTGTTTTAGATGTGCACTGTACAGCACTGAATGCTAAGCCCTAACTCTGCATCCAGCCATTCCCACTGCATCAGAAAAGGTCCTGTTGGGGTTACCACTGTTACTAGGTAACTGCTCTGGTGGTGGGGATTAATTCTGGGTAGGGCTGACTGTAGGCGTATGCAGCAGAAAGCTGGAGTGGCAGACACATGAGGATTTGAGCATCTGTGCAGCTGCACACACTGCTCTCTTCAGTCTTGAGGCTGTGTGACTTGTCTCACACTGTATCCCTGCAGCTTTGGGCAGACAGCATCCAGTCTGCTGGTCTCCTTAGCCCTGCTCTTTCTGCTGTGGCCCTAAGATCAATTAACTGAAGTTCGTTAGGGGAACAGTGCTTTGTAGAAAGATGTCAATGGGAAGAATAAGTGAGTGCACACATGCCCCTCCCCATACAGCATTGTCTAGTGCAGGGTGAGAGGGAACTTGTTCCTAATAAAGAAGTGACATGTGCTGCTGTGGCATGCTGATACTTCACACATTGTGTAAGGTTTATTTTTATAGTTTTTGTTTTCTCTCTGTCTCAGATTTTACAGTTTCCCATAGTAGTCCTGCTGTTCCATTCAGTAAACTTATATTTATCTGCACCTTCATGCTTCCTCCTCAGTATTTACCTTGCTTTGCTCCTGTTGGCTGCCCTAAATCTCTTTAACCAGCTAACCTCACACCAGAATCACATTTAAAAGCATATTAAATGAATCAACAGTGGAGGCATTTATATATTTATTTACTTATTAGTACTGCTTAGGTCCAGTTTCACATATTGCAATTTATTTCTTTTTTTTTTAAATGATTAACCCAGCAGTGGATGATCCACTGCTGGCTAATAATGATTTTTTTTTATAAAATAAATTGATTTAGTTGTTTTTGGGATGTTGGGGTGAAGAGTGAAATTGCATGGGGTGAGAGGGGGGGGGTCAAGAAAATTTTTGCCCAGGGTCCAGTCAATATTAAAGATGACCATACGAACACCCCAGAGGCAGTCTGGTACTTCATAATGATTAAATGACTTGTATACAAGGCAAGAGTGGGTTATATGGGACATGAGCATTACTTTTGCCTTCCTTTGTCCAGTTTTGGCAGTGAGGGATGGGTTGTCTAGGTCCAAGACCCATTATATGGAACAGAAGGGGTTAATCAATCTATTCTTGGGAACAGAGAGAGGTTTAATAGTAAGCAGTGAATTAACAGCATACTATGTAGTATGCGGTGATAGTTATAAGGTACATTGGCTTCAAAATAAACTAATAAACTAGTAATTCAACATTAAAGGGGTCAGATTTCTGTGTGTAACTTAGATATAGGGGTTTAAATAGGATTACCTTTGATATAATAATGCATTAAAAAGGCAATAACTCTTCTGTACACATGTATGCTCTGCTCTCTATATAAACAGTATGAAAATGGTCAATCACAGCTCTCAAGATATTTTTAAATAAGGGATAAATTACTGTGCTGTAATTATCTCAAGATAAATATCTAAAATAATGATTTTTCTGTGCTGTGAAGCTCTAGGCATTGCAGGTTATTGCTACTTTCTTCATTTTTTCTTTGTATGGAAGACCACAAACTTGCTTTTATTAGTTTCCTCAATTCATAAAGAAGCTTTTATATATTTTTTATACTTAAAGTGTCCATTCATTAACAATTTGGTTTATTCAGGGGGCATATCATATATTTTGGGGGGTTTATTTGTGACTTTCTTTACACATAATACTCTTCAAAAAATTTTTTTTTTATCTATTGTATATAAAGTATTAAAGGGATAGTAAATGTTAAAAAAAATCTTATTTTATACCTTCCAACTTTCACTTTTTTTCACTTACAGCATCCTCTATTTTTCTATACATCAGTTGTGCCATTTATGTTTAAACAATGCGTGCCACTGCAGTAGTCAGTCTTCCGGATTTGAGACTGCCTATCAAGTCTCAAGTCAGTTGCAAAGCAGAGCGCACATCAGTTAGACACAGCAGAGGGATATTAGCTGAAAACTTCACTCAGACCGCCGAGGAGAAAAAAAACTAAATTTATACTTACCTAATCAATGTATTTATTTCTTGACACAGTGAGTCCACAGGATCATCAATTACAGTTGGGATTTCCACTCCTGGTCAGCAGGAGGAAGCAAAGAGCACCACAGCAAGGCTGTTAAAGTGAAGGTAAACTTTGATGAATGAATGCCCGTTTTTTTAAAATGCTGTTAAAAACAGGGGCACTTTTATTCATCAAAGTTTACAAAGCAGCTGTTTTGATTAAAAAAAGCCAGCCAGAGCAGCTTCCCCCACCCGGAGATCCTCTCTTCACACGTCAGCAATGACTAATCCAGTTTCCTCCAATCACAGCTTTCCCCCCAGGGTAGTCATTGCCTGAGGCCATGCCTTGATTGGAGGAAGCTGGATTAGTCATTGCTGATGTATGAAGAGAGGATCTCTGTGTGGGGGAAGCTGCTCTGGCTGTGCAAAGAAGAGAGGTAAGTTTTTTAACAAAACGGCTGCTTTGTAAACTTTGATGAATGAAAGTGCCCCTGTTTTTAATAGTATTTTTTTAAAAAAAAAACGGCTTTCATTCATCAAAGTTTACCTTCACTTTAAGTATCACTTCCCTTCCCACAAACCCCAGTCATTCGACCGAAGGAAAGGAGAAAAAGGAAATAACACAAGGTGCAGAGGTGCCTGAGGTTTATATAACAAAAACTGTCTGAAAAACAGGGAGGGCCGTGGACTCACCGTGTCAAGAAAGAAAGAAATTTAGCATAAATTTTGTTTTCTCTCTAATGACACAGTGAGTCTACGGGATCATCAATTACTGTTGGGAATCAATACCCAAGCTAGAAGACACAGATGATAAGGGAGGGACAAGACAGGTAACCTAAACAGAAGGCGCCACTGCTTGCAGAACCTTTCTCACAAAAGAAGCCCCAGCCAAGGCAAAAGTATCAAATTTATAGAATTTAGAAAAAGTGTGCAAAGAAGACCAAGTGGCAGCCTTACAGATATGTTCTTTAGAGGCCTCATTCATGAAGGCCCAAGAAGAAGACACCACCCTAGTGGAGTTAGCTGCAATTCTCTCAGGGGGCTGCTGTCCAGCAGTCTCATAAGCCATAGGAATAATGCTTCTCAACCAGAGAGAAAGAGAAGTGGCAGTAGCTTTCTGACCGTTACGTTTTCCAGAAAAACAAACAAACAATGTGGAAGACTGATGAAAGTCCTTCGTAGCCTGTAGATAAAATTTAAGAGCCCGCACAACATCTAAGTTTTACAACAGACGTTCTTTATGAGAAGAAGGATTAAGATAGAGAGAAGGATAAAAATTTTACTGATTAATATTTCTGTTCGAAACAACCTTTGGAAGAAAACCAAACTTGGTACAGAGAACTGCCTTATCTGCATGAAATATGAGATAAGGAGAATCACACTGCAAATTGTAGAGTTCAGAAACCCTCCGAACAGAAGAAATAGCTATAAGAAACAAAACTTTCCAAGATAATAACTTAATATCTATGGAATGTATAGGCTCAAATAGGGCCCGATGTAAAACATTAGGAACCAAATTAAGGCTCCAAGGTAGAGCAACTGATTTAAATACAGGCCTGATTCTGACCAGAGCCTGACAAAAGGATTGGACATCCGGCACATCTACCAGATGCTTGTGCAACAGAATAGATAAAGCAAAAATCTGACCTTTAAGGGTAATGACAGATAACGCTGTCTCAAGGCCTTCCTGGAGAAAAGACAAAATCCTTGGAATTATTATTATTATCGGTTATTTGTAGAGCGCCAACAGATTCCGCAGTGCAATAAACAATTGCGGAGTACAACAAACCAATTATAGGGATCAAATGGGTAGAGGGCCCTGCTGTGATGTCTGAAAAGAGAAAAGTGTATGTTGGACCACAGCTACTGATAAAAGACTATAATTGTGTGTTGCTGAATGTGTAGCAGGAGATTACATAGATATTACCCATTAGCAATATGTAAAAACCTAGCACACACATGAAGCAGTTTGATATATGAAACATTAAGAAACAGCAGATATTACTATAGCTGGTGCAGCAGAGAATAAGGATTACAGCAGTGTAACTACTTTGCCTTACATTCACATAATACACAATATCATATATGAGGAAAAGAATGAATGCGCATATAAAAAAGATTATGACTAGTAAGTGGTTAAAGTAGAAATAACTAAAGAACCTATGTAGTTTGTAGGTAGACCGTTAAACTAATAAGCTTTATAGTATCTGATAAAAGCAAATATTGGAGAACATAGGCACAATGAGAAAAAAGGAGGAGAACCCCTTCATTTAGATACCTGAGGCAGACTTAAGGTAAGTAAGAGTCCGGTTCACTGGTATCACAGGTTTGTGCTGCGAGAAGGAGTTAGCTGCGGTGATGGCGGCAGTACAGAGAAGCAGCAGTGTCGGGTGTGTGACGTCACAGAGGCCGAAGTTCCGGTTTAGCGTAACAAGTCCCTGCACTGCAATGCAGACTTGAGGCTGAGGTTAGAGATGCAAGGGAACTCCGTACAGACAGGAAGTCAGGAGGAGCTTGGGTCCGTTCAGAGAAGCAATACCAAGCAAAGATTAGAAGCTGATGCTGGTATTTAAAGGTAATGTATGAGGAGTTAATGGGCCAGTGATATGACTATTGGTGGGAAATGAGTAGGAGCGTGACAGGATACCCCCTCTAAGGAGCAGCACTGATGCTCAGGTTTGAGGCCGATCCGGGTACCTCTGATGGAAGCGGGAAATCAGCCTGGGAGCAGAGATGTTAGTGGCAGGCTCCCAAGAGTTATGTTCAACGGAATAGTCCTTCCATTTGATTAGATACTGAAGAATACCCCTCACAAGTCTACTGTCCAGGATGTCCTCAACCTCATACTCCATGCTGGGGTCTACAGAGATAGGAGGTAGGGTAGTATCCATACCCTTATCACGTACAAGGCGGTAGGGCTTCAGCAATGAAATGTGGAAGGTAGGGTGTATTTTCAGGGAGGTAGGTAGTGTGAGGCGAACAGCATTACAATTGATGATTTTCTGTACAGGAAAGGGTCCAATGAAGAGAGGTGAGAGCTTTCTAGAAGGTGTGGACAAGCGTAGATTTTTTGTGGAGAGCCAGACAAGATCCCCTTCAGAGTATAAAGGAGGAGGAGTGCGCCTCCGATCGTAGTATTTTTTCTGTAATACCTTTGCATCTTCTATGGCTTGCTTAACGGTTATGAAGTTTGAGTTAATGGTGGATGTTAGATCAGAAATGTGGGGATGGTCTGGAACCAGATTAGGTAGGTAGTGAAATGTTGGATGGAATCCATAATTGATGTAAAAGGGAGTTTGTTTAGTGGTGGAGTGTACTGTGTTGTTGAAGACGAATTCAGCATAATGCAACTGTTGGGACCAGGAATGTTGAGAGGTATGACAGTACGTACGTAGAAACTGTTCCACCCATTGATTGCACAGCTCGGTCTGTCCGTTTGTCTGAGGATGGTAAGAGGAGGATAAGGATTTGTCAATGGAGAACTGTTTACAAAAGGCAGACCACAGAGCACTAGTAAACTGAGACCCACGATCAGTTAGTATCTTCCTGGGTAATCCATGTAGCTTAATAACATTGGTTAGTAGGAGTTGTATGGTTTCTGCAGCTGATGGAAGCTTATGATAAGGTATCAGGTGAAGCATTTTACTGAAAAGGTCAACCACCACAAGAATTGTAGTGTTTTTATCGGATTTTGGCAAATCAACAATGTAGTCTAAAGCGATCTCTTGCCAGGGTTTATCCGGGGTAGGTGTGGACAGTAGTAGTCCGAAGGGTGGTCTCTTATTTCTTTTAGAAATTGTACAGGAGGAGCAAGTGTTAATGAACTGAGTAGTATCTGATAATATGGTAGGCCACCAGTAAGATCTCTGTAGTAGCTCCTTGGTTTTTTTCAAACCACAATGTCCACCGAGAGGTGAGTCATGAGCTGACGTGAGTAATTGAATTCGTAGAGACGGGGGGATGTAGAATTTTCTTCCGTAGTAGTAGACTCCATCATTATCCTTTAGTAGGAGATGTAAGGGTTTAGAGGGATCCTTGGTTTGTTCAGTACGTAGTATAGGGAGCGAATCTATGAGGAAAAGGAGAAAATTCTCGTCTGGAATTACTTGTTGATTGGAGGTTTGTGCTATTGATGTATGTGGTAGCCGAGAGAGAGCATCTGCTTTCCCATTCTTGCTTGCGGGCCTGTACGTGATGAGGAAATTGAATCGTGAGAAGAAGAGATTCCATCGGACTTGGCGAGCAGAGAGTGTTCTGGTGGACTTTAAGAATTGGAGGTTCCTGTGATCCGTGTACACTATAGTAGGTGTTGTAGCTCCTTCCAGTAGATGTCTCCATTGTTCGAAAGCGGCCTTTATGGCGAGAAGTTCTTTTTCGCCTACAGGGTAATGTCTCTCCGCAGTAGTTAAAGTCCGAGAATAGTAAGCTACTGGGTGTAGAGGTTGTTTGAGAGTTTCCCTTTGGGAGAGAATGGCTCCAAGAGCAGAGTCAGATGCATCGACTTCGAGAGTGAATGGGAGTTCGGTATTAGGGTATCTTAGAATAGGAGCGGTTGTAAAGCTAGTTTTCAATTTATCAAAAGCAATTTGTGCAGCAGTGGACCAGGTGAATTTTATGTTTTGTTTTGTAAGATTAATGAGGGGTTTAGCCAGAGAAGAATAGTTTTTAATAAACTTTCGGTAAAAGTTGGCGAAACCTAGAAAACTTTGTACTTGTTTTCTAGAGGAGGGGGTAGGCCAATCTAATACTGTTTTGATCTTATTGTCATCCATGCGTATGCCCTCATCAGATATGATGTAACCCAGGAAAGGAATGCTGGTAGCGTGGAAAATACATTTTTCGGCTTTCACATATAATGAGTTGCTTCTGAGGCGGGTGAGAACTTGTCGGACATGGATTTTGTGTTCTGAGAGGTTTTTTGAGGATGTCGTCCAAATAGATAACCACATATAGGTCAAGAATATCCTTGAAAATATCATTGATTAGGTGCTGGAAGGTGGCAGGGGCATTGCAGAGACCGAATGGCATGACTACATATTCGTATAATCCGTAATGGGTACGGAATGCAGTCAGCCATTCGTCTCCTGCCCGCATCCTGATCAAGTTGTATGCTCCCCTAAGATCAAGTTTAGTGAAGACCCGGGAGCCCACTAACCGTTCGATTAATTCTGGGATAAGCGGTAGGGGGTAACAGTTTTTTTACGGTTATTTTGTTTAGCTGCCTATAATCCACTATAGGTCTTAGTGAACCATCCTTATTTTTCACGAAGAAAATACCTGCTGCTGCAGGAGAGGTAGATGGCCTGATGAATCCTTTTTTTATATTTTCATCGATGTATGATCTGAGGTGCAGTAATTCCGGTTTGGAGAGAGGAAAGATATGCCCACAGGGTATGACTGCTCCAGGTAGTAGGTCGATGGGGCAGTCATATGGCCTGTGTGGCGGAAGGGTCTCAGATTGGGTTTTACTGAACACATCAGTAAAATCTGCATAATCAATAGGCACATTAGACTGTAAGCATTCTAATGGAGGCTGAAGCAGTAAATGGGGAAAACAAGTTGTTTTACAGTACCCTGAATTAAACATGTTGCCGAAGCCACTGTAACCCTAAAATTAAAGGGAAGTCAGGTGAAGTAATTACATCGAATTTAATGTACTCCCTATGGTGACACTCAGTAGACATCAGGATGGGAGTGGTTTCGAACAACACAGGACCTGTGGACAGTACCTTACCATCTATTCCCCTCAAATGAACAGGAGACAATTTCTTATGCAGGGGAATTTTATTATTTTCACAAAAGGTTATATCAATATAGGAGAGAGAAGCTCCAGAGTCAATGATCCCTTGAGCTGTCACCCGAGATTGGTCCCACTGCAAGACAAGAGGAATTTTGCAGTAATGAGGGCATTTGAGTACAGTTTTTATTGAGGAAGGGGGAGTAGGCAGCTTACCCTTTATTTGGCGGGCTAGGTTAGGACAGTCTCTGACCCCATGTTCTTCGGAAGCGCAATACATGCACAAGTTATGAGTGCGGCGTCTTATCTTTTCCTGGGAGCTTAGTGGTCCACGTAGGAAAGCGATATCCATAGGTTCTGGTGGGGGTTTTGAATGTGTTCTGGGTATATTGGATGTGGTTTTTTGCCTATAAGCCGTGTCATGGCTAGTTCTTTCATGATGTCTTTCCCTAAACCTCCTATCTATACAAATACTCAGATCTATAAGTTGCTCCAGTGTAGGGGGTATTTGTGTACGTGAAAGCTCATCCTTAGTGGCTTCTGACAACCCCAGACGAAACTGGTTCCGTAGGGATAGGTTGTTCTATTGGGTATCAGGGGCCCACCTTTTGAATTCAGCTATATAATCCTCGACTTCTCTTTTCCTCTGCCTTAGGGACCTCATAGCATTTTCAGCAGTTTGTTGTTTAAAAGGGTCCTCATAGATTTGTGCTAAGGCAGAGAAAAAGGAGTCCAGGGAATTGAGAATCTCATCATTGTGCTCAAGGAAAGTGTTTGCCCAGGCTCTGGGCTCAGCTCTTAAATAAGAAATGGTTGTCATGACTTTTACCCTGTCATTAGGATAGGTGTAAGGTTTGAGGGTGAATAATAGATAGCAGGAATTTTTGAATTCTCTGAAAATCTTTCTATCACCGAAAAAAGGCTCAGGGGTACAGATTTGAGGTTCCTGAGGGGGAGGCTTCCTATCCACTACCTCTTTTATATAAGATTTTAAGTTATCATTTTCTAACTTAAGAGCAGTAAGACCTTCAGTTAACATTTCTACTTTAGTGGTTAATGTTTGTATATGTGTTGGCAAATCAGTTGGGTCCATGTTTATTTTAGGGCTTGGTATTTCTGTGATGTCTGAAAAGAGAAAAGTGTATGTTGGACCACAGCTACTGATAAAAGACTATAATTGTGTGTTGCTGAATGTGTAGCAGGAGATTACATAGATATTACCCTATAGCAATATGTAAAAACCTAGCACACACACATGAAGCAGTTTGATATATGAAACATTAAGAAACAGCAGATATCACTATAGCTGGTGCAGCAAGAGAATAAGGATTACAGCAGTGTAACTACTTTGCCTTACATTCACATAATACACAATATCATATATGAGGAAAAGAATGAATGCGCATATAAATAAGATTATGACTAGTAAGTGGTTGAAGTATAGATAACTAAAGAACCTATGTAGTTTGTAGGTAGACCGTTAAACTAATAAGCTTTATAGTATCTGACAAAAGCAAATATTGGAGCACATAGGCACAATGAGAAAAAAGGAGGAGAACCCCTTCGTTTAGATACCTGAGGCAGACTTAAGGTAAGTAAGAGTCCGGTTCACTGGTATCACAGGTTTGTGCTGCGAGAAGGAGTTAGCTGCGGTGATAGCGGCAGTACAGAGGAGCAGCAGTGTCGGGCGTGTGACGTCACAGAGGCCGAAGTTCCGGTTTAGCGTAACAGGTCCCTGCACTGCAATGCAGACTAGAGGCTGAGGTTAAAGATGCAAGGGAACTCCGTACAGACAGGAAGTTCAGAGAAGCAATACCAAGCAAAGATTAGAAGCTGATGCTGGTATTTAAAGGTAATGTATGAGGAGTTAATGGGCCAGTGATATGACTATTGGTGGGAAATGAGTAGGAGCGTGACACCTGCCAAGAGTTGCACTGTTTTAGTCAGCTCTTAAGAAAGTGATCTACAAACAGCTGGACTCTTAGGCTTACATGCGAAGGGGGTTTAGGGGATAGCAATGGCGGAGAGGAACTGGTATAAAGAAAGGTTAGCGTAGGTTTTATGCATCCCTAAACAGTAGAGTCTTTAGGGAGCACTTGAGGCTTTTAAAACTAGGGGAGAGTCTTGTGGAACAGGGCAAAGAGTTCCACAAGATGGGAGCCAGTCTGGAGAAGTCCTGTAAACGGGAGTGTGATGAGGTAACAAGCGAGGAGGGAAGTAGGAGGTCATGAGCAGAGTGAAGGGGACGGGAGGGAGAGTATCTGGAGACAAGGTCTGAGATATAAGGGGGAGCAGTGCAGTTGAGGGCTTTGTATGTCAGAGTGAGAATTTTGTGTTTGATCCTAGAGGCAAGAGGAAGCCAATGAAGGGATGGGCAGAGAGGTGCAGCAGATGAAGAGCGACGTGTAAGGAAGATGAGCCTGGCAGAGGCATTCATTATGGATTGTAAAGGAGCTAGGCGGCAGGAGGGGAGACCAGAGAGGACAGAGTTGCAGTAATCGAGGCGGGAAAGGACGAGAGAGTGGATTAAAATCTTAGTTGTGTCTTGGTAAGGAAGTGTCTAATTTTTTAGATGTTTTTGAGGTGGAAGCAGCAGGCTTTAGCCAAGGACTGAATGTGACGAGTGAAAGAAAGATCTGAGTCAAATGTGACCCAGAGATATCGGGCATGCAGGGTAAGGGTAATGATGGAGTTGTCGACAGTTATAGAGAGATTGGGGGTGGAGATTTTGGAAGAAGGGGGAAAATAAGGTGCTCAGTTTTAGAGAGATTTAGCTTGAAGTAGTGAGAGGATATCCAGGAAGAGATGTTAGAAAGACAGTTAGTGACACGGGTTATCAAGGAAGGAGATAGGTCTGGTGCACAGGAGTAGATTTTGGTTTCGTCTGCATACAAATGATATTGGAAACCGTGGGACTTTATTAGGGAACCTAGTGATGACGTGTATATTTAGAAGAGAAGGGGACAGAGGATAGAGCCTTGCATGTACTCCGACAGAAAGTGGTGACAGGGCAGGCCCCAGAGAAGGCTACACTAAAGGTACAGTTTGACTGGTAGAAAGAAAGCCAAGAGAGGGCTCTGTCACAAATCCCAAAGGATTGGAGGGTTTGGAGCAAAAGAGGGTGGTCAACAGTGTCAAAGGCTACGGACAGATCAAGGAGGATAAGCAGAGAGAAGTGGCCTTTTGATTTTGCTGTAAGTAGGTCATTGGTAACCTTAACAATTGCTGTCTTTGTGGAGTGATGGGGACAAAATCCAGATTGCAGTGGATCAAGGAGGGAGTTTAATGTAAGGAAGTGGGATAGGCATGCATATACTAGTTTTTCAAGAAGCTTTGAGGCAAGAGGGAGGAGGGAAATAGGGCAGTAGTTCAATGGGGAGGTAGGATCAAGGGAAGGTTTTTTTAGGATAGGTGTGACCAGTGCATGTTTCAGAGATGAGGGAAATATAAAAGGGCTAAGGGAGAGGTTGAAAATGTGTCTGAGTATAGGGGTAAGGGTAGCAGAGAGGGAGTAGCTGTGAGGGGATAGCGTCAAGGGGACAGGTAGTGAGGTGAGAGCACAGTATAAGTGCCGAAACTTCTTCCTCAGTAACAGGGGAGAATGAGCTAAGTTTAAGGTTATGTGGGTTGTGGTTGATTGAGAGCATTTGAGGGGGGGAGAGAATGGAATTATGTTGAGAGCTGATTTTGTTTCTCATGGAGTCGATTTTATTAATGAAGTGGCTGGCAAAGTCTTGAGCTGACAGAGAAGATGTATTAGGAGGTGGGGGGAGGGCAGAGGAGAGTATTGAACGTGGAGAACAGATGTTTTGGGTTTGAAGAAAGTTTAGAGATAAGAGTAGAGAAGTAGTGTTGCTTATGGAGATTAAGGGCAGAATAGTAGAAAATCAGCTGATCTCCGAGATTTTCTCCAGTGCTGCTCAGCAGTACGGGAACATCTGCATAGGTACCGTGTCAGAGGAAGCTGAGGATGAGTGTGTGACCTAACATTACTCCAAGAATATCCCTTAGAATCAAAACAATAAAGATATTTACGCTGTATATTATGGTAAATCTTTCTAGTGACAGGCTTACAAGCCTGAATCATAGTCTCAATAACCGACTCAGAAAATCCATGCTTAGCTAAAATCAAGCGTTCAATCTCCAAGCAGTCAGCTTCAGAGAAACAAGGTTTGGATGGTGGAAGGGTCCCTGAAGAAGAAGGTCCTTCCTCAACGGAATTCTCCACGGAGTTAGAGATGACATTTCTACTAGATCCGCATACCAGATCCTGAGAGGCCATGCAGGAGCTATAAGAATGACCAATGCTCTCTCCTGCTTGATCCGAGTGATGACTCATGGAAGGAGGGCAAACGGAAGAAAGAGATAAGCCAACCTGAAGTTCCAAGGAACTGCCAAGGCATCTATCAGACAAGCTTGAGGATCCATCAACCTCGAGCTGTATCTTGGGAGCTTGGGGTTCTGACAAGATGCCATCAGATCCAATTCCGGTAACCCCCATTTGGTTGTTAACCTGGAGAACACTTCCGAATGGAGTTCCTACTCCCCGGGATGGAAAGTCTGTCTGCTCAGAAAATCGGCTTCCCAATTGTCCACTTCTGGAATGTGGATGGCAGACAGTCAGCAATTGTGGGCCTCCGCCCACTGAATGATCTGAGCCACCTCCTTCATGGCTAAGGAACTCCGAGTTCCTCCTTGGTGGTTGATGTAGGCCACTGAGGTAATGTTGTCCGTCTGGAACCTGATGAACTGGGCTAGGGCCAGTTGAGGCCAAGCCATCAAGGCATTGAAGATCACTCTCAACTCCAGAATGTTTATGGGGAGAGCAGATTCCTCCTGAGACCAAAGTTCCTGCGCCTTCAATGAGTCCCATACTACACCCCAACCCAGCAGGCTGGTGTCCGTGGTCACAATTACCCAAGAGGGTCTCTGAAAGCACATCCCCTGGGACAGATGTTCTTGAGACAGCCACCACAGTAAGGAGTCCTTTGTTTATTGATCCAGAACTATTCTCTGAGATAGATCTGTATAATCCCCGTTCCATTGAGTGAGCATGCATAGCTGCAGAGGTCTCAAATTGAACCAAGCAAATGGAACTATGTCCATGGAAGCCACCATCAACTCGATTACATTCATGCATTGGGCTACCTATGGTCATGTTGCCGACTGTAGAGACAGGCAAGCGGACAGAATCTTCATAGCTAGAGAATCTATAAAGGTTCTTAAGAATGTCACCCTTGTAGTCGGAATGAGAGAACTTTTCCCCAGATTGATCTTCCAACCGTGGGAATGAAGAAATGCCAGTAAGATCTTTGTATGAGATTCTGCTAGTTAAAAGGATGGCCCCTGAACCAGAATGTTGTCCAGATAGGGCGCCACTGCCATTCCTCAAGACCGAATTACCTCCCAGGACCTTTGAGAAAATTCTGGGAGCTGTGGCAAATTCCAAATATTTGTGATGATCATTGTGAATGGTAACGTGTAGGTACGCATCCTTCAGGTCTATGGTTGTCATGATTTGACCCTCTTGAATCAGGGGCAGGGTGGAGCGGATAGTCTCCATCTTGAAGGACGGTACTCTGAGGAACTTGTTTAGTAACTTTAAATCTAGAATGGGTCTGAAAGTTGCCTCTTTTTTGAGAACCACAAACAGGTTTGAGTAAAACCCAAGACCCTGTTCCTGACTTGGAACAGGCAATATCACTCCCAAGAGGGAAAGATTCTGTACAAATTTCAAGAACGCCTCTCGTTTTATCTACTCTACAGATAATCTTGAGAGGTGGAACCTGCCCCTGGGAGGAAAGGTTTTTAACTCTAACTTGTACCCCAGGGAAACTATGTCCACTGCCCAGGAGTCTGGGACATCTCTTTCCCAAGCTTGTGTGAACTGATAGAGTCTGCCCCCCACTTGATCCGGATCGGGGGCAAACCATTCATGCTGACTTGGATTCAGCTTTGGGTTTCTTGGATTGCTTCCCCTTGTTCCAAAACTGACCAGGCTTCCAAGAGGACTTAGATTGTTCCTGTTTGGTAGAGGCAGGGGAAGACTTACCTCTGAAGTTGCAAAAGGAACGAAAATTTGTCTGATGTCCTTCAATTTGTTCTTCTTGTCTTGAGGCAGAAAGTATCCTTTACCACCCGTGATATCGGAAATAATTTCTGCCAAAGTCGGCCCGAACAAGGTCTTTCACTTGTAAGGGATAGCAAAAAGTTTAGATTTAGAAGAAACATCTGCAGACCCTGATGGGTATACATCTTTTTTAAAAGAGCCTACAGTTTTTTATCCATAGGATCTTTGAAAGAACAACTATCCTCAATAGGGATAGTGGTTCTCTTAGCCAAGGTGGAAATCTCCCCTTCCACCTTGGGAACCGTCTGCCACAACTCCTTGACAGAGTTGGCTACTGGAAACATCTTCCTGAAGACAGGGGAGGGGGTAAAAGGAATACCTGGCCTCTCCCATTCCTGGGTAATAATCTCTGTGGCACAGTCCGGAACTGAAAACACCTCTCCAGGAGAGGGGACATCAAAGTATCTATTCAACTTACTAGACTTTTTAGGATTGACAGCAATAGGCATATCGGAATCGACCAGAGTAGCTAGAACCTCCTTTAACCCCTTAATGACCGGACCATTTTTCAATTTTCTTACCCTTAATGACAATGGCTATTTTTACATTTCTGCGGTGTTTGTGTTTAGCTGTAATTTTCCTCTTACTCATTTACTGTACCCACACATATTATATACCGTTTTTCTCGCCATTAAATGGACTTTCTAAAGATACCATTATTTTCATCATGTCTTATAATTTACTACAAAAAAATAATAAAATATGAGGAAAAAATGGAAAAAAACACACTTTTTCTAACTTTGACCCCCAAAATCTGTTACACATCTACAATCACCAAAAAACACCCATGCTAAATAGTTTCTAAATTTTGTCCTGAGTTTAGAAATACCCAATGTTTACATGTTCTTAGCTTTTTTTGCAAGTTATAGGGCCATAAATACAAGTAGCACTTCGCTATTTCCAAACCACTTTTTTTCAAAATTAGCGCTAGTTACATTGGAACCCTGATATCTGTCAGGAATACCTGAATATCCCTTGACATGTATATATTTTTTGTTAGAAGACAACCCAAAGTATTGATCTAGGCACATTTTGGTATATTTTATTCCACCATTTCACCGCCAAATGCGAGCAAATAAAAAAAAACCTTTACATTTTTCACAATTTTAGGTTTCTCACTGAAATTATTTACAAACAGCTTGTGCTATTATGGCACAAATTGTTGTAAAAGCTTCTTTGGGATCCCCTTTGTTCAGAAATAGCAGACTTATATGGCTTTGGCATTGCTTTTTGGTAATTAGAAGGCCGCTAAATGCTGCTGCGCACCACACGTAAATTATGCCCAGCAGTGAAGGGGTTAATTAGGTAGGTTGTAGGGAGCTTGCAGGGTTAATTTTAGCTTTAGGGTAGAGATCAGCCTCCCACCTGACACATCCCACCCCCTGATCCCTCCCAAACAGCTCTCTTCCCTCCCCCACCCCACAAATGTCCCCGCCATCTTAAGTACTGGCAGAAAGTCTGCCTGTACTAAATAAAAGGAGTTTTTTTTTTATAAAAAAAATAAAATATTTTAGCTGTGATGGACTCCTGCCTTAGCCCCAACCTCCATGATCCCCCCCCCCCCCAGCTCTCTAACCCTCTCCCCTATCTAATTGCGGCCATCTTGGGTACTGGCAGCTGTCTGCCAGTACCCAATTTGCCCAAAAACAAAAGTATTTTTTGCTCTTTTGCTTTTTTTTGGGGTTTTCTGTAGTGTAGCAGCCCCCCACAATACCCCTACCCCCCTCCCCCTCCCAGATCCTTTTATATTATTTAAAAAAAAATCTTTCCCCCCCCCCCTCTTCCCTCCTCATTGGTGTCAGTGGCCAGCTAATGCGCGCGCACGCGCGCACACGCACGCGCACGCGCGCCCCCCGCACGCTCCCGGCACCCGGCGTGCACATTGCACTTCTAGGAACCGGATGCCGGGTAGCGATGGGCCGCCCACCCGCCTCCCTGTTGCGCTCCCACCCACCAACGAACCGGCACCATCGCTACCGGTGCAGAGAGGGCCACAGAGTGGCCCTCTCTGCATCGGAGTCTTCTAAAAAGGTATTGCAGGATGCCTCCATATGGAGGCATCACTGCAATACCCTGAGAGCTGCTGGAAGCGATTGCGATCGCTTCCAGCACTCTCTTAGACAACTGACGTACCAGGTACGTCCATTGTCATTAACTGCTTGTTAATGCATGACGTACCTGGTACGTCAGTTGTCATTAAGGGGTTAATAAAACACGAAGGTGTTCAAGCTTGAATCTGAAGGAAACCACTTCAGCATCAGAAGCAGGAATTATACTCTCTGAAGCTGAGATTTCACCCTCAGAGGCTACTGAAGTATCCTCCTCTTCCGACTTATGGGAAAGAGCAGTCTGGTTAGCCTGAACAGGATCTGATACCTTGCTATCTAAGTCTATAATCTTCCTCTTATGTTTCCCCTGCATTAAGCTGCGGTGCCTACCTGAACCACACAGTAGCGATACCGAACAGATCAACAGTCTCAGGAGGGATTACTGAAGAAGATTACTGAATCCATGAACTCCAGGAGGAAAGGCGCCATACCAAAGTGCGCTCTGCGATAGGTGAAAATGCCCCACCCCCCTGTGACACCACAGCCTCCAACGGACTGCAAATTCACTGCTTTAGTAGAAAAAAATGGTCCCAAAAGTATAAGTCCCTGCTATAAGCAGAACGACTGACTGAGCCACCAATAAATAGTAAAACACCTAATTACTGATAGACCTACACAGTAAAGTTCCTCTCTCCCCAGGACTTTGATGTCCTGAATCGTCACTGTGCCTTGCTACCCTGTCTAAGAAACCTGTACTCACAGGAAAGATCCAAAATAAACGTGCAGACCATATCTAATAAAGTGCAAAAGTTATTTCCCTAGAAATAAAATGGCACTTACCTGTACCCATGAATGTTCCGACAGGGAGACATCTCACTTGGTATGAGAGGAAGCCACTCCTCAAAGAGACCTGTGGAAAAAAAGAATGAACAGAGTAAGCCTGCCCTGGTATTCTGACATATGGCAGCAATCTGTTAGGAAAATGCAGTGAGGCCCACCTCACAAGTTCCCAAATGCTTAAAAGCTACCACAGCCCTCCTGAATTGACATGGAGTACAGCTATACCCAAATTGTGATGGAAGATCAGAGCAATCCTGCCCTGGCTTCAAAACAAAAAATCTTGATAGAAGAATATTTAATCAGACACCTATTACTTCACCTCCTCCTTGCACGAGAGGCAAAGATAATGACTGGGGTTTGTGGGAAGGTAAGTGATACTTAACAGCCTTGCTGTAGTGCTCTTTGCCTCCTCCTGCTGGCCAGGAGTGGAATTCCCAACAGTTATTGATGATTCCGTGGACTTGCCGTGTCATTAGAAAGAAAGGGGCAGGCCACATCATCACACAGGCAGCTAGAAAATAGCGTGGCATAGATCACCATGTTTCAGAAGCAGGGAAGGGGGCGGGCAGTAATAATTGATTGACAGATTAATTAAAAATTATAAAAAAAACCAAAATCAAAATGAATAATTAATTTATAATATAAATTTGCAATAAAAAAAAAAGATTACATGCTATTAGTAATAGAAATGTTTACTGGCACTTTAAAAGGAAATTTGTAAAGCCCAGGGGGATAGTGCATGGTTTTCTGTATTGCTTAAGTTTGTCAAAGTCAAATCCCAGAGTAAAACTATTGTAGAGATGTGGATTGGGAATGCCAGTTTGAAACAACTATTAACCCTATCACAATTTCACTCTAATTCAACAGATGCTGGCATCATAATTATCCTTCTACTTTTACTCCCTAGATTGTATCTCAATGTATTTTATTACCTGTTGTATGTTTTTACCCTTGATTGTCCATGTGGATGTTTGTGTGTGTGCATGTGGATGTCTATGAGTGCCTGTGTGTGTGTCTGTACATGTGGATGTCTATGGGTTTGCATGAGGATGTTTACAAGTGGCTGCGTATTTGTGCTTGTAGATATTTATGGGTGTTGTTAGTTTGTATACATGCGGATGTCTATGAGTGCCTTTGTGTGCATTTGTTATGTCTGTAGGTACCCCTATGGGTGCTTAATAATATAAAATTACACTTAGGCATGGAAGGTTGCATGTTAGAATATTAAAGGGACAGTCTAGTCCAAAAAAAAAGTCTTGATTCAGATAGGACATGTAATTTTAAACAATTTTCCAATTTACTTTTCTCACCAATTTTTCTTTGATCTCTTGGTATTCTTAGTTGAAAGCTTAACTTAGGAGGTTCATATGCTAATTTCTTAGACCTTGAAGGCCGCCTCTTAAGAATGCATTTTAACAGGTTTTTCACCACTAGAGGGTGTTAGTTCATGTTTTTCATATAGATAACACTGTGCTTGTGCACGTGAAGTTACCTGGGAGCCATCACTGATTGGCTAAACTGCAAGTCTGTCTAAAGAAAAAAAAAAGGGGCAGTCTGCAGAGGCTTAGATACAAGATAATCACAGAGGTAAAAAATATATAAATATAACTGTGTTGGTTATGCAAAACTAGGGAATGGGTAATCAAGGGATTATTTATCTTTTAAAACAATAACAATTCTGGTGTAGACTGTCCCTTTAAGGGGGCACATTAAAAAAATTTGCCCTGGGAGCCAGATTCTCTAGAAAACTACACTCCAAACAAAACACTTATCAGATATATATGGGGAACTAAACGTATAATTTTATTTGTTTTGCTTAACAAAAAAATATCTATCAGTCCTGGGTGTTTCCTGTTTAGTATTCTCTGCTAGTATTCCTTTTCAGAGAGCTTGCTACAGTACTTGCTACTTGCCAGGACATTAAAAGGATAGTAAACCCCAACATTTTCTTTTATGATTCAGATAGAACATACAATTTTAAACAACTTTCCAATTTAATTATATTATCAAATTTTCTTTATTCTGTTGTTATCTATTTCAGAAGGGACCTCATTGCACTACTGACAGGAAGCTGAAAATATCTATTTTGCCAATCACAAGAGACAAATATGTGCAGGCACCAATTAGCAGCAGCTCCCACTAGTGTATGATATGTGCATATTCATTTTTTAACAAGGGATACTAAGAGAACGAAGCACATTTGAAAATATAAGTGAATTTAAAAGTGTCTTAAAATGACATGCTCTATCTGAATCATGCAAGTTTCATTTTGATTTTCCTATCCCTTTAAGGTTCAGACCCATTTTTAGAGAATTGTGTGAAGTCTTTCCATAACAGTATTGTAAAAAGTGTGGTCTAACATGTTTCAACACTTATAAAACTAAGCTCAACAATTCCTTTTATACAATTAGGGAACACAAGCATCACACATTTTGGCAAAATTATTTTAACTATTGTTTTGATATATATACATACACATTCATCTAATGAAGTTACCTTGATCTAATACATATATTTCCAGTTTAACACTAATATAAACAATATTTTCTTACACTCAATGATACATAAAAACAAAGACAGAAATCATTATTTACAAATATAGTTTAAACAATAAAAGTTAATTAAAATTTTAAAAAGTACTAGTTAAAATGATGGTAAACGTTCAAATTAATGCTCTCAATTATATATCTATCTCTTTGTAAAAACCCTTTGCCTGCTTTTTTTTTTTCTTTCACCTGAGTCCTCCTATCCTTGAGCCTTTATAAATTTTTTGTGCAATATTATTATTGAATAATTTTTATTAGATGGTGCTATGAGTGAAATTGTACTTTTAAATGTATTTTTTTAGACAGAGCACAACACCAACACCAAATTAAGCAATGCTCCCCCATCACCACACTCTCACTTAATCACTGGAAGACAGTGGCACTCAGGAAGGGTGGGATGCCGGAATTTTCCTCCAAAATGCCAATTAAATATCTTATCCCGATTGAATACCGAAAACAGCTAGATAAATGGGAAAACAAAGGTCTTTACAGGGTAGGAGACCTGTTAATAAATGGCAAACCACTGACTTTCAATCAGACACAAGACAAACTAATGCCTTATCCCCTCAAGTGGTATTTATATCTACAAATCATGTCTGCCCTGAATAAATTCTTACCAAACATTAGTAAACAACCCAGCACAACACTGGAGAGGCTCTGCAGCATCCAAATAAGACCTAAACAATCGATCTCACAGCTATATTTGACATTACAGGCTTCGAGGGAGAACACTAAAACACCCACTATGCTTAGATGGGAGGCAGACACAAACACGACAATGGAGATAGCAGAGTGGCAGGACTTATTTCATTCCTCTTGCAAAGGACTAATTAGTGCTGACTTACGAGAAAATAGCCTCAAAGTCATCTTTTGATGGTACTTAACACCACTTAGAACATCCCACTACACAAAGGGTGGGAACAGTAACTGTTACAGGGGATGTAACTCAATCGGAACTTATATACACATGTGGTGGGAATGCCCCAGAGTTGCACACATCTGGACCAAACTCTCAGCCCACCTAAGTTCTCTTTTAGAAGAGCAAGTACTGTTAACTATACCTCAGGGATTACTAAATGCTCCATTACCAAATTTTAATAAACATGTTAATACTCTCATTAGAATACTATGCACGGTCACGAGGATTAGTATCGCTAGACACTGGAAGGAAGGAGTACCAACATGGCATGAAATACTAGAAAGATTTAAAATGACATACTCCTTACATGAAACAGCAGCAATGATACTGGGCACGGTTGACACATTTCACAAAGTCTGGTTTTACTGGATTCTGCATCAGACTTAGCCTATTTCACTTGGATGCCACAAATACGGATGACAGTACAATAGAGAGACACACTAGAAGAATTAGTCATAAGAGATTATATTGATACTTGATTAATAGATCCTAAAAGACCAAATGCTAGGTTTATTTGTTCAGTTATTTTTTGTTCGATTAATTTTATTTTTTCTTAGCATAAAGAAAATGAGATATATACTGAATGTTTTTTCATAAGAAATATATCAGATATGAGACATCAGTTTCAAAAACTTACTATATATATAGGATACCAGTGGCAGACTTGTAAACTTGAAAACGAAATGCACTAAATTTTGTTTGTCCATGTCTGGAAAAATGATTCTGTAAACTATTGTATGAAACAGGTGTTATGTTGGAAAATGTTATCTCAATAAAAATTATTTTAACATAAATGTATTTTTTATGTGTTTTGTGCAACTTTTTTGATACGTGAACAGTTAACCAGAGCTCTGAAGTTGCTGTAATTGTTCTATCGTTAATTGCAATTGAGCTCACGTGATCGTGTTAACTTTCAACTTTTAATATGAGTAGTAAGCCTGATGAGCACAAATCCTCCCGATAAGCCCCTTATCGCTCTGGCCCAAATGTTTGAGCTCCACTCATAATCTAGCCCTGTATAAACAAATCTATAATGTTAGCAATATTTTAGATGGAGTTTAATTCATCATTTTTAACAAAGATGTGCTGTAACTTAATTTTTAATGTAGTGTGAAATTTAAATACCCCACAATCCGGCTGCCCACTTCAAAAGTAATTTTTTTTGTGAGCTAACAGTATAAATTATTCTCCAATCGGTGCTCTAGCCATACGACACTCACTCCATTCTTTTTTTAGCTAGAGCACTGATTGGAGAACAGTTCAGACTGTTAGCTCACAAAAAAACAACAATTTAGTTTTGAAGGGGATGGCCCAGAGAGTGGGGTATTAGAATATCAGTGCTATATCAAAAAAATAAACTAAACTGATTAATTAAACGTAATCTAAAACAATGCAAACATTCTGGATCTGTTTATATAAAGGGAAAAGTTTACTGTCACTTGAACAAAAATATTTGAATATTTGAATGAAATTGATGTACATGGCATATTTTTACAAAAGCGTGTTCACTATACAAAGTAAGGAAGTGTTATACATGTAATAACATCAACAGGGACAGAGTCAATCTATAAACAGTGGGGTTGCATTTGTCAATTGTCACAGCAGGATATTACAATTATACACACAAGAGATCTATATGCTACAAATCTCTCAGCCAGCATGGTAGTTACTGTTCTAGTGCAATAACAGAAAATGATATTATGAACAGTCGATGAGTGTTTTTTTATCGTTATGCTAGATTATTCCCCCCTGAGATATTATTTGCTTTGACACAAAAGAATGGAAAGTTAACATATCATAGTCAAAAGATTTATTACCATTTAACCCAACCAATTATCTCAGGAAGTGCTACTGAAATCAGTATGCCATCCAATTTTGTTGATGTAAATTGTGTTTTGTTTATGATATTTAAATAATTTGATGCTCATTTTTATTTCCCCTGGAGTATTTTGTGCAAGTAATTGTGTTTACATTTTAACAGACAGATCAAGCTTGGCACACAATAGCATTGTTTCTTTAAGTATCATTCTAATTAAGATAGTAATTAAGTTACTAAATAACATATTTATATTTATTTATGCTTATTAATGTACAAAAATTTAATATTTAGATATTTATCATACATAGGAACATAGTAGATGAGGTTCAAAGAAAAAGTGCATCAAGTTCAACCTATACTAATCCTACCTGGTATACAATAAAGAAACTGCCAATTGAACTTACATTAATTTGATTAGAAAGCTGACCCATTTAATTCAGACAATCATATCCCTAAATTCTGATTTTAGCCAAAAATGTAGCCATTTTTAAGCTACTACCTCCTTAGTTAAAAGGGTTATGAAACCCACATTCATGCAGTTGGTGCAGTATTGTCTCAACAGACATCTCCTACATTCTTCTCTAAATTAATGTGTATCATTTTTGGATTGGTTCCATTCATAATAAATCTTGTCATTAGAACAATAATTATATCCTTGTAGTATTTGGCCTATATTTGCTATAAATTACTTTGACATATGAGGTATTACATAAAGCAGAATAAAATAATGAATCTATTTTTTAGGTATTTGTCATTTGTTTCACTCTTTTTTATAGACATTTTTTCAGTATTAAATTCCTATTTATATAGACCCATATAGGGCCAGATTTTTAGTGGCATGCTAATGGTTACGCAAGCGCGATATCAGGTTTATTACAGCTGTTTGCGCATGTCAGATGCAGCGTTCATAATACAAGCTGAAAGCAAATGCGATTGCTTGAGAACAATTTGATTTAATGCGTGTCGGTATAGAGTGACCACAGAGCTCTGGTTAACTGTTTAATATTAAGCAAACGTAAGCAGACGGTACTTGTATTGGATTTTCATATGTAATGTTCTTGGGACATAAAACCACTGATGCATAAGACAGTCCTCCTAGGGCTCCATGTACTAACAGACGGACGGACAGCTTCTCAACTTGTAAAGCTGTTCACCCCCCTTCAATACATATACGGGCAGCGGATCTATTCGTCCACTGGCCCGTATGTATCAATGCACACTCATTGCAGTGTGTAATGCCCGCCCCTTCATTTGCACAACCAATCGCGCAATTGAAGGGGCTGTCAATCACAGAGAGCGAGCGAGCTCTCTGCGATTTTCCCTTTCTTAAAATCAGAAAGGTAAGTTCAGGAGTGTGCACGTGCCTGCAGCACTATATGGAAGCAGTTTTGCAACAATGTTATACACTAGCAAGAGCACTAGATGGCAACATTATTTCCTGTCATGTACTGCTAGAAACATGTGCCGGCTACCTATCTAGATAATAATAACATGAGAATGATGCAAATTTGATAATAGAAGTAAATTGGAAACTTTCTATCTGAATCATGAATGAAAATAAATGGGTTTCATGTCCCTTTAAGGTTTCCTCAAACATAAATGTGAAAGAGTTCAAGGTCAGTTCAAGGCCAATGGTAATGTGGTAAAACAGCAAGAGGAGAATAAAAAAAAACAAGAGTTATTGGTGGGAGATAAAAAAGATGGAGAACATTTTCTATCACAAATAGGAAAAAGTACTATTTAAACATGTTAAAAGCAAAACTAATTTTGCATGAAGAAAAAGGTTAACTTAAAACAGTTTATTCTGATTTTGAAGCTAACAGAAAGTGCAACTCCCAATTCTTTCTTTGTGGATAGTGACTTGCCTCAGATGCATAAAACACAAGTTTATATTTTGTCTCAGTTTCAGAGCATCAACCTTAATAAAACAAAAACAGACTATTAGATTTTACTGTACTGTGCTTGAGCTAATCAAACAAAGCTTCTGCCATCTAATTTGTCATTAAAAGTCAATAAAGGACTATTATAGCTGAAAACATTACATGCTTTCATTTGCTAGAGCAATCCTAGCAATCTGCACCTATGGGGCCCAATCCGTTATACAGCTCAGGTTTGGGCGCAAGTGTGGAAACCTGCAACACCCGTAGTTTCCCCTCGCACCTCGACCTATCACATATATGGCGCCGGGAATTGCTAAAGTGCCGTAAGTCGGACAAACTAGCGATGTCCTGGAATAAGCATAAGTACAAATTTCTGGAGTCGCCAGTGACTTAAAACTGCTGCCGCATAAAAAAAAACGAATCTCCCGTAACTGTCTAACACGCCTCCCAAAAATAACCCTGTCTAACACGCCTCCCAAAAATAACCCGACACGTATACCCCTCTATCCACAATCCCCCCTCTCACTCCTAATAATAAATATATTAACCCCTAAACCACCGCTCCCGGACCCCGCCGCCAGCTACATTAAATGTATTACCCCCTAATCTGACCCCCTACACCGCCACCAGCTACATTAAATGTCTTACCCCCTAATGTGATCCCCCTACACCGCCACCTATATTAAAATTATTACCCCCTAATGTGAGCCCCCTACCCCGCCACCACCTATATTAAAATTATTACCCCCTAATGTGAGCCCCCTACCCCGCCGCCACCTATAATAACTACATTAACCCCCAATATGAGCCCCCTACACTGCCACCACCTATATTTAATTTATAAACTCCTAATGTAAGCCCCCTACACTGCTACCACCTATATTAAAATTATTACCCCCTAATGTGAGCCCCCTACCCCGCCTCCAGCTATAATAACTACATTAACCCCTAATGTGAGCCCCCTACACCGCCGCCATCTATATTTAATTTATTAACCCCTAATGTGAGCCCCCTACACCGCCGCCACCTATATTAAATATACAGGGAGTGCAGAATTATTAGGCAAGTTGTATTTTTGAGGATTAATTTTATTATTGAACAACAACCATGTTCTCAATGAACCCAAAAAACTCATTAATATCAAAGCTGAATATTTTTGGAAGTAGTTTTTAGTTTGTTTTAGTTTAGCTATTTTAGGGGGATATCTGTGTGTGCAGGTGACTATTATTGTGCATAATTATTAGGCAACTTAACAAAAAACAAATATATACCCATTTCAATTATTTATTTTTACCAGTGAAACCAATATAGCATCTCAACATTCACAAATATACATTTCTGACATTCAAAAACAAAACAAAAACAAATCAGTGACCAATATAGCCACCTTTCTTTGCAAGGACACTCAAAAGCCTGCCATCCATGGATTCTTTCAGTGTTTTGATCTGTTCACCATCAACATTGCGTGCAGCAGCAACCACAGCCTCCCAGACACTGTTCAGAGAGGTGTACTGTTTTCCCTCCTTGTAAATCTCACATTTGATGATGGACCACAGGTTCTCAATGGGGTTCAGATCAGGTGAACAAGGAGGCCATGTCATTAGATTTTCTTCTTTTATACCCTTTCTTGCCAGCCACGCTGTGGAGTACTTGGACGCGTGTGATGGAGCATTGTCCTGCATGAAAATCATGTTTTTCTTGAAGGATGCAGACTTCTTCCTGTACCACTGCTTGAAAAAGGTGTCTTCCAGAAACTGGCAGTAGGACTGGGAGTTGAGCTTGACTCCTTCCTCAACCCGAAAAGGCCCCACAAGCTCATCTTTGATGATACCAGCCCAAACCAGTACTCCACCTCCACCTTGCTGGCGTCTGAGTCGGACTGGAGCTCTCTGCTCTTTACCAATCCAGCCACGGGCCCATCCATCTGGCCCATCAAGACTCACTCGCATTTCATCAGTCCATAAAACCTTAGAAAAATCAGTCTTGAGATATTTCTTGGCCCAGTCTTGACGTTTCAGCTTGTGTGTCTTGTTCAGTGGTGGTCGTCTTTCAGCCTTTCTTACCTTGGCCATGTCTCTGAGTATTGCACACCTTGTGCTTTTGGGCACTCCAGTGATGTGGCCAAACTGGTGGCAAGTGGCATCTTGGCAGCTGCACGCTTGACTTTTCTCAGTTCATGGGCAGTTATTTTGCGCCTTGGTTTTTCCACACGCGACCCTGTTGACTATTTTGAATGAAACACTTGATTGTTCGATGATCACGCTTCAGAAACTTTGCAATTTTAAGAGTGCTGCATCCCTCTGCAAGATATCTCACTATTTTTGACTTTTCTGAGCCTGTCAAGTCCTTCTTTTGACCCATTTTGCCAAAGGAAAGGAAGTTGCCTAATAATTATGCACACCTGATATAGGGTGTTGATGTCATTAGACCACATCCCTTCTCATTACAGAGATGCACATCTCCTAATATGCTTAATTGGTAGTAGGCTTTCGAACCTATACAGCTTGGAGTAAGACAACATGCTTAAAGAGGATGATGTGGTCAAAATACATATTTGCCGGGGCGGAGCCAACTATCGAGGAAACCAGACGTGTATGCTGAGGGCTCCTGTATCTTACATGCTATAACGAATACCTATCAATACCTAAAGCAAACTTTATTGCATCAAAAGGGGACCCTGTAGAGGGTAGCACTATTGGTGGTGTTGAGAGCTCTTGAATAACTACTTTTGACTATCCAGAAGCTAGGATACAATGGAGGCCTGGGATAACTGGTGGCCAGCTGTGACGCAGCTCCTACAAAATCACTTTGACAATCTGGACCGGGCTCTGCTTAAGTGCTGTGTTCGCACAGGAGTGGAGGAGACCAATCCCAAACGGCCAGCCAATCCCCCTCTCGCTCATACTATGAATGCTAACATCTATCAAAGTAGTTGCGCTACAATGTCGGCCCCTGAAAGTTGGGGCAGCCATGTTTCTTTTCTACAGCAAAAGGTTGCGTATACTTACCGCTGCAGTGGCAAACTGATTCACGGTGCTAGTCAAGGGGATTGCCCAGCTGCAGAGCATGCTTCTAGATCGGCAGTGGATCCGACATGCCTCAAGAGGGTCCTGACCTCGCCACCGAACTCACCTTTGGGCACAACCTGCGCAGTCTCCGTAAGTGGCAGCCATGTTCGAGATGGTTCTCCCCAGCTTGGTGTTGGTGGTGCTGGGCGAACTCTGACAGCTACAATCGCATGGGATAAGTTTGTTCTGCATTGGGGTTCCAGCGCTCTGATACTAGAGGGCTTTGAAGTAAGGTTCCTACAAAGTGAAGATATATTACCTGGTCGCAAGCTCCCTTTGAACTATTTTGAAGAAGGCTAAAAAAAAAAAAGATGATTAGCGAACTTCGTCTAGATTGACTGCCCTTTAACTGGTTCTGTTTCGAAGAACTCTCACAGCTAGACGTTGTCCTTTGCCTTTCAAGCTACCTGACTATAAATATCAGAGTCCGTTATGATGACAATACTGTCTGATGTTTGGTTCACAGGCTATGAGACTGTTATATATTTTTAGCCACTGGTGTGGGGTAACTTTAATGAATATTACTCTGGAACTGTTTATTACTCATCTTCTCTTCACTATTTTAAGTGCTTATATTTTTATATCTATATACAATTTGTTAACCCTTACTTTACAATATACTCTGAAATCCCCCATATGTTATTTCTAGGGCCACCTTCCCACTGAGGTGTGATAATTATATCTATGCTGATGCCATTTCATTTAAAGCTGCTCCTTACATGCTATACACCATTCTATTTCTTTGTTTCTAGATATCATATACTATAGTGACATCACCTACCCATAACAGAAGTTGAGCCCATTGTTATACCAGTCCATTTGTAGGCTCCTAATCCAGTTATGTCCATCAAAGTTGAATTATCTCATTACAAAGCAGCAGCTCACTACAAGTTGAATTTATTACTCAGGTGTTGCCTAATGTGCTATAAAGAATGTGTATGTACAACAGCGAGTTTTACAGTAAAAGCCCCAAGTGTGGAGCTACAATATTCTATGCTTGAATGGGGCTAGCTTATTATCATCCCTCTAGTTATTTATTTTATTACATTACATGTACAGACTTCTCATTGTTTGCATATATGGTGAGATTACCAGAATTTAAACATTTCATCACATAATTCTTCTAAGTTTACAGATCCCCATGCTTTATGTATGGGCGTTGTGCTTGGAAGAAGATTGTGTGCATGTCTTCTCGCTGCCAGCGGCCGGGGCGGCGTGATGATTGTGCCCAACTAATATATGGTTCTATAGAATAGTCTTAGATATAACCTCTCGCCACAATGCCTGTTATTGTACATAAATAATGTTCTAATTGTTCACTTTGTGCTAAAGTTATAGATTTGGTCTCTATTACCTATCTGCATTTGTTGTGTAACCATGGCATACTCCTGTGCTATCAATACTATATATATTTGCATATATATATACAGGAGAGCTGTATCCGTACTACTAACTAATACCTATCCTATGCTGTGATCTCAGTCTCTTCGGGATGTCCTTTTTTCTGACGATACTCTGGGCATAGCTATCCTGTGAGGCATAATTTTACTTCAAGACCTGCGATACGCTTCTGACGCAGGCTGGCCTTGCATTAACATTACCATTATTTCAGGCCTACTCACTTGTAATACCCTTAATGCAACATTACTCTAGGTTAGAGTTCATTTATCTCTACTTTCCACATAGCCATTCATATGCTTATAAGGCCTTACACAGAGACATAATGAGCCCTCATCTATCTCGTTCAAGCAACCAACTACAGGAGCTGACCCAATTGCAATCTCTTATATATGCAATTGATTGACATATCTAGAAATTACTCAGATGTTTTATCGGCTTCTCATGCATATCTTACCACCTCCTACCCCCCACCCCACATAATAAACCTCCTTTTTAGGAGGGTTAAATACGTGGTTTCTCTTGCACATACTGCACCATATTTCCCTTCTTTAATAGCAAAATCTTGCAGTTTATCAAGATATTTAGAATGTTCTGAAACATAACAAAGTTTGAAGACGTAGCTTGAATATTCCTAAATGTTTCAGAAGCTTATATCAGTTGAAAGTTTCTATTCTAATTTGCCATAGGTTCATGAGAGACCATCTTTATCACTCTATTTCCTCTAGACATCACTTTAGATGACAGGAGTCCAAAAGTGGCTTCTTTTATTAGGAGAGGAAAATACAATAAAGTAGAAAATGAGGTTTCAGTTTTGCCTGTTACATATAAATATAGAGATGTTGCTTTGGGTTTTCTCATGACAAATGTGATTATAGCATAGTTTTGCACTCCTAAGTAATGTCATAGTTTAAAAGAATGTTTCTGAATACCTATGTAAATTGTTTATTTGATGATGTTTTGTCAATAACCTCAATAAAAAACCTGTTTTAATAAAAAAAAATATAAAAAAAAAAAATACTCATTTGCCTAATAATTCTGCACTCCCTGTATTAACCACTAAACCTAAGTCTAACCCTAACACCCCCTAACTTAATTATTATTAAAATAAATCTAAATAATAATAATATTAACTAAATTATTCCTATTTAAATCTAAATACTTACCTATAAAATAAAACCTAAGATAGCTACAATATAATTAATAATTACATTGTAGCTATTTTAGGGTTTATATTTATTTTACAGGTAACTTTGTATTTATTTTAACTAGGTACAATAGCTATTAAATAGTTAATAACTATTGAATAGCTACCTATTTAAAATAATTACCAAATTACCTGTAAAATAAATCCTAACCTAAGTTACCATTACACCTAACACTACCCTATCAATAAATTAATTAAATAAACTACAATGATCTCAACTAAAATACAGTTAAATACACTAATCTATATTACAAAAAGAAACAAACACTAAATTACAAAAAATAAAAAAAGATTACAAGAATTTTAAGCTAATTACACCTAATCTAAGCCCCCTAATAAAATAAAAAAGCCCCCCAAAATAATAAAATTTCCCTACCCTAAACTAAATTAAAAAAGTAATCAGTTCTATTACCAGCCCTTAAAAGGGCCTTTTGCGGGGCATTGCCCCAAAGTAATCAGCTCTTTTACCTGTAAAAAAAGAACAACCCCTCCCCATTACAACCCACCACCCACGCACCCCTACTCTAAAACCCACCCGATCCCCCCTTAAAAAAACCTAAGTCTAACTCCCAAGTGGTCCTTACCTGTCCTGAAGACCGGCGGAGAAGGTCCTGTTCCAGGCGGAGAAGTCTTCTTCCAGGCGGCGACCTCTTCCTCTTCCAGGAACCAGCCAGCGTGGAGCGGAGGAGTTGAAAACAGATGACCGCTGAGCTGAAGACCGTCCTCTCTGGATCTGAAGACCGGCTATGCAGAAACTGAAGATCGGCGACGCTGGAACTTAAGACCGGAGCCATGGAGCGTGGAGGATCCTCTTCATACGATCTCCGCCGTACACTGAATAGGAATTCAAGGTACCCGCTTAAAAATGGCGTCCCTTGAATACCTATTGGCTGATTTGAGCCTTCAAATTCAAATCAGCCAATCGGATGAGAGCTACTTTAATTCTATTGGCTGATTTGAATAGCCAATAGAATAAGAGCTACTGTAATTCTATTGGCTATTCTAATCAGCCAATAGAATTACAGTAGCTCTTATTCTGATTAGAATAGCCAATAGAATTACAGTAGCTCTTATTCTATTGGCTATTCAAATCAGCCAATAGAATTAAAGTAGCTCTCATCCGATTGGCTGATTTGAATTTGAAGGCTCAAATCAGCCATTAGGTATTCAAGGGACGCCTTGAATTCCTATTCAGTGTACGGCGGAGATTGTATGAAGAGGATCCTCCACGCTCCATGGCTCCGGGCATCAGTTCCAGCAACGCCGATTTTCAGTTCCTGCATCGCTGGTCTTCAGTTCCAGAGAGGACGGTCTTCATCTCCGCGGTCATCGGTCTTCAACTCCTCTGCTCCATGCCGGCTGGTTCCTGAAAGAGGAAGAGGTCACCGCCTGGAAGAAGACTTCTCCGCCTGGAGCAGGACCTTCTCCGCCGGTCTTCAGGACAGGTAAGGACCACTTGGGGGTTAGACTTAGGTTTTTTAAGGGGGGATCGGGTGGGTTTTAGAGTAGGGGTGCGTGGGTGGTGGGTTGTAATGGGGAGGGGTTGTTCTTTTTTTACAGGTAAAAGAGCTGATTACTTTGGGGCAATGCCCCGCAAAAGGCCCTTTTAAGGGCTGGTAATAGAGCTGATTACTTTTTTAATTTAGTTTAGGGTAGGGAAATTTTATTATTTTGGGGGGCTTTGTTATTTTATTAGGGGGCTTAGATTAGGTGTAATTATCTTAAAATTCTTGTAATTTTTTTTATTTTTTGTAATTTAGTGGGTTTTTTTTTTTGTAACATAGACTAGTGTATTTAACTGTATTTTAGTTGAGATCATTGTAGTTTATTTAATTAATTTATTGATAGGGTAGTGTTAGGTGTAATGGTAACTTAGGTTAGGATTTATTTTACAGGTAATTTGGTAATTATTTTAACTAGGTAGCTATTCAATAGTTATTAACTATTTAATAGCTATTGTACCTAGTTAAAATAAATACAAAGTTACCTGTAAAATAAATATAAACCCTAAAATAGCTACAATGTAATTATTAATTATATTGTAGCTATCTTAGGGTTTATTTTATAGGTACGTATTTAGATTTAAATAGGAATAATTTAGTTAATATTATTATTATTTAGTTTTATTTTAATAATAATTAAGTTAGGGGGTGTTAGAGTTAGACTTAGGTTTAGTGGTTAATATATTTAATATAGGTGGCGGCGTTGTAAGGGGGTCAGATTAGGGTGTAGTATATATAATATAGGTGGCGGCGGTGTAAGGGGGTCAGATTAGGGGGTAGCACATATAATATAGGTGGCAGCGGTGTAACGGGGTCAGATTAGGGGGTAGTACATATAATATAGGTGGCGGCATTGTAAGGGGTCAGATTAGGGGGTAGTACATATAATATAGGTGGAGGCGGTGTAGGGGGCTCACATTAGGGGTTAATATATTAAATATAGGTGGCGGCAGTGTAGGGGGCTCACATTAAGGGTTAATAAATTAAATATAGGTGGCGGCAGTGTAGGGGGCTCACATTAGGGGTTAATGTAGTTATTATAGGTGGTGGCGGTGTAGGGGGAATACATTAGGGGGTAATAATTTTAATATAGGTGGCGGCGGTGTAGGGGGATCACATTAGGGGGTAATAATTTTACTATAGGTGGCAGCGGTGTAGGGGGATCACATTAGGGGGTAAGACATTTAATGTAGCTGGCAGCGGGTCTGGGAGCGGCAGTTTAGGGGTTAAACACTTTATTAGGGATTGCGGCGGGGGATTGTGGTTGACAGGTAGATAGACATTGTGCATGTTTTAGGTGTTAGGTTTTATTTTGCAGGCAGTTTAGGAAGTTACGGGGCTCCAATACTCAGCGTAAGGCTTACTATGCCTGCAATTTGTGGCAAGGTGAAAATGGAGTAAGATTTCTCCATTCTCACCACGTAAGTCCTTACGCTGTATATTGGATACCAAACTGCGCAGGTTGTATGTTACACCGTATATGTGATACCAAACCAGCGCAAAATTTGGCATCGCCGGCTTTTGCGGGCGACGCTGCATATCGGATCAGGCCCATGGTGTTTAAACCCAAGCAAATAGGTTAAACACATAGTAAAAGTAAGTTTCTGAACCAGCAGAGAACTGTGGGTCCCAAGTGAAAAATGCCACTGATCCAATCATCAGCGCTAGTCATACAACTCAGTTCTCTAGATCTGCAGTGGCATGCACAGTCCTCTGCAAACTCAAGTCCAGATTGTCTCTTCCATATAATGAAAATAGTGGGTGGAGTTTGAACATTAAAAAATTGCATCAAACATGGTGTTAGAATGTTCTAATAACTTTCTGATTATGCTGGTATGTTAGTCTAATTGAAGAAAAGCAGGACAATCTAGTCATTACAAGGAGTTTACTTTGCTTTTGAACATTAAGCTCAAATCACAAACAGTAACACACTATCACCCTACTCTATTAACAAAGCTTAGAGGCTAGTGATCTGCCATACACAACATACAATTTATCCACTGGATTTATTTTTATTTTTAAATTTCATAAAAACAACAGTCTTGAAACATACAGATTAAAACATTATAGGTGCCCTCAATTCAACAGTTATTTCTGTAGCACATGTGAAGTGCCTGTATTGACTTCTTCAGCTTCTAAACATCTTCAATCTAAAAAGCTGTGATAGTTTATGATATATGTCAGATGTCTTGACTCCTTTACATATCTCATCTTTCTACCCCATTGTCATTTCATCTCTTAGTTCATATTTCATCCGTTCTGCTTTCATATTTCATTGACATCAGATGTCATCATTTTCTCCTTTCATATTTATATAAACCTTTGGATTTAATCTTGTCCCTCACATTTTATCTATCACATTTCATAATTTCCCACTTCACATCTTCTTTGCTCTGGTTTGTAGCTGGTTTGGTATCACATATACAGCCCGCACGATGTATAAAAATAAATAAAACTAATTGCACGCACGAAGTATTAACCAAAAATAAAAACTTAGTGCCGCATGAAGTATTAAAAAAAAAACACCTACACAAAGTATGAACAATAGAAACCTAACCGCCTGCATGAAGTATATAAAAAATAAAACTAACCGCCTGCACAGTATAAACAAAAAAAAACTAACACTTAAACCACCAAACTCAAATAGCAGAAACTACTTAACCCTTCAACTGTCAAACCCCCACAACCACAGCAGTAGAGGCCATTATCTCTGATGACAAAGCTCTTCTATGAATTTACCTTTGTTTATTGAAGCCTGTATCCCAATAAATCTGTGGATATACTAAGAGACCCAGCATGTTCTTTTTCCTCATCTCATATGTATCGGGTGGTTGACTGAGCCGCTGTATGCTGAGTCTCAATTATCAAGTTCTAAGGTACCAATCGCTGTTTGGAGTACTCACTGTAACCGTTTACCGTTTACCTGTTACAGTCATAAGCTCGCTATCCTGGGGGTATTCGTAGAGCACACACCAGCGCAATTGTCAGGATAGCATACGCTAGCTTGGAGGGACCTTCCTCCAGTGAGTTCATCATACGAAGTTGCGCACGTAACCAACGTCAGGAAGCATTCATACGACGACAACCTACCACAGAAAGCGGAGACCACTTGTGACCATCCAGGAGGATCTACTCCGGGTCGTAAGCTCCTTGCATCCAAGATTAGGGACCTTACAGTGGACACCATCGGCTCCAGAATCCGAACCCCCACAGGACGGTCGAGAGTTACGGAGCACAAAAAGAGGCACAAAACGGGGCACAAAAAGAGTGAGTACTCCATCTAAATTTCAGAATTTTGCTGATAACACTACACTAAAACGTTCAAAGCCTTGCAGACAATAAGAAGATAACAATAACATCTGACTATAATATACAACAGTACCTTAGAGTCAAATATCTAGTTAAGGACCTAATTAAGGACTTTTTCAAAGCTTGTCTCCAAAACTTGTTGGACAACAATTTTTCATTGCATTAAGTATACCATAAGATCAAAAAGATTAATAAAGTGGAATGTCTAATACGTCTTATATAATCATTCAACTATCAAGGAGCAACAGTCATTAACGACATTTACAATTTTGGACATAGTATTTTCAACATATGAGGAATAACATCTAAGGAATACAACAAGTGATGGACTGTAATAGCTCATTTAGCTCACAGTGATCGACAACAGTGGAAGGACATTTTATATAATAAAACTTCAAACTATTTTGGATATATCAGAAAAGTAGTGTCAAATATTGAGCAGAGGACTATCACTAATAGAATAACATATGTTGAAAGTCTAGATATTACATCTAATATAAGCTACAAATCAACAGCAATATTCATACCCATATCTATAACATAGTCACCACTCACCAGTAACATCCTGTACATACTGTTGGTATTTTTTGTCAGACCTCTCTATAGATAGTTCTGACTATATATTTTTATAGATTATCATTGTTACCATTTCCCATATTATCTATCTTTTATTTTTTATTTTTCATTATACACATCAAAACCGATCCAATTAAAGCCTACCAGCTGATTACTAAGCCTTAATACAGATACACTAACAAATTACCAATATCTACAGCATTATTCTGAACTTATTTTCACTATTATACGATTAGAACTAGCTACTTTTTGGAAATAGCTAACTAGTAATCTATTATTGATTATTTTCTCTCAAGTTTCCAAATTTATACAGGCTTCCCAACTAGACTGTTACACTAGTAATATATTACATTTTTTGACAATTTTTCATTATGGCAGAAAGTAACAATCCCACAGGGGTAGTAGATGTTGATAGAAGGAAGTACATAATGAAGGTAGCTTTAATAGGTGACTCCCTTAGAACAGATGATTTAGCAGAAGGAGATATCACAACTATTTTTTCTAATTTAGAGAATAAGAAATATAAAGAAAGTAATCTGTAGTGGGATATAGAATTTCTAGAATTATACATTAGTGAGAAATAGAGGGCTTAGAGTGAAGAAATATCCTTCATTTGCACTACATAATCTATAGTTCATGGAAGAGTGGAACAGTAATTTGACTAACTGCTCCATCATTTTAATGAAGCAGTTACCCAGACACAAAAAATAAGAAAGAGACACATTATTGATCCAAATAAATGAGACACTTGAACTTCTCAAACCATTTGAACACACAAAAAAATACATTGACTATAAAGCACAATTAGATACTACCATGCAAGAACTAGACACAACATTGTCAGAAAGAAAAGTCAATAAGTATCAGAGAGACGTCAAAAGACTATGAACTAGATATAGTATATTCATGGCAGAAAAATCAACCAAATAGACAAAAAAGAACGACAAACAAGGAAACCCCAAAAATAAAAATACAAATAAAAGAAAGGGCACATTCCACCATACACCAAATGCCAAACGAGTGACTTTCTCGAGTATAGACACAGACTACACAGGAAGCACCCAAGCAATGGAAGACACTGAAGCACACATCTACATCTAGTGAAGAACCCAGGCACTTCACAAGGGAGAACTAAATTATAGACACTAGTAAAAACACCAATCACAAGTAGCACACCAAAAAAGGAACAACCACTATGTTACCCAAGCAGAATAAAAAAAGTGATTCAAAAGAAATAGGATCAGTAATTAATTTATCAAATACATTGCTCACTAGTTCACAAAATTCACTACTTAACAAAGGCTTATCTTTTGCACCATCCACTAATTTTTACTTATTTTCCACTATTTTAGATGTCAATGCTTTAATTAGAAAAATCACACTGTTTAAACACTTCATGCCACTACAAGACACAAGACAGGATTTAGTCTATCCTCACTTAGGAGTGAATAATTTAAATATGGTAGAGAACCCCATAGGTCTACTATTCTAAGACCTATATGATCTAAACACACTAATTTCACTTCAAGCAATTACCCTAAGAGAAGATAGTACCCAAGATATTATTCCTAAATTTAATATTTCTTTACATCTCAGGTCATACTTCTACCCAGTCCATATTAGAAGTGAATCAATAGATATGTTTCAAAATTTGATAGAATATGAGCTTACAAAATTACACTCTTCCTTAGAAGAAACACTAGATATGCCACCCAAAACAAAAAATAGACTACCAGAGAGCAACAAGCACTCAAGCTACTTAGAGAGAATAAATGTGGTAGTCCTTAATACAACTGACTACAGGAAAGAGGTGTTAACTCAAATCAATGAGACAAACACATACTCCAAATTGACTTATAACCCTACAAACAAATATAAAAAGGAGTTACATGATCTTTTAGACACAGCGTCAGAAGAGGGTCTTCTCACTAAAGAATTGGCAGATTACTGCATTGTAGAGAATCCAACCATCCCCACCTTCCGCATAGTACCTAAAATTCACAAGACCCTCACTAACCCACCTGGTAGGCCCATAGTATCCAGTAGAGGGTCACTATGTGAGAGGGTGGGAGATTGGTTGGATAATGTACTACAACCAATAGTCCCACCAGGATATATACGTGATAGTACACATCTGATCAAATGACAAAACAACTTTACATGGCTGACCATTGATGTATCAGCTTTATACTCTAGTATACCACATGAGGAAGGCTTACAATCACTTAAATTCATGCTAAAAAGTCACACGAACTTTCCTGAAAGATTAATTCTATTTCTAGAGGAACTGACTCGGTTCTTGCTAACTCACAACTACTTTGTCTTCGAGGTCAACTACTACCTCCAAAAATGTGGCATACTTTGAAACTCTGTATCTGTTTGGAGGTGGGCTAGCCCTCAAGGACAAAGTAGTTATATATGGAAGATTCATAGACAATCTAATCATAATCTATAGAAGGATCACATAATTGTCTATAGAAGAAATACTCACTTTTTTAATAACAACAGACTGAATTTATATTTCACGCGAAAAACTAGTGATACAGCTCTTGAATTCTTAGATTTAACAATAGAATATGACTTGGAAGGCAACGTAATAACTATTACCTATAGAAAGACATTATCCAGAAACACCATCTTAAGAGCAGACTCCTTCCATGCTCCACATATGCAGAATGGTATCCCGAAGGGTCAGTATCTAAGGATAAGGAGAAATTGCACTACTTTACACTTGTATAATAAACAAGCTAAAGAAGACTATTACTCAGAGGATACAAAAAGAACATCTTACTTAACATTAAACAAAAAGTAGCAAGAATGGATAGAGTTGAACTCCTTAATAAAAAGAAAAAAAGAACAGCCATAAAAGCAACATCTAATATAGAGGATAAAGCAATATTACCAAGGGAAGACATATATTTTACCACAAAATTTAGCAGCCAATTCTATACTATCACTAAGATAATAAAGAAATATTTACCGGTCCTTAATGGAGACACAACATTAAGAAGTAAATTAGAAAAAGGAATCAAATTTGTGGCAAAAAGAGCACCAACCATACAAGATATGGCTACCCAAAGATTCCACACAAAAATAGAAGCCAACACTAACTGGCTTACATCCATTAAAGGAAATTATAGATGTGGCAGAAGCCCATGTAAAAGTTGCTCATACACTAAAAAAAGCCTGACTTTTAATTCCTCTCAAACAAATAAAATATATAATATATCACAAAGAATGGATTGTACATCAACATATATTATATATCTTATTACATGCAAACAATGTCTACAACAATACGTAGGTAAAACAACACACTCTCTAAAAGATCGCATTAGAGAACACTTAATCTCAATAGAGGAAGAGATACCCAGAACCCCAGTAGCTAAACATTTTCACTTACATGAACGAAGATTGTCCAACTTCTCCTTCAAGGCAATAGAACATATAGAAAAAGATCCACTAGGAGGAGACAGAACTAAGAAACTCCTTAGGAGAGAAGTATACTGGATTTTCACATAACAAACTAGAACACCTCAATCAATAAAAGATACTATGTGAACCTATTTATAGATTAGGCATTAACAAACAAATACTAAAGTTAATCAATAGTCTATCTATAAAAGACAATAAATAATTGACTAGTACTAATTTAGTCAAACACACAATACATGTAGAAATAACGTACTATAGCCCTATTATTGAGCACCCACTAGTATGACAAAAGATATACATATAAAAAATGTGGTAAAAAACAGAACAAGTAAATATAATCCTTTAAAGAAGAGGTATTATTAGCAATACTGTAGATTATAGCGGAGTCCTCCAACATTGTCTTAACCCTTTAATTATAGTCAAACAAAATTAAGGAATTTCCAAGAAAGTCAAATAGTTCTTTTGATGTCTCTCTGAACAAAATACTTACCATAAACACTGGACTTAATATTCCAACAAAAAACAGTATCTCCTACACACACCTTTACTTCTATTATATTTTATTTTATTTAATTTCAGTACATTTTTATATTATTTTTATATTATTATTAGTTTAATTTATTTCTTCATAAATAATATTATTTTTTAATAGACATTTTATTTTATTTTATTAGCTAGAAGACCAATATGGCAATCATAACAAAGACCTAGTAGAAAGAAAGAACCCTAGTATAGACCCAAATATCTAGCACTAGAGAGCAGACAATAGCCTGCCCCTCCACACAATAAGGATGAGAGGTGTCCAGTATGAATTTTAATAAGACTAGGGTCAATAAGCATTGTATCTCCTCCTCCTTCCCCTCCTATTTAACTAAACAGACTACACTTGAGAAATACAAGAAAGTATTAATTGTAATAGGCTTTTCTATTTTACAGAAAAAAGAACAAACCTAAGTAGATAAATGATTAGTTAAATAGTTAAAGGATTATAACTACAACCTAACACACTTTTTTTTTTTTTTTAATTATTTTTTTATTGAAGTTAAGACACATATCATCACAACAACAAGAACTCGCCCACAGGCCAAAGTTACAACAAAGAGATTAATACATTTTCTATACATAGGCATTGTTGAGAAAGCAATAGGCATATATAGCAAGAGAAAATACATTTTGAAATCTGGTTTTGAAGATAGACAGTATCTTGGGCGAGATTAAATAAAACTTCATTTTATAATATATTATCAGCGTATGAGCTCCACATTCTAATAGTATTTTACCTAAGACCAAAATATCAGTCTGTGGAGGGTCAACATAGATATCAGCCACTCTTGGGCCGAGATTAATAGGGGGGTGGGGGATATTCAGCGGGTAAGCACCGCTATACGCATAGGGAAAGGGGTGGGGGGGACGGAGCCATAAATATAGAGACTAGCAGGACATAATACAGCATGCTGGGTTAACTTATAAGCAATAAACTGAACATGGATTTATTTCAGGCTATTGTGGATATTAGAGTTCTCCCCTCCAGTAAAGCGATTAATACAAAATATACGCCAAGTGTCCCAAGAGGTCTATATATGGGACCAGACGATCAAGGTAGTTCAAAGTTTACCACTTCGGGGCAATATTTGGGAGTATTTTAGAATTATACGAAAGGTATGATGCTTTATAATCATAGGTAAAAGACACCCTTATTGCAATAAATAGAGGTATGTCTAATCAAGGGAGGCCTAATCTTCCTGTTATAACTGGTTAACATAACTTGGACTAAATAGATGCTATTAATGTTTACAACATGTTTAGAGGGTATGCTTACCTCTATGAGTATATACACTATTAGTGAACTATAGGTAAGCCTGGTTAAACAAACCCAAACAATAAAAATTTCATACCATAAATCTTACCTAGAGCAATTAGCAGTCTCATATAACATATATACTATAAGCAGCCCCTACTTCTCCTTATTAACTGAGCCCTAACTACTACACATAATTAAGAATGGAGAGAGTTAGTTGAGGCATTTTAAGATAGCATTGAGTCATGTTAGGTTAGGCTAAAAACATTTAACTAATAAAATTAATACGTTGCCACATAGAAGCATTAGTGAGACCACACTTTGTAATATTTGGTCTAGAATGAGAGAGCCAATAAAAGATTTTTCTGGCGTCCTGACATGTACATCGTATAATAGGCAATTCCCACAAGTATAGCATGGGCAGAGAAAAATAGCATGGGGAGACATATTTTCTATATATCTAAGTAAAACATATAATTACAGAACAATTAACTTCTTCAAACAGCACCTCAAACACATCTAAAGAGGAAAACATTTAGGATGTAAACAAAATGGAACAGCTAGTCCGGTTTTTAAAGTAGCGACTAAGAACTTGCAAGGAAGTAAGGTAGTTTATAGGATTTCTTTATAAGTAGTAGATAATAGTACTAAATGCAGCAATATAGCACTATGCACAAGCTACTCTGAGTTAGATCTTAGTAGAATTAGTTGTAATCGCACAAAGTGAGTATTATATTAGGCCAATTATTTTGAGACTGATGGGATTCACTCAGGAAAATCAACTAGTTGAGAGAAAGGACTTGGCACATATATAACAAAACTCCGCTACACTATTTTCTTAACAGTTCTAGGCCTCAGGCATAAAAGTAATATAATATCATACTACTGGGACCTATTTAGCAAGCATGAATATAATGAGGTGTAGTAAGCAATTAAATGAGGTATATACCCATGTCTGAGTTGTTGTTATGAGCTATGGATACATCCAGATATGACAACATAAACACAACTATAACTTAGTGTTCCTATGAAGTAGTGTAAGCAGTGTAGGCAACCCTTACTTATAATTTTAACTTGGATGGTGAGCAAATGTTAAGACTTTAACAAATTTCAGCAGGACATAGTGCCAATATTTGCATAATCCAGGTCACATACCTAGCAGGGTTACTGTCTAAAATGGGCTATGTGTACATAATATAGCTATGAATTAGCGGTGACTCTTCAGCTGACGGAGTAAGGTTGAGAGAATATGGGTGGCTGCAAAACCCTCCAGCCTACCGGATAAACATCATGTTATAGTTTGTAGTATATTAAGTATAGCAGTAACAGCAGCACAAAAATGAATAAGAGTCTCACTTATAGTGTTAAAATTTTCCATAAACAGTGTTAAATCAAGCACATAAAGTCATCCTGAAGCACAAAATACATACTATAAGCAATACAGAGAGAACCGTTATGCTAGCCATATAGTTAAGGCAATATAAGCAGTGCTTGTTAAAATTTAACCCTAGGAAGTTAATATATCACATTATTATTCTGATCAGGGGTATAGAGAAGTGTTGTGAACTTGGGCATATGCAGTTTAATTATGTGCCCCTCACCTGGAGCATGGAGGGATAGACAACTAAGCAGGATAAAGTACATAGGTATTTAACAAAAACATATAGGACATCATATTATATAAATAGACTGCCTTCTGCAAACGAATGCTAAGCAACAGTTCAGCATAAATGCACTACATCTTTTAATAATTGAGTCTTTGAGGGCTGTAAAACTCTTGATATGGATAGCCCAACTTAACAAAGTAAAGTCCCTCTTCATAGTATGGGATTCAGATCAAAGATCGTCATTACAGGGAGCATCAGCAAAGGGGCAATAACATAAAGGGCTCAATTATACTAGGTATATACAGTGCATTAGTCGGCAAGTGCAGCCCACTTCTCATTCAAAGAGAAGAGTCAGGATCTGAGAGATTTAACCAACACCTGTTTTCACCACATTTAATAGGAACTCACAAAAAACGCTTTCCAGGGGCTGAGGAGACACTCTGCAGGGCCCAATGTAACAGGGTAACAGCGCTATCTGCCTCAAGCTACTTATTTCAATGCTCCGCTGATATAGCTTGTCCTCTTGTGCGCTAATGATATTTATTGCTCCGGTATGCGGAGCAATGCGTCCGGCCTCCCCACTCTTATAGGTAGACTTATCATCGATATTCATCTGAAGAGCCGTGAGTCCCAAGGATCCGGTATTCTGCTGTACTCCCTGTATGTCTTTTCCGCCTAGTTTGGCCTCGGCATCTGAAGGAGGATCTCCTAATGGGACAGCTAACACTATACTGGTCTGCTTCAAATCAGGTATAGTACTCAACTGAGTCCGCAGAATCAACTGGCGCGTGGAGTTTCGTTCCGGTATCTGCTGCCCCATGGTCTTAACGCTTGGCGTGTATCGCTCCGTAGGAGCTAGGGCTGGGTCCGTTCGGCAGAATGATGAGTCCGGAGCAGGCCTGTTAGTCACACAGAAGGCTTTCTCCGTAGATATTGCAGTCTGAAGCGGAGCCATAGCAGTTTTCAATTCAGATAGGAGGGTCATCTGATGGAAGTCCATAGTGCGGGATAAGGCCCGTAGGGCAGTTAGAATCTGAGTCTCCATAGTAGCGGCGATGATATTTCTCTATCTTTTTTACTGTTGCGTATGCACTCGCCGCGGCGGCTTCAGTTAGAAAGCAGGCCTCAAAGTGGGCAGCGTTCCTTTTAGGCACTTTCTAAGACTTGCGATAAGCAATCCACGTTGTAGACTACTTTAGAAGCAAAGTGTGAAAATTCAGAGATTCACAGGGTGTCCAAAAGCGAATTGTAGAGATTAAGCTCCAGGAGCTCTGCCATGATGCTACTTGCTGCTTTGGCGGTTAGCCCCGCCCCCCCAACCTAACACACTTTGAAAAATAATATTTAACAAGGTTAGACAGTGACTAACCAACAGGAAGGCAAACCAGAGGAGCAAGAATAGAATAATAGAAAAAAGACAAAATCAAAGGAAAAAAAAAATGTTTCTTTACCAATAACTGATTTTATGTTTTATTTCCAATAATTATTTCCCCTCCTCCCCATATTTCTTATTATAATTTTTCACGATCATGATTATGTATTTGATAAATACGGTAGTATTTAATTATGTAAAAATTGGATATACATATTTATATACTAAAAAAGGAACAAAAAATTATAGTAAATGTTAAAAGAATGTATCTGTTCTTTAGCCACCTTAACTGCTGTGGATCCTAGTAGAAAATTTATACTAATGTTCTTATACCCAATTTAATTTCTAATCTTTGTTTAATAGAGTATAAATACTCTTCGCTTTCAAAAAAGAAGCTTGCCCTGTTATCCAGAGCCATCAATAGTTAAACACCAATATAAGTACACACCCCTTTACAGCAATTGGTTCCACTTACTTACAAAATGACCCAAAGCAGTAGAGGCCATTATCTCTGATGAAGCGCATGTACGCATGCGTGAAACTCATCAGATAAGAGTTTACCTTTGCTTTGTGAAGCCTGTATCCCAATAAATCTGTGGATATACTAAGAGACCCAGTGTGTTCTTTTTCCTCATCTCATATTAACAAAAAACCCTAACTCTTAAACCGCAAAATGCCCACAACGCCAACTAAAAAAATTAATGTTTTAATTAATTCCCATTGGCTGACATTTTGAAATTAACCAATAGGATGAGAGCTACTAAAAATCCTATTGACTGATTTCAACAGCCAATAGGATTTCAGTAGCAACAAAGTTGGAACCTTAGTGTTTAATTATGTGATTCATTATTTCTACTTAGTGCCTTGTCGCTATTGATATCAATAGATATATGTGTATTTAGTAGGCCACTTAAAGGAGCAGTGCGTAAGCATAAAAATACAATATTTACTAGGAAGACATTACTCACCACATGGTGAGTGTGTCAGAAAAGTATGCTTCTATGCACTGATTGTGAAATAATAAATTCAAGAGTATGTTTCAAATACTGTAATAATAAAAAAAATAACTTTTATTTAAAGTTTCATTAAAAGACAGCAAGTGGTTTATGTGGTTTTGCTGCCCACACTAATTAAAAACACTTCTCCTTATTGTTGACTTAATTGTTACAAGTATATAGGATAAAGGTATCCTGAGAATAAAAGCACAATCCAGTTTAATTTAAGAATTATGTTGTACTTTGGTTATATTGTATTCACCAAATAATTTGGTTATATTCAAAGTACAACCACAAAAGTATCTGCTAATATCTGCAGCAATAATACTCTACTACTTTACGGCTAGATTTAGAGTTTTGCGGCCAAAGGGGTGCGTTACGCGTGTTTTTTTCCCCCCGCACCTTTTAAATAACGCTGGTATTTAGAGTTCTCTGATGGGCTGCGTTAGGCTCCAAAAAGGGAGCGTACAGGCATATTTACCGCTACTTCAACTCTAAATACCAGCGTTGCTTACGGTAGCAGCCAGCTGGAAAAACGTGCTCGTGCACGATTCCCCCATAGTAAACAATGGGGCAGTTTGAGCTGCAAAAAAACCTAACACCTGCAAAAAAACAGCGTTCAAGTCCTAACGCAGCCCCATTGTTTCCTATGGGGAAACACTTCCTAAGTCTGCACCTACACTTTTTAACCCCTAATCTGCCGACCGGACCTCGCTGCCACTATAATAAATGTATCAAACCCTAAACCACCTCACTCCCGCCTCGCAAACCCTATAATAAATTTTATTAACCCCTAATCTGCCCTCCCTAACATCGCCGACACCTAACTTCAAGTATTAACCCATAATCTGCCGAGCAGACCTCGCCGCTACTCTAATAAATGTATTAACCCCTAAAGCTAAGTCTAACCCTAACCCTAACACCCCCCTAAATTAAATATAATTTTAATCTAACTAAATAAATTATTTCTTATTAAATAAATGAATCCTATTTAAAGCTAAATACTTACCTGTAAAATAAACCCTAATATAGCTACAATATAAATAATAATTATATTGTAGCTATTTTAGGATTTATTTTTATTTTACAGGCAACTTTGTATTTATTTTAACTAGGTACAAAAGCTATTAAATAGTTATTAACTATTTAATAGCTACCTAGTTAAAATAATTACAAAATTACCTGTAAAATAAATCCTAACCTAAGTTACAATAAAACCTAACACTACACTAGCAAGAAATAAATTAAATAAATTAACTACAATTACCTACAATTAAATCAACTAAACTAAATTACAAAAAACCCCACTAAATTACAAAAAAAAAAGATTACAAGAATTTTAAACTAATTACACCTACTCTAAGCCCCCTAAAAAAATAACAAAGCCCCCCAAAATAAAAAAAAATGCCCTACCCTATTCTAAAATAAAAAGTTAACATCTCTATTACCTTACCAGCCCTTAAAAGGGCCTTTTGCGGGGCATGCCCCAAAGAAATCAACTCTTTTGCCTGAAAAAAAACATACAATACCCCCCCAACATTATAACCCACCACCCACATACCCCTAATCTAACCCAAACACCCCTTAAAAAACACTAAGCCCCTGAAGATCTCCCTACCTTGTATTCACCCAGCTGGGTATCACCGATCCGTCCAGAAGAGGTCCTCCAGAGGGTCCGAAGTCTTCATCCTATCCGGCCAGAAGAGGTCCTCCAGAGGCTCGGAAGTCTTCATCCAGGCGGCATCTTCTATCTCCTTCCATCCGGAGTGGAGCGGGTCCATCTTGAAGCAGCCGGCGCGGATCCATCCTCTTCTAACGACGTCCTAAGTCCGAATGAAGGTTCCTTTAAATTACGTCATCCAAGATGGCGTCCCATGAATTCCGATTGGCTGATAGGATTCTATCAGCCAATCGGAATTAAGGTAGGAAAAATCTGATTGGCTGATTGAATCAGCCAATCAGATTCAAGTTCAATCGGATTGGCTGATCCAATCAGCTAATCAGATTGAGCTCGCATTCTACCTTAATTCCGATTGGATATTTAGGACATATTTATTAGAAAGTCTTTGCAACTACGCGTTGATACATTTTAGCTTATTTTTTTTTTAACGGATAGAAGTTGTAAGGTGTTAATACAACTTTAGATTAATTATATATTTTTGGGATATATTTAAGACAGCAGTCCGTCCAAATAGGGTGTCACTACACCTGTAGCTTAAATATATATATATATATATATGAATATATATATATTTATATATAGAATAAGTCTGACCAAACAGGTTGTTGCTTCACCTTTATCTTAATTATTATATATATAAAATTTTGCTTCACCTTTAGCTTTTTTAAATATATAAAATATTTTGGATATATTTAGGACAACAGTCCATCCAAATAGGGTGTCACTACACCTGTAGCTTAAATATATATATATATAGAATAAGTTTAATCAAATAGGGTTTTGCTACATCTGTAGTTTAATAATATATATATATATATATATATATATATATATATATATATACAAAATACAAGAAAGTTTGCAGAGGTGGAAATGCAGTTTAAAACTTCAAAATTTATTCGATCCAAAGTAGGAATTAAAATGACATATGGAAGGTAGCTTACAAAAAATCAAAGGGTTCACAGCATAAAAAATGCTAACATGTTTCGGCACTGGGCTGTAATCATAGCTAATGGGAAAATACTTATTTCTTTATATATCTGTATATACTTATACCTGTATATCTATTCCTATAGATATATACATATAGATATGTATATTAGATGGAGATTATCATATATATATATATATATATATATATATATATATATATATATATATATATATATATATTTAATAATAAAAAGTAAAAAAAATTCTATATAAAGAACATAGGAATGTAAAATAAGCGTTTTATGCATCGGGTTTCGCAATTTAGATTTAAGGCGGTCGGGTTAGTGCACAGAAAACTTAGTAATCTTAAGGCACGTTATTGAAATATTTAAACATATTCATTAAAATTATTCAAAATGATTAAAGTGTAAAATATTCAAAATAAGTCATAGAATATATCTATATGGTTTACATTTAATAATTGTTATTATTATTTTTAAAATATTTTTACATTTTATATATATCTGATACTATTAATGTAAAATACAAATATACCTATATATTTATAGGAATAGATATACAGGTATAGATATTTACATACACACACACACACACACACACATATATATATACATATAAATATATATATATATATATATATATACACATACATCTTACTTTTTTAGTACTTCACTTAGAAAATATTCTTCTAAATTTTAAATCCATCTATTGATATCCCTTTAAACCATTTTTATACATTTAGTTCAATAATAAACATATATACAGTATGTATATATATACTGTCATACTTTATTTTAAAAAAAAATAATGTGTTTTGTTAAACTTTTGTTTAATTTCTTTTGTAGCCCTAACATTTTACTTCAGTTCTTTAACAGCACTATTTTTAGTGCTATTATGTGTGGCATTCGAGAGCAACACAAAACTTTCAACTTGTAAAATGAACAGTGTATAGTGTGGCCATGACCATTGAAAGTATCAGCAGGCATTTACATGCTTCCTAAAAGCCTTTTTGCTAGTAACTGTATATTGTTTAAAAAAACTCAGCTAATATTTAAAACTGAAATGAACTCGTGCACATGTTAGTTTGAGTTTCTTTATAAACATAAAATAATATGTAGGTTTTTGTTGTTGCCACTAATATGCCATTTTTATGATACTCTAAACTGACAAGCCGCAAGTATGTTAAACTGGTGAAAAAATGTGGCACCTTATAATACAGCTGTATAAGAGCACAATAAAAAAGAGGAAAAAATAACTTAAGTTACAGTAGATGCAATTTATAGAAGTTGATTCTATAATTGATCATGATCTATCTAAATGCTTGAGCTTTGTTCACCTCTAGTTTATTATTATTATTATTATTATTATTATTATATTTTATTTATGAAGCGCCAACATATTCTGCAGCGCTGTCCATGGATACAATTCATTTAAATAAAACAATATAAAACTTGTAAGAGACAGGACAAAATTTACAATCACATACAGGAGGGTTTGAGGGCCCTATTCCCATGGGACCTTACAATCTAGAAGGGTAGGAGGTTGAGAAACAGGAGGTGAGGACTGCAAGATTGAGAAAGATGTTAATGCAGAGTTAGATGAGGGAAATGTTAGGTAAGTGAAATTAATTTATTATTGAGTTGGATGGTAGGCTTCTCTGAACAGAAAAGTCTTCAGGGAACATTTAAAGGAAGAAAGATTAGGGCAAAGCCTGACAGCACGAGGGAGAGTGTTCCAGAGGGTCCTGCAGTCTAGCATGAGAGGAGGTGATAGTCGCGGATGCAAGGAGCAGGTCATTGTTGGATCTTAGTGGGTGGGCTGGATTATAATTGTGTATTAGAGAGGATAGGTAAAGGGTAGTGGCATTGGTGAGAGCTTTGTATGTAAGGGTGAGAATTCTGCTGTGAATGGGGAGCCAATGAAGGAACTCGCAGAGAGGTGCAGCAGATACAGAGCGACGGGAAAGGTGGATCAGCATGACAGAGGCATTTAGGATAAATTGAAGGGGGGAGAGGTGGGAAAGAGGAAGGCCAGTGAGTAGGTTAATGCAGTAGTCAAGTCGGGGAATAACAAGGGAGTGAATTATTTGCTTTGTGGTGTCAGCGCTCATAAAAGGGCGAATCTTGGCAGTATTGCATAGATGGTTGCGGTAGGATGTAGAAAGCGATTGGATATGGGGGACGAAGGATAGATTTGAGTCAAGTGTAACTCTGAGGCAGCGGTCTTAGGGCGATGGGGGAATGCCATCAACAGGGATAGAGAAGTCAGAAGTCGGCGTAGAGCTTGAGGGGGAATAAGAAGGAGCTCAGTCTTGAACATGTTAATCTTTAGGTGGTGAGAGGCCATTCAGAAAGACATACCAGATAAGCAGTCACTGACATGAGAAAGGACAGAGGGACAGAGAGCAGGGGTGGAGAAGTAGATCTGGGTGTCATCAGCATAGCGGTGATATTTGAAGCCATATCTGATGATAAGTTTACCCAGCAAAGAAGTATAGATAGAGAAGAGTAGAGGACCCAGGACAGATCCTTGAGGTACTCCAACAGACAGAGGCATAGGAGAAGAGAAGTTGCTGGCAAATTACACAGAAAAAGACCTGTGAGAAAGATAGGAGTCAATCCAGGAAAGAGCAGTGTCACAGAGGCCAAAAGAGCTAAGGGTCTGTAGGAGAGGGGGTGGTCAACTGTGTCGAAGGCAGCTGAGAGATCAAGTAAGATGAGTATAGAGTAGTGGCCAATATTTTTAGCAGAGAGAAGATCGTTTGTGACCTTGGTAAGGGCAGTCTCAGTTGAGTGTTTGAAGCGGAATCCAGATTGCAGGGGTCAAGCAAAGAGTTGGTGGACAGGAAGTGGGTTATGCAATTGTAAACTAGTTTTTCAAGGAGTTTTGATGTTAGTGGAAGCAGTGATATGGAACGGTAGCTTTAAGGAGAATTAGGGTTGAGGGAGGGTTTTTTGAGTATGGGAGTGACTTTTGCATGTTTGAAAGAAGATGGGAATGAGCCGATAGAGAGAGATAGGTTGAAGATGTGAGTAAGAGTGAGGGTGGAAGACAGGGAGGGTATTAGATGGGAAGGGATAAGGTCAAGCGGGCAGGTAGTGAGGCGTGAGGAAGATAGTAAGAAAGAAACTTCATTCTCAGTGGCTGGATGGAAGATAGTTTAAAGGGACATAATACTCATATGCTAAATCACTTGAAACTGATGCAGTATAACTGTAAAAAGCTGACAGGAAAATATCACCTGAGCATCTCTATGTAAAAAAGGAAGAGATTTTACCTCACAACTTCCTCAGCTCAGCAGAGTAAGTTCTGTGTAAAAACTTATACTCAGCTGCTCCCAGCTGCAGGTAAAAAAAAAATAAAAAAAAATTAAGAAATGAATGGGCAGCCAATCAGCATCAACAGTGCTGAGGTCATGTACTCTTTTACTGTGATCTCATGAGATTTGACTTAACTCTCATGAGATTTCATTGTAAACTTCCTTACACTGAATAGGGAAATAACATGAGAGTGCACGAGGCTCATCCCTTCGGCTCTCCCGGGACAGACATACTAATATGCTTCTTTTGAAGTCCTTTTCAATGGGATGTGGCTACTGAGAAACTTTTGAGGTAAAATATCTTTCTTTTTTACATAGAGATGTTCATGTGATATTTTCTAGTCAGCTTTTTACAGCTATTCTACACCACTTTCAAGTGTTTAAACATTTGGGTATTATGGCCCTTTAATATATATATAAATATATATCACTATCTTATTTTCAATTAACTGTTGAGATAACACAACTATCTTCAAACGTATGTTCTGATTATATCTATATTAGCTTTGCAATCATTAGAAGAAATGTATAGATAATGTGAACTTAATTTGCATGTTCTTTCCCAGAAACTCTTGCTCCTGTTAAAACATGATGTGTTGAGCATTTTCTTGGGAAAGTATATCTCTTGACTTGTCTGCATAGAAAATAAGCTATAAAGGGAATTATTTTATTCCATATTTTTATTATTACACATCTAATTGTATTATTCTTTGCAAGTGTTTGTTCAGCTAAGCAAAGTACTTTGCCAGGGGGAACAAATCACATTGTGCCTATTTATTAAATAATTGGGGTGTCTGTAATTGTTTGCACATTTTCATGCATTTCTGACTGGATAAATAAAATGTGTTAATTATATAATTTGAATACCTCCATGGGTTTTGGCATATAAAATACTCATTAGTTCCTTCTGATAGTATTTCATAATGGGTTCTCTAGAGAGCAAGGCATATGTTTTAGTTTCCACATGAATTCAACTTAGGAAACGTACAGTATACTATACATATTAAGAAGTAATAATTAAATATCCTAACTGTTTATGCCCATTCATTCACAACATATCCCTAGGGACAAATACCTCAACGGCTAATAAAAATACCTCCCAACACTCTCTAGGGGGCTTGTCAAGTTCCATGATTATAAATATAGGAAATTTGTAAGAACTAGAACAATAATTTTGTAGAAAATTGTATTACATGTTAAAGTCCCCCTTTAAATTCTTCAAAATGTTTTTTACCAACCATTTAAGGAAAGGAAATATAAATGACATCCACCCATTACCACCTTCTTCTCTTAATATACAGCATTGTTGCACCCTCAGTTTGTGAGGCTTAGAACCCTCTTTTTATGTATATGTCACTATTAATATATTGGTTCCTCCTTCATTATCTGTTTTGTATATAAAATATTAATATCTAGAACTTGTGCTGTGAGAACATTATGATTTCCATTGTGAAATATTTTGTTTAATAAAATATATTTTTGAAGAAATATAAAAAGACAAAAAGAAAACACTCTGATGTGTTAGAACATTGCACTGTTTGCTTGTGAATAACTTTGAGTTTAGACCCTGTAAAGGAGTTAAACACATAATTAAAATCAGTTCTAGAACAGCAATGCACTACTGTGCCTTAGTTAAACACGTGGTGAACCAATGGCAATATGGGTGTAGCTACCAATCAACAGCTACCTCCCAGTAGTGAATTGCGTCTCCTGAGCATATCTAGGTATGCATTTCAACATAAGATACCAAGGAAATAAAGTAAATATGATAATAGAAGTATCTTAAATTGTATGCTTTATCTGAATCACAAAAGGTTTGATGTCCATGTCCCATTAAATCTGATTGGTTTTGTTTAGAGCACTTTTATTAAAACAAGTAATATACAACATTGACACAGTAACCCATTAATCTGACCTTAATATTTTAAAATTGTCTTGCAAGACCATACACACATACAAAATATTATATTTTGCATATTTTAAATTTATTTAATTTTATATATTGTTTTTATTATTGTTATAATGTTATTTTGTGTTTCTTATCAACCTTGTGACACCTGTAATATCCCCATGTGCTTTAATATCTAGCGCTACAGGGAACAAAACATATTTAAACTCCCTTGTCTAACAGAACCCACCCAAGTTAAACCAAAACCAATAGGCACATTATTAGAATTATCTAACAAGTAATCAATTGCATATAAAAGTTTTCACAAACAAATAGGAGATATGATCTTAGTTCCAAAAAACATGCTTTAAGAGTTGAATGTCAAAACTTCACCACAGATACTTTTGCCAGATGTACTGTATCTTAGCTCTAATAACGCAAAGACAAATGGAGTAGGAATAATAATTAACAACTTTTTTTCTCCAAACACTCATCAGGGATCAGCAAAATCCTAAAACTAAAAATCTTCTCATTTTAGGTGGACCTAAACCCAATCTTGGACCCCTCAATAGATAACTCACATTGAAAAATTGAGTGCAACAGGGATGGTAAACTTCCGCCTAAAGGGTTAAAACATATGTAACACTGCAACCACATGCATGACATTAAACAACACAGGGGGCGTAGATTTATTGTCAAGGGAAAATAATTGAAAATTTCTATTATAATACTTTTTATAACATCAACAACCAAACTTCCATTGGAATTGTCACTACTTCTAGGATAGAGCTTTAAAAATTGAAGTATACAATAAAACATTTATAATGTATGCCTAGATAACATAATTATAATGCCTCTTACTGAAATTAAAGTGATGGTAAATCCTAGCATTTCAAACATGCTAAGATTTAACAGCACTAAATATAAAGCTGACTTTTATTCACGAGTTTAAAAAACACTGTGCAAAAGTCATCTTTATTTCGCTATGGCTTCACTGCTAACCTAAGAGCCGCCGGCCGCCCACGGTACAGTTCAAATTTTTCAATGAAGTGGCATTTAAACCTTTTAGCCAATAGCCTTGCTAGCATACTGCACAGTGCCTGACAGCTAACACGGCTACTGGCTAAGATATGGAAACATCACCACCTTGAACAGGTTAGCAGTGAATCTCCGCCATACACAGTTTTTTAAACTTGTGAATGAACGATCTTCTCTCTTTATTTTTAGTGCTGGTAAATCCTAGATTTTTGGAAATGCTAGGATTTTCCATCACTTTAATGAGTCAGTAAGAGGCTTCATAATTATATTATCTATGCATACATTATCAATGTACATTGATGATGTTTTATTGTATACTTCAATTTCTAAAGCTCTATCCTAGAAGTAGTAA